>NC_135237.1:21973075-22285006 GCF_051348905.1 Ranitomeya variabilis
ATGGTGATTGACAGGACGATTGGCTTTAATAGCAGGGAGCAACAGGGACCGGCAACCCTGATGAAGGAGGGCGTTGATCCTCTGAAACGCGTTGGTACGCTTTTTGGCCCTAGCACTGCTCCGTAGCCAATTTTGTGACGTCACACGCCAGTCAGTTCTGTCGGCCTTTTTTTCTTCTGTTCTCCTGCACGCACCCAGAGACGCCACCGGCCGGGGTCTCTCTGGCTCTGCGGAGCACCTCATCACCTGCTCTCCGCCGACGCCCATCTCTCTCCTGCCGCTGTGGACTCTCCAGCTCCCGGCCACGACCGCTTCTTCTATCCGGTGAGTCCAATACCGATACACCCGTCAGTTAGATTCATAGCCCATTAGCGGCACCATCTGGGGTTCAGTGCAGCGTCCCGTAGGTGACCAGCTCTGGGCGTGTAAGAGTCGGGGCACCCCTTAGACGCAGAATTCCCAGCCTATTGTTTTGTGCATTGCGCCCGCTGACACACATCTACAGGGCAGTCTGTGTATGTTCCGGTTTGTATGTTCTATCCCACACTTACCTTCACAGGTTTCTTCACCTCCTCAAGCGCGGTTTCGAATCATTTTTTCAGTGTGTATTATCCCTACGACAGTGTTCCGGCACCTCCTGTCTCGATCCCAGCTGCTGAGAGTGTTTCCTTCTTTCCTTTAGGTCAGCGCTGGTGTGGTTTTTGTATAATATATACACACATACACAGGCATACACACACACACACACACACACACACACACACACACACACACACGTAAATATAGACGCGTGAACGCAGACACAAACATGCATACGCAGACACGCACACATAGACATACATGAGCACACATACATACACAGGCAGGCACATCTACGCGCACACACAGGCATATATACACATACAGGAATATACACACACACACACGCACACAGGCATATATATATACACACACACACACACAGGCATATATACACACACACACAGGCATATATACACACACACACACAGGCATATATAGACACACACACAGGCATATATACACACACACACATGCAGGCATATATATACACACACAGGCATATATACACACACACACAGGCATATATACACACACACACATGCAGGCATATATATACACACACACACATAGGCATATATATACACACACAGGCATATATACGCACACACACAGGCATATATACACACACACACATGCAGGCATATATATATACACACACAGGCATATATACACACACACACACACAGGCATATATACACACACACACAGGCATATATACACACACACACAGGCATATATACACAAACACACACAGGCATATATATATATATATACACACACACACACATATACATACACACATAGTTGGGAACACTCACCAAGAAAAACCCTGTGTCGCACTTTAGAATAAGCCGCAGCCCCAGCTGTAGTCGGCGCTTCCCGGGAGGAGACATCACACAGTTGGAGACAGTTACAGCGCGGGAAACAGGAGGGCGGGAAACAAGAGAGCAGCACAGTGAGGGGTCACCTGACAGCCGCTGCTATAGCAACAAGGCACCGGACTGCAGGAAAGCAGAGTGCCGTGCGAGTCGCCGCCCACGAAGAACGTCACCGTCCTCCTGAATCCTTATCACGTGACGCAGTGACAGCGTCTCTCTCTCCGCGGTCAATAAATGTGCGCGCGGCCCTGCATAACCTTAGGAGGCGCTTTTAAAGGCGCAGTGTGTCAATCATCGGGGCCCACCGGGCAATTTCCGCCAGGCCAGTCCGACCCTGAACACCTTCATGGTGTAGACAATGGGTGAGCGACAAGGGGAGACGATCCGCAGACAGGAGAAACAATGGCGTTCTCACCCCCACTAACCGCAGGGATGTCTGTGCTTCTCCGCAGTCAGCCCTCATTCACACCTAGTAAAGGAAAGGAGCATCGTCAGCCATTATCAGATGACCGTTTTCATCACGGGTCATCAGACGTTGCTGCTCACAGCCAATACTGGGCGTCCATTGTTTCTATCACACATGTCACTCACTCACTATCTGTGCTGCGGAGATGTTTTTGCCACCTAATCTGAGAGCAGTTTAATGTAGGGGCAGAGACGCTGATTCCAGTGATGTGTCACTTACAGGGCTGCGTGCTGTAATTTCAATAAAATCAGTGTTTTATCAGCAGGAGATTATCACTGAGGTTTAGCTGTCTCATGCCCTGTAGTCCTTCTGCTCTGAGTCACCCCTCCCCCACATCTGATTAGCAGATTTCTGCCTATGCACAGTGTACCCAGGAAGCTGCCAGTCAGAGGTGTGGGTAGGATAATACAGAGCTCAGCATTCAGAGATCTGCAGCAGGGAAAACAGGGATTTTATCACAACTGCATTAAACTCTTCATCCTTGGGCCATTTTCGTTTTTTTTTTTCCGTTTTTGTTTTTTCCTCCCCTTCTTCCAAGAGCCATAATTTACCTTTCTCTGCCCATCGATGTGGCCGGATCAGGGCTTGTTGTTTGCGGGACGAGTTGTACTCTTGAATCCCAGCATTGACTTTACTATATAGTGCACTGGTAACAGGAAATAATATTGAAATGCGGTGAAAGTGAAATTGTGCAATTCCTCAATGTTTTGGGGTTTTAATTTACCACGTTCACTATATGGTAAAACTGCCCAGGTCATGTGATTGTGCCGGTCAGTGCGATTACGCAGATACCAAACATGTAGGGTTTATTTTTTATTTAATTGGTGAAAAAAAGTTCCAAAATTTGTATAAAACCTTTTTTTGCGTTTGTGGCCATTTTCCGACACCGTAGCGTCTCCATTTTTCGGATCTGGGGCTGGTGAGGACTCAGTCTTTGCTTCCTGAGCTGAATTTTTTTATACCATTTTCGTGTAGATACGATGATATTGCATTTTATTACAAAGTTGCAAAAAAATGTAATTCTGTCATTTCTATTTTTTTTTCTCGCTACGCCCTTTACAGATCTGATCAATTGTTTTTATATTCTGACAGATCGGACGATTCTGAACGCAGCGGTAACAATTCTGTGTAGTTTGCATTGGTTTATTTTCAGTATATACACCACTCCAATAGAGGAGTGATGTGAACTTTTATGTTGTTTTTTTATTTTGTTCATATTTTTAAACATTTTCTTTTTACTTTTTACTGTATTTAATAGTCCCCTTAGGTGACTTGAAGCCGGCGTTCATAGGACTGTTGTGATGACAGGCACAGGGGTCTTATGCAGACCCCCAGCTGCCATAACAACCCATCAACACCCGACCGATCACATGACAGGAGCGCCCATGGACGGAATTTGTGATGGTTGTCGGGTTAAAACCAATAACTACAATCCCTCTGTGTGACTGCTGACTCATAAACCCCCCAGCACCCGCACTGTGCACTGGGGGGATTCTCCGATTTTAGACCCGGGGCCAGAGGGTATGTATGAGTTATGTATACCCTCTGACAGTGGGCGACGCCTCGCACCATACACTGACTGGGGGTCTGCATATCTCATACATACGCTCCGGTCCCGGGCCTGTAATCAGCAAATCGAATTTCTCCAGACAACCCCTTTAAATCAGAGATTAACAGCAGAATTTAGTTGGACAGCTGATTAAATCAGACATCAAGTGCGGGGAAAGAGGCCGAGACTGATGAGTAAATACACGTCTTAGGCTAGTTTCACACTAGCGTTAACTGCAATACGTCGCAAATGCGTCGTTTTGCCGAAAATACGCATCCAGCAAAAGTTCTTGCTGGATACGTTTTTTCATCATAGACTAACATTAGCGACGCATTTGCGACGCTTGGGCGTGTGGTAGCGGACCGTCGGGAGAAAAAAACGTTTTTTGCTCCCGACGGTCCACTTTTTCCGACCGCGCATGCGCGGCCGGAACTCCGCCCCCACCTCCCCGCACTTCCCCGCACCTCACAATGGGGCAGCGGATGCGTGGGAAAAATGCATCCGCTGCCCCCGTTGTGCGGCGGAGACCACCCTAGCGTCGGGAACGTCGGCCCGACGCACAGCGACGGGTTGTTCCCGACGCTAGTGTGAAACTAGCCTTATGTCGTGAAGGGATAAGAAGCCCTGGAAGTTCCACAACGCTGGAATCAGGATCTCTGCCCCTGCTTGATGCTGCTCTCACATGGGAAAGCAGGAATCTAACAGAGCTGAGAATATAACAATCTGTAACACGAGATCTAAAAGAGCTTCACTGATCCTCTGTATAAAGCAAAGCCAAAGAAGCCTGAGGATCTACAGAATATCCTCTACTAGGTACATACAGCACATACAATACTGCTATAGAGCCAGCCGGTATAACCTGGGCATCTCCTGTATATAATTATATATGTACAGCTGGTATAACCTGGGCATCTCCTGTATATAATTATATATGTACAGCTGGTATAACCTGGGCATCTCCTGTATATAATTATATATGTACAGCTGGTATAACCTGGGCATCTCCTGTATATAATTATATATGTACAGCCGGTATAACCTGGGCATCTCCTGTATATAATTATATATGTACAGCCGTATAACCTGGGCATCTCCTGTATATAATTATATATGTACAGCCAGTATAACCTGGGCATCTCCTGTATGTAATTATAAATGTACAGCTGGTATAACCTGGGCATCTCCTGTATATAATTATATATGTACAGCTGGTATAACCTGGGCATCTCCTGTATATAATTATATATGTACAGCTGGTATAACCTGGGCATCTCCTGTATATAATTATATATGTACAGCCGGTATAACCTGGGCATCTCCTGTATATAATTATATATGTACAGCCGGTAAAACCTGGGCATCTTCTGTATGTAATTATATATGTACAGCTGGTATAACCTGGGCATCTCCTGTATATAATTATATATGTACAGCTGGTATAACCTGGGCATCTCCTGTATATAATTATATATGTACAGCTGGTATAACCTGGGCATCTCCTGTATATAATTATATATGTACAGCCGGTATAACCTGGGCATCTCCTGTATATAATTATATATGTACAGCCGTATAACCTGGGCATCTCCTGTATATAATTATATATGTACAGCCGGTATAACCTGGGCATCTCCTGTATGTAATTATATATGTACAGCTGGTATAACCTGGGCATCTCCTATATATAATTATATATGTACAGCCGTATAACCTGGGCATCTCCTGTATATAATTATATATGTACAGCTGGTATAACCTGGGCATCTCCTGTATATAATTATATATGTACAGCTGGTATAACCTGGACACCTCCTGTATATAATTATACATATACAGCTGGTATAACCTGGGCATCTCCTGTATATAATTATATATGTACAGCTGCTATAACCTGGGCTTCTCCTGTATATAATTATATATGTACAGCTGGTATAACCTGGGCATCTCCTGTATATAATTATATATGTACAGCAGGTATAACCTGGGCATCTCCTGTATATAATTATATATGTACAGCAGGTATAACCTGGGCTTCTCCTGTATATAATTATATATGTACAGCTGGTATAACCTGGGCATCTCCTGTATATAATTATATATGTACAGCTGGTATAACCTGGGCATCTCCTGTATATAATTATATATGTACAGCTGGTATAACCTGGACATCTCCTGTATATAATTATATATGTACAGCTGGTATAACCTGGGCATCTCCTGTATATAATTATATATGTACAGCCGGTATAACCTGGGCATCTCCTGTATATAATTATATATGTACAGCCGTATAACCTGGGCATCTCCTGTATATAATTATATATGTACAGCCGGTATAACCTGGGCATCTCCTGTATGTAATTATATATGTACAGCTGGTATAACCTGGGCATCTCCTATATATAATTATATATGTACAGCCGTATAACCTGGGCATCTCCTGTATATAATTATATATGTACAGCTGGTATAACCTGGGCATCTCCTGTATATAATTATATATGTACAGCTGGTATAACCTGGACACCTCCTGTATATAATTATACATATACAGCTGGTATAACCTGGGCATCTCCTGTATATAATTATATATGTACAGCTGCTATAACCTGGGCTTCTCCTGTATATAATTATATATGTACAGCTGGTATAACCTGGGCATCTCCTATATATAATTATATATGTACAGCAGGTATAACCTGGGCATCTCCTGTATATAATTATATATGTACAGCAGGTATAACCTGGGCTTCTCCTGTATATAATTATATATGTACAGCTGGTATAACCTGGGCATCTCCTGTATATAATTATGTATGTACAGCTGGTATAACCTGGGCATCTCCTGTATATAATTATATATGTACAGCCGTATAACCTGGGCATCTCCTGTATATAATTATATATGTACAGCTGGTATAACCTGGGCATCTCCTGTATATAATTATATATGTACAGCTGGTATAACCTGGGCGTCTCCTGTATATAATTATATATGTACAGCCGGTATAACCTGGGCATCTCCTATATATAATTATATATGTACAGCCGTATAACCTGGGCATCTCCTGTATATAATTATATATGTACAGCTGGTATAACCTGGGCATCTCCTGTATATAATTATATATGTACAGCTGGTATAACCTGGGTATATCCTGTATATAATTACATATGCACAGCTGGTATAACCTGGGTATATCCTGTATATAATTACATATGCACAGCTGGTATAACCTGGGAATCTCCCGTATATAGTTTTTGCCAAAGATCATGGCCAGGGGGGTAGCGTAGATCCATCCACTGTTATCTTTTTGTGACAAACAGCTCTCAGCTGCCCCCTATCGAGAGAGAGAGATTTTCCAGAATGGAAAATGCATGAATTGTGTAAAAAAAACCGGATTCGGTCGCCGGATTCTGTCATTTCACCTCACGTTTCATACGTTTTCCGCCGGATCAGTCGCTGTACGGTCGGTTTTCCGCCGGACAGAAAAAAACGTTCCTCTGTACGTTTTCTCCGGACGCCGGAGAACTAATTTTGCATGGATCCTGCAAAAAACGGATGAAATGTGAGGCCATCAGGCACAATCCGGCACTAATACAAGTCTATGAGAAAAAAACGGATCTGGCAGGAACTTTTGCTGATCCATTTTTTTCAGTTTGCCGGATTGTGCCTGACGGCAAAAACCTGATGTGTGAAAGGGGCCTAACCAAAGAACTACTCACTGCCACCACCAGGTGTTTATCCAGACTGACTGGAGACCTGGTAGGTAGCGTATGGCTTTCAGGAGAGCGGTTTACAGAACAAAAGGAACAGAATTATGATATTTTATATTTAATCAAGAATGATAGGCAGTGTTTATAAAGTTATTATAATGATATACAAAAGATGTTACAAAGGGGACAAAACAATACTGCATATATAATTGCAGAAAATAAACAGCATTATTTACAGCTGGTATAACCTGGGCATCTACTGTACATAGTGGTAATGTTAGGGTTGGATGTGGTAGTCATTTCCACCTTGTGTGACAGTTGGTGGCTATTAGTAAATGCCTACTAGGCATAGTCACAGAACGGCCTGGCTCCCTGCCCCGACTCAGGACGCCTCCTTATAACTGTTAAAGAACCCATTCAGCTTTTCTTCAGGGAGGGTGAGAGTGTAACATGACATGGTGTGACCTCCTGCAACAGCAAAAATGTGAGCCAGTTATGGGGACCTCACACAGCACATGGGTAGCCGCTAAATCACAGAGCTGTACTAATAAGGGGCAGTATTATAGTAGTTATATTCTTCTACACAGGAGCAGTATTATAGTTGTTATATTCTTGTACATAGGAGCAGTATTATAGTAGTTATATTCTGGTACATAGGAACAGTATTATAGTAGTTATATTTTTGTACATAGGGGCAGTATTATAGTAGTTATATTCTTGTACATAGGGGCAGTATTATAGTAGTTATATTTTTGTACATAGGGGCAGTATTATAGTAGTTATATTCTTGTACATAGGAACAGTATTATAGTAGTTATATTCTTGTACATAGGGGCAGTATTATAGTAGTTATATTTTTGTACATAGGGGCAGTATTATAGTAGTTATATTCTTGTACATAGGGGCAGTATTATAGTAGTTATATTCTTGTACATAGGAGCAGTATTATAGTAGTTATATTCTTGTACATAGAGGCAGTATTATAGTAGTTATATTCTTGTACATAGAGGCAGTATTATAGTAGTTATATTCTTCTACATAGGAGCAGTATTATAGTAGTTATATTCTTGTATATAGGGGGCAGTATTATAGTAGTTATATTCTTGTATATAGGGGCAGTATTATAGTAGTTATATTCTTGTACATAGGAGCAGTATTATAGTAGTTATATTCTTGTACATAGGGGCAGTATTATAGTAGTTATATTCTTGTACATAGGGGCAGTATTATAGTAGTTATATTCTTGTACATAGGGGCAGTATTATAGTAGTTATATTCTTGTACATAGGGGCAGTATTATAGTAGTTATATTCTTGTACATAGGGGCAGTATTATAGTACTTATATTCTTTTACATAGGGGCAGTATTATAGCAGTTATATTCTTGTACATAGGGGGCAGTGTTATAGTAGTTATGTTCTTGTACATAGGGAGCAGTATTATAGTAGTTATATTCTTGTACATAGGAGCAGTATTATAGTAGTTATATTCTTGTACATAGGAGCAGTATTATAGTAGTTATATTCTTGTACATAGGAGCAGTATTATAGTAGTTATATTCCTGTACATAGGGGCAGTATTATAGTATAGTAGTTATATTCTTGTACATAGGCGCAGTATTATAGTAGTTGTGTTCTTGTACATAGGAGCAGTATTATATTAGTTATATTCCTGTACATAGGGGCAGTATTATAGTACAGTAGTTATATTCTTGTATATAGGGGCAGTATTATAGTAGTTATATTCTTGTACATAGGAGGCAGTATTATAGTAGTTATATTCTTGTACATAGGGGCAGTATTATTGTAGTTATATTCTTGTACATAGGGGCAGTATTATAGTAGTTATATTCTTGTACATAGGAGCAGTATTATAGTAGTTATATTCTTGTACATAGGGCACAGTATTATAGTAGTTATATTCTTGTACATAGGAGCAGTATTATAGTAGTTATATTCCTGTACATAGGGGCAGTATTATAGTAGTTATATTCTTGTTCATGGGGCAGTATTATAGTACGGTAGTTATATTCTTGTACATAGGGGCAGTATTATAGTATATTCTTACATAGGGGCAGTATTATAGTAGTTATATTCTTGTACATAGGAGCAGTATTATAGTAGTTATATTCTTGTACATAGGAGCAGTATTATAGTAGTTATATTCTTGTACATAGGAGCAGTATTATAGTAGTTATATTCTTGTACATAGGAGCAGTATTATAGTAGTTATATTCTTGTACATAGGAGCAGTATTATAGTAGTTATATTCTTGTACATAGGAGCAGTATTATAGTAGTTATATTCTTGTACATGGGGGTAGTATTATAGTAGTTATATTCTTGTACATAGGGGACAGTATTATAGTAGTTATATTCTTGTACATAGGAGCAGTATTATAGTAGTTATATTCTTGTACATAGGAGCAGTATTATAGTAGTTATATTCTTGTACATAGGAGCAGTAGTATAGTAGTTATATTCTTGTACATAGGAGCAGTATTATAGTAGTTATATTCTTGTACATAGGAGCAGTATTATAGTAGTTATATTCTTGTACATAGGGGCAGTATTATAGTAGTTATATTCTTGTACATAGGGGCAGTATTATAGTAGTTATATTCTTGTACATAGGTGCAGTATTATAGTAGTTATATTCTTGTACATAGGAGCAGTATTATAGTAGTTATATTGTTGTACATAGGAGCAGTATTATAGTAGTTATATTCTTGTACATAGGGGCAGTATTATAGTAGTTATATTCTTGTACATAGGAGCAGTATTATAGTAGTTATATTCTTGTACATAGGAGCAGTATTATAGTAGTTATATTCTTGTACATAGGGGGCAGTATTATAGTAGTTATATTCTTGTTCATGGGGCAGTATTATAGTACGGTAGTTATATTCTTGTACATAGGGGCAGTATTATAGTATATTCTTACATAGGGGCAGTATTATAGTAGTTACCGTATATTCTTGTACATAGGAGCAGTATTATAGTAGTTATATTCTTGTACATAGGAGCAGTATTATAGTAGTTATATTCTTGTACATAGGAGCAGTATTATAGTAGTTATATTCTTGTACATAGGAGCAGTATTATAGTAGTTATATTCTTGTACATAGGAGCAGTATTATAGTAGTTATATTCTTGTACATAGGAGCAGTATTATAGTAGTTATATTCTTGTACATGGGGGTAGTATTATAGTAGTTATATTCTTGTACATAGGGGACAGTATTATAGTAGTTATATTCTTGTACATAGGAGCAGTATTATAGTAGTTATATTCTTGTACATAGGAGCAGTATTATAGTAGTTATATTCTTGTACATAGGAGCAGTAGTATAGTAGTTATATTCTTGTACATAGGAGCAGTATTATAGTAGTTATATTCTTGTACATAGGAGCAGTATTATAGTAGTTATATTCTTGTACATAGGGGCAGTATTATAGTAGTTATATTCTTGTACATAGGGGCAGTATTATAGTAGTTATATTCTTGTACATAGGTGCAGTATTATAGTAGTTATATTCTTGTACATAGGAGCAGTATTATAGTAGTTATATTGTTGTACATAGGAGCAGTATTATAGTAGTTATATTCTTGTACATAGGGGCAGTATTATAGTAGTTATATTCTTGTACATAGGAGCAGTATTATAGTAGTTATATTCTTGTACATAGGAGCAGTATTATAGTAGTTATATTCTTATACATAGGAGCAGTATTATAGTAGTTATATTCTTGTACATAGGGGCAGTATTATAGTAGTTATATTCTTGTACATAGGAGCAGTATTATAGTAGTTATATTCTTGTACATAGGGGCAGTATTATAGTAAATGTACAAAATAAAAGGGGAGAAGCCAGCGCTGCTTATGGTCAGAACGCAGTACATAAACTGCACATGCACATATTGATTTCTAACTCTATATCAAAATGAGACATTTAGCAAACACTTGATCAATTCTTTGATCCACCCCACCATGCCAAGACATTCTCATAATGGGGCAGTTTTACTCTACGTGTTTTATATTCGCTGTGCCATTACGGCCTCCTAAATGTATTAAAAGCAGGACCATATTGAATGCAAACTTTACCTGTAGCGTTTCAGAATCACTCCCATGGCGCCAGAAAGGGTACGCGTAATGGCACAGCGAAATAATTGATCAATTGTTTGCTAAATGTGTAATTTTGATATATAGTTAGAAATTAATATGTGCATGTGCTCTTTATGTATTGCGTTCTGACCATAAGCAGCGCTGGCTTCTCCCCTTTTAGGTCAGTATTATAGTAGTTATATTCAGCAGTATTACAGTAATTTGCTTGTACATTTGTTGTGATCTGCGTTTTCCGTTAGCTGATATAACATATTTAGCTTTTTTATTTTTACGTCTTTTTTAGTTTGATCATCTGGACTCTGATTGGCTGGGAATGCCTCCGGTCCCGTCTGCGAGGTGTCTCTTTGGCCTTGGAGAATCCGAAAATTCTATCTACCTGATTGGTGGGAAAGAGCTGAAGGAAGGAGAACAGACTCTGGACTCTGTGTTGTGTTACGACAGACCGTGAGTTGTAATATTCGCCTATAATAACTTTTTGTACTATTTGTATATATATATATATATATATATATATATATATATATATATATATATATATATATATATATATATAGTGATCAGCCTAAATGAGTACGGCCACTGTAAAAGAGAAATTTTAATCAATATCTCACTGAACACTAGAACAGTTTGCAAATTTTTGACCAGACTGAGTTCCATAGAACATTTTTGTAACCCATAATATGACAGTAAAGTAAATAATGTAACTTTGATTACAAAATGTTCAGTTTTGCTCACATTAGTTGATGCAAAAATGAGTGCACCCCACGCACCGAGTCTTCTCGGCCTGGAATGAACAAGTTGGCGACATCATAACATCGATCTTTCTCCATTCATCAAGAAAGAGATCCTCTCAGCCCTGGATGTTGGATGGAGAGCAGTGACCCCTTGTCTCTGCAGAACTCCATCATGGATGTTCTTCAAGGAAAAATCGTTGATATGTCGCCAACTTGTTTATTTTGTGCCTAGAAGACTTGGTGCCATCCAGCATCGGACTGGAGCACCTTGGGCCCACCAGGGAAAATCATTCTTGGGGGCTACTATGTAGCTACATAGAAATAAATACAAGACCACCAATTGTGCGGTAAAACCTGCTAATATCAGGGTATAATATAAGGTAGTACACGTCCTAATTATGTAGCAGGGGTTGGGGTAGCCCCCTCATAGAATATAAAGTAGCCCCCTCATAAAATATACTGCAGCCCTCATATAGTATAATGCAGCCCCCTCATAGAATATAATATTGCCCCCTCATAGGGTATAATCCAGCCCCCCACAGAATATAATGTAGCCCCCTCAGAGTATAATGCAGCCCCCTTATAGGGTATAATGTAGCCCCCCTCATATGGTATAATGCAGCCCCCCAGAATATAATGCAGCCCCCTCATAGGGTATAATGCAGCCTCCTCATAGGGTATAATATAGCCCCCCTCATAGAGTATAATGCAGCCCCCCTCATAGGGTATAATGCAGCCCCCCTCATAGGGTATAATGCAGCCCCATCATAGGGTATAATGAAGCCCTTTCAGAGTATAATGCAGCCCCTCCCACAGAATATAATGCAGCCCCACACACAGAATATAATGTAGACTCTCATAGAGTCTAATGCAGCCCCACATGGAATATAATGTAGCCCCCCCCCCAAAGAAAAATAATATAATCCAGCTCCGCAGTCTGACAGTCTTATGGCCACAAGGACTCACTCAGTGATGCCATCCTCACAAACCATGGGGGTTATACACAATACTGGATGTAGTGGTATTTGATGTGGGGTGTACTCATTTGTTTGTATTCATAGCTTTAGTCTCTACAGCAGGGGGCCACAGTGCCATACTGAACCAATAACAAGAGCCGGTAGCTGGTAACAAGAGCTGGTAGCTATATGATTACATCACCAAAACTATCATCGCATTGCATGAATGCAGCACCAGAATTACCATCAGTACATGAATGCAGTGCCAGAACCACTGTCAGTACATGAATGCAGAATCAGAACCACCATCAGTACATAAAAGTAGAGCCAGAACCACTATAATTACATGAAAGCAGCACCATAACCACCATTATTATATGAATGCAGCACCAGAACTACCATCAGTACACGAATGCAGTGTCAAAACCGCTGTCAGTACATGAATGCAGCGTTTGAACCTCTGTCAGTACATGCAGGCAGTGCCAGAAACACTGACAGTACGTAAATTCAGCACCAGTATCACCATCAGTGCATGAATACAGTGCCAGAATCACTGTCAGTACATGAATGCAGCACCAGAAACATCATCAATAAATGTGCCCCCACATTGCCCCTCTATATAATACCACCCTCACATAGTCCTTTTCCAAAATATCTCCCCACTCTGCCCAATTATATAATATTTTATAAGAGTCATTCTCCAAAATATCCCCCCACACAGCACCTCTGTATAATATCTCCCCCACATAATAGCCCCTACACATACTGTTCCTTTCCATATCCCCCAAACTGCCTCCTTTCAAGTCCCGCTATCCCACAGTCCCTCGTTATACTTTGACCTCTTTCACAATCCCCTCTAATTGCCTCCATAATGCCCCAAATTGTCACATTATGTGCCCTTATAGTAACACAACCCCCTCCACCCCGACCCCTTATCTAGAATAACATGCACAGCCTCGCAGTGTCTGAAAGACGCAAATACATTTGAATATAGGAAGAAGGAGCCGGCGCATCCCGGACAGCTCCGCGGGCAGCACAGCATCCCTCGGCGGCCCTCGGGCCCTATGTTGTGGGCTGAGCCGGGAGGTGGACAGTGGCGGCAGCCATATGCAGCCCCCCAGCTGAAGACCCGGCAAAGTAAAGCAGCAATTAAAGGAGCATTTACGGTTTGTTTCCGGTGGTGAAACTTTATGATCATTTTCGCTTTCCTCGTTTTCAGGTCCTTTAAATGGGGCGAGTCGGACCCTTTACCTTACCAGGTGTACGGCCACGCTGTGATTTCACATGAAAACCTTGTCTATGTAATCGGGGGAAAGGACGCCGACAAGTGAGTACCACATGTTGTCCACATTTGTATCCGTAGTGAAGCCCCCATTAGTGAAGCCCCCATTAGTGAAGCCCCCATTAGTGAAGCCCCCATTAGTGAAGCCCCGACTTCTGCTGATGAGACGACTCATTGGAGTCTGGCGCTGCGGAGGGACGTGATGTTGTAGATCAGAGAGGAGAAAAGTCGTGTCCTCTGATCTGGGGAAACACAGAGAATAATGGTGCAGGGGGGGGATGCAGCTGCAGGTTCTCTCCCTCTGACTGCACTGAGCCTGTCTGCTGCGAGGGGGACAGGCTGCGGGAGAGATCTGGACATAGCGCAGCCCCCCACCCCGCAGGCTGTGACCAGACCCACAATCTGCGCTTACAGACATTTCTGGAAGAGGATTGTCTCTATTTATGATGAATCTAATTTAGTTACAAGCTTCTCCCCATGACAACACTTCCTGTCAATGGCCTTAGGAGGTTCATTGACCATCCTGAAATGATCCCGAACAGTCGACGTATTTTCTATCTTGTTTTACGTGAACTAGAAGAAATGAGCCGGCAGTCAGAGCACAGGAGCCAGAAGAGTTGTCATAGGGAAATGAACAAGTCCAACCGATACAGGCATGTTTTATTTTTCTTAATATGTTAGAATTGTCTTTAATGTTTTTGTGACATTTTTATTTCCATTTCTCCGTGTAGAAAATGTCTGAATCGATTGTGTGTTTACAACCCCAAGAAGTTTGAGTGGAAGGATCTGGCCCCGATGAAGACGGCGCGGTCGTTGTTTGGGGCTGCGCTTCATAACGGAAAAATCTACATCGCTGCAGGCGTCACTGACACCGGCCTGACCAACACCATGGAAGTCTATGATATCAGAGCCAATAAGTGAGTCAGTGTGGGGGTAGCATTCAGGAAAGGGGATAATCCCAGCAGCTCTGGAGTGGGTGGGCACTGAAGGGTTAACTGAAGCATCCCCGGTGGTCCAGGGGACTAGTGTATGAATGTAAGCATCCCTCATGGTCTACGGGAGACTAAGATATAAAGGTGAGCATCCATGGTGGTCTAGGGGACTAAGTTATAAATATAAGCATCCCTGGTGGTCTGGGGGACTAAGGTATAAATATAAGCATCACTGGGGGTCTGGGGGACTAAGTTATAAATATAAACATCACTGGGGGTCTGGGGGACTAAGGTATAAATATAAGCATCACTGGGGGTCTGGGGGACTAAGGTATAAATATAAGCATCACTGGGGGTCTGGGGGACTAAGGTATAAATATAAGCATCACTGGGGGTCTAGGGGACTAAGGTATAAATATAAGCATCACTGGGGGTCTGGGGGACTAAGGTATAAATATAAGCATCACTGGGGGTCTAGGGGACTAAGTTATAAATATAAGCATCACTGGGGGTCTGGGGGACTAAGTTATAAATATAAGCATCACTGGGGGTCTGGGGGACTAAGTTATAAATATAAGCATCACTGGGGGTCTGGGGGACTAAGGTATAAATATAAGCATCACTGGGGGTCTGGGGGACTAAGTTATAAATATAAGCATCACTGGGGGTCTGGGGGACTAAGTTATAAATATAAGCATCACTGGGGGTCTGGGGGACTAAGTTATAAATATAAGCATCACTGGGGGTCTGGGGGACTAAGGTATAAATATAAGCATCACTGGGGGTCTAGGGGACTAAGTTATAAATATAAGCATCACTGGGGGTCTGGGGGACTAAGTTATAAATATAAGCATCACTGGGGGTCTGGGGGACTAAGTTATAAATATAAGCATCACTGGGGGTCTGGGGGACTAAGGTATAAATATAAGCATCACTGGGGGTCTGGGGGACTAAGTTATAAATATAAGCATCACTGGGGGTCTAGGGGACTAAGTTATAAATATAAGCATCACTGGTGGTCTAGGGGACTAAGGTATAAATATAAGCATCCCTGGTGGTCTGGGGGACTAAAGTATAAATATAAGCATCACTGGGGGTCTGGGGGACTAAGGTATAAATATAAGCATCACTGGGGGTCTGGGGGACTAAGGTATAAATATAAGCATCACTGGGGGTCTGGGGGACTAAGGTATAAATATAAGCATCACTGGGGGTCTGGGGGACTAAGGTATAAATATAAGCATCACTGGGGGTCTGGGGGACTAAGTTATAAATATAAGCATCACTGGGGGTCTAGGGGACTAAGGTATAAATATAAGCATCACTGGGGGTCTGGGGGACTAAGTTATAAATATAAGCATCACTGGGGGTCTAGGGGACTAAGGTATAAATATAAGCATCACTGGGGGTCTGGGGGACTAAGTTATAAATATAAGCATCACTGGGGGTCTAGGGGACTAAGGTATAAATATAAGCATCACTGGGGGTCTGGGGGACTAAGTTATAAATATAAGCATCACTGGGGGTCTAGGGGACTAAGGTATAAATATAAGCATCACTGGGGGACTAAGGTATAAATATAAGCATCACTGGGGGTCTGGGGGACTAAGGTATAAATATAAGCATCACTGGGGGTCTAGGGGACTAAGGTATAAATATAAGCATCACTGGGGGTCTGGGGGACTAAGTTATAAATATAAGCATCACTGGGGGTCTGGGGGACTAAGTTATAAATATAAGCATCACTGGGGGTCTAGGGGACTAAGTTATAAATATAAGCATCACTGGGGGTCTGGGGGACTAAGGTATAAATATAAGCATCACTGGGGTCTAGGGGACTAAGTTATAAATATAAGCATCACTGGGGGTCTGGGGGACTAAGTTATAAATATAAGCATCACTGGGGGTCTAGGGGACTAAGTTATAAATATAAGCATCACTGGGGTCTGGGGGACTAAGTTATAAATATAAGCATCACTGGGGGTCTGGGGGACTAAGTTATAAATATAAGCATCACTGGGGGTCTGGGGGACTAAGTTGTAAATATAAGCATCACTGGGGGTCTGGGGGACTAAGTTGTAAATATAAGCATCACTGGGGGTCTGGGGGACTAAGTTATAAATATAAGCATCACTGGGGGTCTGGGGGACTAAGTTGTAAATATAAGCATCACTGGGGGTCTGGGGTACTAAGTTATAAATATAAGCATCACTGGGGGTCTGGGGGACTAAGGTATAAATATAAGCATCACTGGGGGTCTGGGGGACTAAGTTATAAATATAAGCATCACTGGGGTCTGGGGGACTAAGTTATAAATATAAGCATCACTGGGGGTCTGGGGGACTAAGTTATAAATATAAGCATCACTGGGGGTCTGGGGGACTAAATTATAAATATAAGCATCACTGGGGGTCTGGGGGACTAAGTTATAAATATAAGCATCACTGGGGGTCTGGGGGACTAAGTTATAAATATAAGCATCACTGGGGGTCTGGGGGACTAAGTTATAAATATAAGCATCACTGGGGTCTGGGGGACTAAGTTATAAATATAAGCATCACTGGGGGTCTGGGGGACTAAGTTATAAATATAAGCATCACTGGGGGTCTGGGGGACTAAGGTATAAATATAAGCATCACTGGGGTCTGGGGGACTAAGGTATAAATATAAGCATCACTGGGGGTCTGGGGGACTAAGGTATAAATATAAGCATCACTGGGGGTCTGGGGGACTAAGTTATAAATATAAGCATCACTGGGGGTCTAGGGGACTAAGTTATAAATATAAGCATCACTGGGGTCTAGGGGACTAAGGTATAAATATAAGCATCACTGGGGTCTGGGGGACTAAGTTATAAATATAAGCATCACTGGGGGTCTGGGGGACTAAGGTATAAATATAAGCATCACTGGGGGTCTGGGGGACTAAGGTATAAATATAAGCATCACTGGGGGTCTAGGGGACTAAGTTGTAAATATAAGCATCACTGGGGTCTGGGGGACTAAGTTATAAATATAAGCATCACTGGGGGTCTGGGGGACTAAGGTATAAATATAAGCATCACTGGGGGTCTGGGGGACTAAGGTATAAATATAAGCATCACTGGGGGTCTGGGGGACTAAGGTATAAATATAAGCATCACTGGGGTCTGGGGGACTAAGTTATAAATATAAGCATCACTGGGGGTCTGGGGGACTAAGGTATAAATATAAGCATCACTGGGGGTCTGGGGGACTAAGCTATAAATATAAGCATCACTGGGGGTCTGGGGGACTAAGGTATAAATATAAGCATCACTGGGGGTCTGGGGGACTAAGCTATAAATATAAGCATCACTGGGGGTCTGGGGGACTAAGGTATAAATATAAGCATCACTGGGGGTCTGGGGGACTAAGTTATAAATATAAGCATCACTGGGGGTCTAGGGGACTAAGTTATAAATATAAGCATCCCTGGGGGTCTGGGGGACTAAGGTATAAATATAAGCATCACTGGGGGTCTGGGGGACTAAGTTATAAATATACACATCCCTGGTGGTCTAGGGGACTAAGGTATAAATATACACATCCCTGGTGGTCTAGGGGACTAAGGTATACACGTACACATCCCTGGTGATCTAGGGCAATGAGGTGTTAGGCTCAGCACCTGTTATGTTTGGAATGTGACATGTTCGGACCAGCATCCCTTCTGGTCTTAGGCAGTCAGGTAATATCTTCAGCGTCCCTTGGGTCTACGACAGTGAGAGGTTTTCGGCAGTCAGGGTGGACACATGTGAGTTTTGGTTTTGGTGGGACAACGATCACTGTGTTCACTTATCTGTCACTAAGTTTCCCTGTAAATTTCTATGATTTCGTTCAATCTAAATAATTTCTTATGTTCCAGATGGGAAGATTTCACCGAGTTCTCGCAGGAGCGCAGCTCGCTCAGCCTGGTCAGCATGGACGGGACGCTGTTCGCCATAGGAGGATTCGCCACAGTGGAGAATGAAAGTGGAGAACTCGTCCCGACAGAACTGAACGATATCTGGAGGTGAGAATGTGAAAAATAACCTGCCTCTAACAGCCGGTATAACCTGGGTATCTCCTGTATATAATTATATATGTACAGCTGGTATAACCTGGGTATCTCCTGTATATAATTATATATGTACAGCCGGTGTAACCTGGGCATCTCCTGTATATAATTATATATGTACAGCTGGTATAACCTGGGTATCTCCTGTAAGTAATTATATATGTACAGCCGGTATAACCTGGGCATCTCCTGTATATAATTATATATGTATAGCTGGTATAACCTGGGCATCTCCTGTATATAATTATATATGTACAGCTGGTATAACCTGGGCATCTTGTGTATATAATGATATATGTACAGCTGGTATAACCTGGGCATCTCCTGTATATAATTATATATGTGTAGCTTGTATAACCTGGGCATCTCCTATATATAATTATATACGTACAGCTGGTATAACCTGGGCATCTCCTGTATATAATTATATATGTATAGCTGGTATAACCTGGGCATCTCCTGTATATAATTATATATGCACAGCTGATATAACCTGGGCATCGTCTGTATATAATTATATATGTACAGCTGGTATAACCTAACCTGGGCGTCACCTGTGTATAATTATACATGTACAGCTGGTATAACCTGGACATCTCCTGTATATAATTATACATGTACAGCCGGTATAACCTGGGCATCTCCTGTATATCATTTTATATGTACAGCTGGTATAACCTGGGCATCTCCTGTATATAATTATATATGTACAGCTGGTATAACCTGGGCATCTCCTGTATATAATTATATATGTACAGCCGGTATAACCTGGACATCTCCTGTATATAATTATATATGTACAGCTGGTATAACCTAACCTGGGCGTCACCTGTGTATAATTATACATGTACAGCTGGTATAACCTGGACATCTCCTGTATATAATTATACATGTACAGCCGGTATAACCTGGGCATCTCCTGTATATCATTTTATATGTACAGCTGGTATAACCTGGGCATCTCCTGTATATAATTATATATGTACAGCCGGTATAACCTGTGCATCTCCTGTATATAATTATATATGTACAGCCGGTATAACCTGGGCATCTCCTGTATATAATTATATATGTACAGCCGGTATAACCTGGACATCTCCTGTATATAATTATATATGTACAGCTGGTATAACCTAACCTGGGCGTCACCTGTGTATAATTATATATGTACAGCCGGTATAACCTGTGCATCTCCTGTATATAATTATATATGTACAGCCGGTATAACCTGGGCATCTCCTGTATATAATTATATATGTACAGCTGGTATAACCTGGGCATCTCCTGTATATAATTATATATGTACAGCTGGTATAACATGGGCATCTCCTGTTTATAATTATATATACATGTATGATGGGTATATGGGCACGGGACTATGGGATGGAGGATATGTATGATGGGTATATGGGCACGGGACTATGGGATGGAGGATGTGTGATTGGTATATAGGCACGGGACTATGGGATGGAGGATATGTATGATGGGTATATGGGCACGGGACTATGGGATGGAGGATGTGTGATAGATATATGAGCATGGGACTATGGGATGGAGGATATGTATGATGGGTATATGGGCACAGGACTATGGGATGGAGGATGTGTATGATGGGTATATGGGCACAGGACTATGGGATGGAGGATGTGTGATTGGTATATGGGCACGGGACTATGGGATGGCGGATATGTATGATGGGTATATGGGCATGGGACTATGGGATGGAGGATGTGTGATGGGTATATGGGCACGGGACTATGGGATGGAGGATGTGTGATTGGTATATAGGCACGGGACTATGGGATGGAGGATATGTATGATGGGTATATGGGCACGGGACTATGGGATGGAGGATATGTATGATGGGTATATGGGCACGGGACTATGGGATGGAGGATATGTATGATGGGTATATGGGCACGGGACTATGGGATGGTGGATATGTATGATGGGTATATGGGCACGGGACTATGGGATGGAGGATATGTATGATGGGTATATGGGCACGGGACTATGGGATGGAGGATGTGTGATTGGTATATAGGCACGGGACTATGGGATGGAGGATATGTATGATGGGTATATGGGCACAGGACTATGGGATGGAGGATGTGTATGATGGGTATATGGGCACAGGACTATGGGATGGCGGATATGTATGATGGGTATATGGGCATGGGACTATGGGATGGAGGATGTGTGATGGGTATATGGGCACGGGACTATGGGATGGCGGATATGTATGATGGGTATATGGGCATGGGATGGAGAATGTGTACGATGGGTATATGGGCACGGGACTATGGGATGGAGGATATAAAATTATATAGGTACAGCAGGTATAACCTGGGTGTCCTCTGTATATAATTATATGTACAGCCGGTATAACCTGGGCATCTCCTCTATATAATTCTATATGCACCTGTATTGCACCTGTGCATTTGCTATTTTATTTGGGTCCGCTGCACCCTGCTTGTGCATTTGTATTGAGGCCCATTTAGACAGGTAAACATCTCTACCTGTTTTTGGTGTATTTTCTTGAATTTTTCCTTTTTGGTGTTTTTCATGTTAGAGTAGGACTGGCAAATCGTAAGGACCCTTGGCGCGGGTTGCCGGCTTGCATATTATGGCCAGAATATCAACTAATACCTTACATATATTTATATGTTTTGTTTTGCACGTATATTTTTTGCAGGGTGCAGTTGGGCCCAAATTGTTCTGTACACTGTGGCCTCTGTTCACGCAGGATGCATTGTAGCACTGGGCAGCCCGCCATAGGGCGTCATTAATAGGCTGGAGCCAGATGCCTGCATTCCTTGTGTGAACACGCCACATACAGAGTATGTATCTTAGTGCATTGGTGTACCACACGGCCAATCCCTGATTGAAGGCTGGCTGTTTCACTAGGTATTGCACCTGTGCATCTGCTATTTTATTTGGGTCCGCTGCACCCTGCTTGTGCATTTGTATTGAGGCCTGTTCAGACAGGTAAGCATCTCTGCCTGTTTTTGGTGTATTTTCTTGAATTTTTCCTTTTTGGTGTTTTTCATAATTATATATGTGCAGCCGGTATAACCTGGGCATCTCCTGTATATAATTATATATGTACAGCTGGTATAACCTGGGTATCTCCTGTATATAATTATATATGTAAGGCTGCTATAACCTGGGCATCTCCTGTATATTATTATATATGTAAGGCTGCTATAACCTGGGCATCTCCTGTATATTATTATATATGTAAGGCTGCTATATCCTGGGCATCTCCTGTATATTATTATATATGTACAGCTGGTATAACCTGGGTATCTCCTGTATATAATTATATATGTACAGCCGGTATAACCTGGGCATCTCCTGTATATAATTATATATGTACAGCCGGTATAACCTGGGCATCTCCTGTATATAATTATATATGTACAGCTGGTATAACCTGGGCATCTCCTGTACATAATTATATATGTACAGCCGGTATAACCTGGGCATCTCCTGTACATAATTATACATGTACAGCTGCTATAACCTGGGCATCTCCTGTACATAATTATATATGTACAGCCGGTATAACCTGGGCATCTCCTGTACATAATTATACATGTACAGCTGCTATAACCTGGGCATCTCCTGTATAGAATTATATATGTACAGCCGGTATAACCTGGGCACCTCCTGTATAAAATTATATATGTACAGCCGGTATAACCTGGGCATCTCCTGTATATTATTATATATGTACAGCCGGTATAACCTGGGCACCTCCTGTATATAATTATATATGTACAGCCGGTATAACCTGGGCATCTCCTGTATAGAATTATATATGTACAGCCGGTATAACCTGGGTATCTCCTGTATATAATTATATATGTACAGCCGGTATAACCTGGGCATCTCCTGTATATAATTATATATGTACAGCCGGTATAACCTGGGCATCTCCTGTATATAATTATATATGTACAGCCGGTATAACCTGGGCATCTCCTGTATAGAATTATATATGTACAGCCGGTATAACCTGGGTATCTCCTGTATATAATTATATATGTACAGCCGGTATAACCTGGGCATCTCCTGTATATAATTATATATGCACAGCCGGTATAACCTGGGCATCTCCTGTATATTATTATATATGTACAGCCGGTATAACCTGGGTATCTCCTGTATATAATTATATATGCACAGCCGGTATAACCTGGGCATCTCCTGTATATTATTATATATGTACAGCTGGTATAACCTGGGTACCTCCTGTATATAATTATATATGCACAGCCGGTATAACCTGGGCATCTCCTGTATATAATTATATATGTACAGCCGGTATAACCTGGGCATCTCCTGTATAGAATTATATATGTACAGCTGGTATAACCTGGGCATCTCCTGTATATAATTATACATGTACAGCTGCTATAACCTGGGCATCTCCTGTATAGAATTATATATGTACAGCCGGTATAACCTGGGCACCTCCTGTATAAAATTATATATGTACAGCCGGTATAACCTGGGCATCTCCTGTATATAATTATACATGTACAGCTGCTATAACCTGGGCATCTCCTGTATAGAATTATATATGTACAGCCGGTATAACCTGGGCACCTCCTGTATAAAATTATATATGTACAGCCGGTATAACCTGGGTATCTCCTGTGTATAATTATATATGTACAGCTGGTATTACCCTGGTATCTCCTGTATATAATTATACATGTACAGCTGGTATAACCTGGGTATCTCTTCTATATAATTATATATGTACAGCTGGTATATCCTGGGCATCTCCTGTATATAATTATATATGTACAGCCGGTATAACCTGGGCATCTCCTGTATATAATTATATATGTACAGCCGGTATAACCTGGGCATCTCCTGTATATAATTATACATGTACAGCCGGTATAACCTGGGCATCTCCTGTATATAATTATACATGTACAGCCGGTATAACCTGGGCATCTCCTGTATATAATTATACATGTACAGCCGGTATAACCTGGGCATCTCCTGTATATAATTATATATGTACAGCCGGTATAACCTGGGCATCTCCTGTATATAATTATATATGTACAGCTGGTATAACCTGGGCATCTCCTGTCTATAATTTTATATGTACAGCCGGTATAACCTGGGCACCTCCTGTATATAATTATACATGTACAGCCGGTATAACCTGGGCATCTCCTGTATATAATTATATATGTACAGCCGGTATAACCTGGGCATCTCCTGTATATAATTATATATGTACAGCTGGTATAACCTGGGCATCTCCTGTCTATAATTTTATATGTACAGCTGGTATAACCTGGGCATCTCCTGTATATAATTATATATGTACAGCCGGTATAACCTGGGCATCTCCTGTATATAATTATACATGTACAGCCGGTATAACCTGGGCATCTCCTGTATATAATTATATATGTACAGCCGGTATAACCTGGGCATCTCCTGTATATAATTATATATGTACAGCTGGTATAACCTGGGTATATCATGTATATAATTATATATGTACAGCTGGTATAGCCTGGGCATCTCCTGTATATAATTATATATGTACAGCCGGTATAACCTGGGCATCTCCTGTATATAATTATATATGTACAGCTGGTATAACCTGGGCATCTCCTGTCTATAATTTTATATGTACAGCCGGTATAACCTGGGCACCTCCTGTATATAATTATACATGTACAGCCGGTATAACCAGGGCATCTCCTGTATATAATTATATATGTACAGCCGGTATAACCTGGGCATCTCCTGTATATAATTATATATGTACACCTGGGCATCTCCTGTATATAATTATATATGTACAGCCGGTATAACCTGGGCATCTCCTGTATATAATTATACATGTACAGCCGGTATAACCTGGGCATCTCCTGTATATAATTATATATGTACAGCCGGTATAACCTGGGCATCTCCTGTATATAATTATATATGTACAGCTGGTATAACCTGGGTATATCATGTATATAATTATATATGTACAGCTGGTATAGCCTGGGCATCTCCTGTATATAATTATATATGTACAGCCGGTATAACCTGGGCATCTCCTGTATATAATTATATATGTACAGCTGGTATAACCTGGGCATCTCCTGTCTATAATTTTATATGTACAGCCGGTATAACCTGGGCACCTCCTGTATATAATTATACATGTACAGCCGGTATAACCAGGGCATCTCCTGTATATAATTATATATGTACAGCCGGTATAACCTGGGCATCTCCTGTATATAATTATATATGTACACCTGGGCACCTCCTGTATATAATTATACATGTACAGCCGGTATAACCAGGGCATCTCCTGTATATAATTATATATGTACAGCCGGTATAACCTGGGCATCTCCTGTATATAATTATATATGTACACCTGGGCATCTCCTGTATATAATTATATATGTACACCTGGTATAACCTGAGCATTTTCTGATTTTTTGTTAGATACAATGAGGATGAGAAGAAATGGGAAGGAATCCTCAGGGAGATCCGTTATGCCTCCGGAGCGACATTCCTGCCTGTTCGTCTCAATACACTTCGTCTGACAAAGATGTGAATCCGCACAGGGCCGGAGGGTCAGACGTAATGTCCTGTATGACGTCTTGTACACAGAAGTGATGGAAGAGATAATGAGGCAGAGAAATGAAAGTGAAGAGGAACAGGGGACATAAAAGGGACAGAAATATCCATCTCCTTTCTTATTCTACAGTTTGCCCGTTTCCAGATTGTGCTCAATGATCTGCAGAAAGACGGCGAGAACATTAGTGACCGCGGCTTCTCCCTCCTGCCCCAGTCACTGCCTGAAAAAGCAAAGATCCCGAGTGCCGAAGGTTCTAGGTCATCCAGACGGAACCTGAAGACGGAACCTGAAGACGGATCGTGACTTCCTCATTTTGTGTTAATTATAAGAAACATTTTCACTAAAATCCTTGTGCGCTTTTCTAACACCTGTTGTTTTATCGGGGGAATTTTGATAAATTTGAATTTAAAATTTGAACATTTTCTGCAAGAAAAAAAAAATTCTAATAAAAATGCTAATATTTATATTTCTACTGTTGTCATAAACTGAAGGAGAATCTTTTCTTTCCTCAGACGGGACAGTGATAACTACACGATCTTCTAATAATCACTTTTGTTGTGATTAAGTACGTCTAAGCCAGACACATATAAAAGGCTCAGGGTGAATCAGGGGATGATTTTACAGTTGGTGGAAATAACCCCTTTAAAATCATGTATTTTGAGAAAAAAAAAAGCTATTCTTGCAGTTGGGTTTTATTAGAAATGTTGCACCCTTTGCTCCTTTGTTTGGCTGCACTTTGCTGGCTGTAGAATGAGTTAACCAAGAATCCATTAACTTTTTTCCTCTGAGTTGACCTTGAAGTGGTCATAAATCTACTGAATCTCAGAAGGAGCTCACTAATGGCCGCTCAGTTTACTCACTCTTCAGCCAGCAACAGCCAGGGCAAATGGTGTAATACATTTTTAATTAAACCAAACTGCACAAATAATTTGTAGCTCAAATAAATTGCCACAACATAAGTGTCCGCATCTAGTAATGACATAAAGGACTGTCAATAAAAAAAGTAACTTGCAACAAAATTTCAAATGTATTTTTTTTTTTATTTTGTCAAAGAACTTTTATAGCTACTTAAAAAGGAGAGGACATTTGTTTTTTTTTTACTTTTTCAGATTGGCAATAAGGTTCCGATTCCCCACACTGGTCGTCGGCAGAAGTTTGTGCTCTGGACATAGAGTCGATACCACTAACACTTTCTACAGCTACGTCGCGGATCTACTACCTCTTCTAAATGTCCGTCCACATATTTGCACGAGAAAACAAAGCCGTAATGTCCGATAACACAGTGAACGATAAAATGAGGGCAAAAATAAAGAAAAAAAAAACGTTCTGCAAGGGGGGAAATATTGACAAAATGTCTCTTTTCCCCCAGATTTAGAGTTTATTTGGAGGAAGTTGAAAGCTAAAACGTGACCCCATAACGGGCTCCTCCCAAACTTACGCCCTGGACCGCCACATAAAGCTCATCGGCTGGGAATTTTGCTTGATGTCCTCTTGTCCATAAGTCACGATGCTGTGAAAACATTTTGCACCCACCCAGACTGCATTGGGCAAGGCATGATGAAGCTGCATAGCATAGGATGACCTGGGGCGTGTATACTATCGCAACTGCCCTTTAGTCCTATAGGATACAGGACAGATCTCCGCTGTGTCCAGGATGAAAACTATGGCGGCTGTTCCCATTATTATTTTCTTTAGTTAAACCTTAATTTTTTTCATGAAAGGACAAAAAAAAACCTAATAAAAAATGAATAAAAAGTCAAAAAACAAAACAACGAACAGAACTTCTTCATGGTAGCAAAAGGCAGAAACAGAAGAAGGGAGACACAGCTTTCCGGACGTGGAGTCTCGCCAACACGGCATCAATACTCAATGTGAAAAAAATATATTATTTTCATCTGACAAATACAATAGTGCAATAGACATCAGAGCTCTCCGAGAATTACCAGCCCCCCACCCGGCTTCATGGGGGACAAAAATAAAGAACGGTTTCCTCTTTGATTCATTTTGACCAGGCGCCGTCACGGGAAGTAATAATAATTTACCCAAATAATAGGATGAAAACAAGAACATATGGCATTCGGACCCCACTGATCTCCAGAATAAAGGGGTCACAGTCCTACTTGATACTACTAATCCTTTAGAACCCAATTTACCTACATACAGATGCTTGAAAGATTTTAGAAAGGTTGGGGGGTCCTGTGGGTAAGACCTCCACCTTTTAAAGAATGGCAACCCCTCCCCAAGTATTGCAGCAGTGGGGTCCTGGGATAGCGTCCAACCAGGGGGTAACAGCTACAGTGGGGAAATAAGTATTTGATCCCTCGCTGATTTTGTAAGTTTGCCCACTGACAAAGACATGAACAGTCCATAATTTTAAGGGTAGGTTAATTTTAACATTGAGAGATAGAATATCAAAAATAAAATCCAAAAAATCACATTGTATAAATTATATAAATTTATTTGCATGTTGCAGTGAGAAATAAGTATTTGATCCCCTACCAACCATGAAGAGTTCTGGCTCCTACAAACCAGTTAGACGCTCCTAGCCAACTCATTACCTGCATTACAGACAGCTGTCTTACATAGTCACCTATATAAAAGACTCCTGTCCACAGACTCAATTAATCAGTCAGACTCTATCCTCTACAACATGGGCAAGACCAAAGAGCTTTATAAGGATGTCAGGGACATACCGTGTTTCCCCGAAAGTAAGACCCTGTCTTACATTAATTTTACCCCAAAAAGTCCCACCCTGTCTTACTTTCGGGGGAGGTCTTACATTAGCTGCAGAAATACGTTACCAACGTGTGGTGTCCTCCCCCAGATCTTGCGTAGTTTTCCGTTGGTGGCGTAGTGGTGTGCGCATGTCCAAGGTCCCAAATCCTCTGCCAGGGGATTGAAAATTGCAGCGATGTCCGTTATTCCTGCGGTGTTCGGTGGGCGCGGCCATCTTGCTTTGGCCGCGCGTGCGCAGAAGCGGCGCTCTGCTGGCCGCGGCTTCAGGAAAATGGCCGCGGGCATCCGCGCGTGCGCAGATGGCTGTCGCGGCGGCCATTTTCCTGAAGCCGCGGCCAGCAGAGCGCCGCTTCTGCGCACGCGCGGCCAAAGCAAGATGGCCGCGCCCACCGAACACCGCAGGAATAACGGACATCGCTGCAATTTTCAATCCCCTGGCAGAGGATTTGGGGGATAGCGGCGGCCCAAAGGTAAGGGCCTTATATTTCACAGCGGCCCCCCAACCCTGCCTTACATTCGGGGGAGGCCTTACATTGAAGGACCCCCCCGTAACCCCCACCCTGTCTTACTTTCGGGGGGGGTCCTACTTTCGGGGAAACACGGTAGATCATAGACCTGCACAAAGCTGGAATGGGCTACAAAATCATTAATACAAAATGACTGTCAATCGACATCGATCTGGGGCACCATGCAAAATCTCGCTTCGTGGGGTCTCCTTGATCATGAGGAAGGTGAGAGATCAGCCTAAAACTACAAGGGGAGAACTTGTCAATGGTCTCAAGGCAGCTGGGACCACAGTCACCAAGAAAACCATTGGAAACACCTTACACCGTAAAGGTTTAAAAACCTGCAGTGCCCGCAAGGTCCCCCTGCTCCAGAAGGCACATGTGCAGGCCCATCTGAAGTTTACCAGTGAACACCTGGATGGTTCTGTGAGTGATTGGGAGAAGGTGCTGTGGTCAGATGAGGCAAAAATTTAGCTCTTTGGCATTAACTCAACTCGCCGTGTTTGGAGGAAGAGAAATGCTGCCTATAACCCAAAGAACACCATCCCCACTGTCAAGCATGGAGGTGGAAACATTATGGTTTGGGGGTGTTTCTCCTCTAAGGGCACAGGATTACTTCACCGCATCAATGGGAGAATGGATGGAGCCATGTACCGTAAAATCCTGAGTGACAGCCTCCTTCCCTCCGCCAGGACATTAAAAATGGGTCGTGGCTGGGTCTTCCAGCAACACAATGACCCAAAACATGCAGCCAAGGCAACAAAGGAGTGGCTCAAAAAGAAGCACACTAAGGTCATGGAGTGGCCTAGCCAGTCTCCAGACCTCAATCCCATAGAAAACTTATGGAGGGAGTTGAAGCTCCGAGTTGCCAAGCGACAGCCTCAAAATCTTATTGATTTAGAGATGATCTGCAAAGAGGAGTGGAGCAAAATTCCTCCTGACATGTGCGCAAACCTCATCATCAACTACAGAAAGCCTCTGACTGCTGGGCTTGCCAACAAGGGTTTTACCACCAAGTATTAAGTCTTGTTTGCCAGAGGGATCAAATACTTATTTCTGACTGCAAAATGCAAACACATTTATATAATTTATACAATGTGATTTTCTGGATTTTATTTTTGATATTCTATCTCTCAATGTTAAAATTAACCTACCCTTAAAATTATAGACTGTTCATGTCTTTGTCAGTGGGCAAACTTACAAAATCAGCGAGGGATCAAATACTTATTTCCCTCACTCTACATGGAGTTTGTATGTTCCCCCCCGGCAGCCTAGCCAACGTATTCACAGGTTGATTTGCAATCGTGAGCCCCAATAGAAACAGGGGGCCACTGTGAGTAAGGACGCTAGTGATACATGAGGGGAGTGCGGAGATAGAACTTGCATTGCACAATGAAAAAGTTAAGTTCTTAGGTTTATCGAGAAGGACTGCGCCCATTTTAACAAATCCAAACCTGTCGTTGTCTCAGCAGACCACGTGAAAAAGGAAAAAAAGATACATACATGCAGTACCTCTAACTGCCTGTAGGCGGTGTAGTGTGCTTAATCTACGGGCAGCAATTTTGGACCACAATATCAGCAAAAAACTTAGAAGTTAAAGGTGAATGAACAATGAATGAACAGAAAAAAAAAATCATAATATGACAAAGTCACAAATTAATTTAGAAGAAGCCGACTACAGGCAGGAGGTTTGGAACTCTGGTTATGGCAGGATCCATACTTGTCCGTATTGTAGGCACCACATTTAGCCCCCAACCTCCGGTTCTACAAAGCTGAACACGTCTCCATAGAACAGTGATGGAAGTTTGGCAGATCATCGAGGGTGGAGGCCAGCATGTGAGTATTACAGACGCGTGAATCCGGCCCTTTAAAGTGACATGTGACAAACACACCGTGGCGATTCCTGTAGACAGGGTCTCCTTAAAAATGTAATTGAAAAACACAATGTTCCTCTTCCCCAACCCGCAACATTATTAAGGCTCTAGACACAAAAAAACGGCAAAACAAAGTAATGTGAAGCTGAAAGGCCTGAACACTTATCTCGTGCTTTCGGGCCGGCTCTATTAGGGTCTTACCGACATCTAACCAACATTTGGACCTATCATGACTACACTCATAACGCCACCTACAATGTCTTTTCACACACACAAAAAATAATTATATTATGTAAAGTTCAGTTTGCCCATTATTACGCCAAATTAAGTTATTATAAAGCTTTTGTCTTTCAATAAGTCTTCAGGATACCAGTAACGATGTTGGGACACAGATTTGGAACCACACCAAAAAGGTCTACATGGAGTGAATGACGGTGATGTTATTTAGGAAATGAGAATTCCTAATTAAAGATGACCTGTCACTTGCTCAAAAAAATTGAGTTACAAAAGCTTGTAAAAATCCTTGAGTTTCCCCGATTCTGCAGCTTTTTTCCATTTTGCGCAGCGTCGCTCCATTGCAGAGATATTCACATTTTTTAATGGAGCACAGTATGTGAAATCTCTTCTTGCAGTCCATCTGGGCATTTCTTCAGTGTCTTCTCCGGGAGGTGTGTGCTTTAACCCCTCCCTCCCAGACCTTGCCGATCTGTGATTGGCTTAGTCTGGGAGGGAGGGATTAAAGCGCCACCCCCAGAAAAGACTCTGAAGAAACACCCAGCTGCACTACAAGAAGAGATTTCACATACTGTGCTACAAAGCAAAAATGTGAATATCTCTGCAATGGAGCAACTCAACGCAAAAAGGAAAAAAGTTGCAGAATCAGGGGAGCTCAGAGATTTTTACAAGATATTGAACTCTTCTTTTTGAAGTGACAGGTCTTCATTAACAGGGTTGTTGTATAGATTTAGAAAAACATGACTGCTTGCTTCCAGAAACAGCACATCTGACTAGTAATTCAGTTCTGTTCCATTAGCAACATCCTTCATACATTTATGGCGTATATGCAAAATTAATATACAGAGTTTTCATAGGATCTAATGGTGGCTGTATTATATAGCCGGTGCCGCAGCAATTTAACCTCTCAGATCCTGTCATCCTCGCTTCATAGGTGACTGGTAATTACACAATAAATTACAATACTACAATATTGCGGCGTATGTAAAGTGAGCGCGGGTTCAAGACCCCCTAAGAGAATAAAATCTGTAAAAACATAAAAAAATACAAAAGTTTAAACCACACCCCCTTCGTTTTTTCTTTAAACAAAATCTAAATATATATATATTTTAAAATTAATTTTTGGTGTTGCTCTAATTGTCCAAACGAATAGAATATAAAAATTTGTATCCAATAAAGAGAACGCCAAAATGGTGGAAAAAAATAAAAAATATTGAGTCATATTACCTCCCCCAAAAATTAAATAAAAAAAGATCAGAAAGTCATATAGATCATTTAAAGGTGCCAATAAAAACTACTGCTCACCATACAAAAAAAGAAGCTCTGTGCAACTCTGTTGACTAAAAAAAACATGTTATGACTCTTAGAATTTGGCGACTTAAGTCAAATTGTTGCAATTTTTTTTTAACTTTTTTAAATTGGTAAAAAAAAAAAAACTATTTACATTTGATAGCACCATAATTACACTGACATGAAGAAAGTTAGCAGGGAGCGTCATAAAAACAAAACCTGCAAACAAATGCGTTTTTTTTTGTTTGTATTTTCAAATTCTACACAAAATATGAAGGGAAGGCGGTGAGGGTGCTGTTTATAAAGGATAGCAGACATGTTTTTCTAATCCGGGAACACTCCTTTAATACTTGTAGATCATCTAAACTGTCCATACACAGAGGGAGAGAGTTAGCTAGCTCCGCCCCCGAGGAGCACATTGTGAGAACATTGGAGTTCTTCACCTCTTTCAAAGTGCAGAAGATACCCATGCCAGTGGATTTGGTGCTCTGTGTCACAAGCACAGAGGGTCTGACCACTATAAAGAACTTTTTCGAATAAATGTGCAAGGATGTCAGTTTTAGTAGCATGTATCTGGGAGAGCACAATGGTAAGTGTCGAGTTATGTTAAAGGGTACACCTGAACTTTACAACTTAAAGTGACCAGAAGCCTCGTCAGAGTCGTGCACACCATCACTCCCATCATTATTGCAAATGGCCTCCAGGGAAAAAAAAAAAAGTTACAAAAGTGACAATGGCAACTTTGGTATTCTCATTTTTGTGACATTGAACTTTTCTGCTCTTCGACAAAAAAAAAATGTTATGGGAGCCAATCAGAATAAGGGGAATCTAGAAGAGCAGAAAGCTGGAGTCACACTGGCAATCAAAACTGCAATTGGGTAAAGGGGTGGGTCTTAAAGGGATCCTCAGTGTTAGCTCTTAAAGGTGCCTAACAGAAACCACATATTTTACAACACAAGACCTCGTGGGTGTATCCATATTACAGATCGATAAAAGTGCAGAGCCATAGTACAGCATATCTAGAGATACATGGGACACTCATGGACATCTTGCATGGCTACTAACAACCTTCTTTGGCCACTATAACACTGCTGGATTAAGAACTGGTACTACCAGCAGTTCAGGTGAGGACACATATTATACTGGAAACATAAAAAATGAAGTAGCTTTGATTAATAATCCCCTGCCGTTTTGTGTATACAGCTACTGCGCAGACCCGTCTTGACAGATGCCATACCAATGGATGCAGCATAACTGGGCAGCTTTCTGACACTCCTCTCCAGACAGTAGAAAAGGTGACGAGGATCAGGCAGGATCTGACTACACAAGGGTTTAAATTGTAGTCTGTAACCACGGAGCCAAATAGATCTGCACAAGAGCTGTATACACAAAACGGTGGGAGTTTTAACCCCTTCCCGTTCCGGTGCGTCCTATGCCAGGCTCAGGAGCTGAGACTCCTCCATCTACAACAGGAACCAGCCGATTAATACCGCTGGGAGAAGTGACCGGAGCTGGCGTCAGTCGCTGTCACTAAACCATTTAGATGCCGCTGTCAATCTATGACAGTAACATTTGCCTCGGGGGACCAAAAAAAATCAAAACAACGGTAGAACTCGGCAGCACTGATGCCTTGCAGCGCTGGAGTCCTGGGTTCAAATCCCACCAAGGACAACATCTGCTAAGAGTTTGCATGTTCTCTCCATGTTTGGGCGGGTTTCCTCCAGGTTCTCAGTTTCCTCCCACACTCTAAAGACTGATAGGGGATGTAGATTGTGAGCCCCAATGGGGACAGTGATGAGGTCTGTAAAGCGCTGTGGAATTAATGGAGTCTTTTTTTACATCTTGCAGACAAAAAATTCAAAAAAAACGTAATCAAAATGTACCCAAAAATAGCAGCAACAAAAACGGCAACCTCTCATGACTCTAATGTCTGAAAAATAAAAAATTACAAGTCACAGAAAATGGGGACAGACTTTTTTTTTTCCTTCAAAGTTCTCAATTTTAACCACACAAAAAAAACACCTACAAAAAATTTTAGCCTTGCATTTTTTGTTCACCATTTCACTGTACTTGGAATTTTTGTCTAGTTTTTCAGTACATTGTAAGATGAAATGAAATTCTGGAAGCCTACAGCCACCACTAGAGGGAGCTTTGTATATTCTGTTATAAGCCTATATACACTAAGAACTACCCCTAGTGATGGCTTTATAAATCTGTATGTAGTTATCTCCCCCTAGTGATGGCTTTATAAATCTGTATGTAGTGAGCTCCCCCTAGTGGTGACTGTATAAATCTGTATGTAGTGAGCTCCCTCTAGTGGTGGCTGTATAAATCTGTATGTAGTGAGCTCCCTCTAGTGGTGACTGTATAAATCTGTATGTAGTGAGCTCCCTCTAGTGGTGGCTGTATAAATCTGTATGTAGTGAGCTCCTCCTAGTGGTGGCTGTATAAATCTGTATGTAGTGAGCTCCTCCTAGTGATGGCTGTATAAATCTGTATATAGTGAGCTCCTCCTAGTGGTGGCTGTATAAATCTGTATGCAGTGAGCTCCCTTCTAGTGGTGGCTGCAGACGGACAGAATTATCACAGCACAATTTGTCTATAAAGGGTAATTTGGAAAAACAGAAGTCCAGTTATAATACAGATATATTATGGGCAAACATTTTAAAGGTGATTGTGTTAATTTTTGCCAAGACACATCGGTCCTTCTATGCCTGAAGACCATTACATATTAGGACTTTTATGACTTTTTCAAAGTGAGTCAGCAGAAAATGACCACTCAAACCAAGCACAGGTGCTCTGTGCACCCTTGCTGTGGAGAACTACTTCAGTGAACCTTCCAGAACTGCAACCTCCTCTCGCTCCTGTACAACCAGAGCTGTCAATCATGGAAGAGGAAGGCGAGGAAAGAATTATAACGAGTAGGTGGGTAGGTGTGCTGAACTACTTTCGGCTGCGCTGAGCGCCTGAGCTTGGTTTGAACAGTCAATTTGTGCCGTGCACATTCAATAAACACCTGATGACTTGGACGACCATCTAATATATATAGTGATATCCGGGATCCTCATAGCAGATGCCCGGGGTAATGAAGAATCGGGGCAGCTCTGGCAAACAGCTGGATCAGTAGGTAAAAGCATCTTTCTTGTTGATTGAATGGATTTCACCCGGTTGTCAGAGAGTACGATTTATTGACTTGTGATTCTCTTTTTGTTGTCAGACCCAACATTAGTATTTTTATTCAGAGCTCCGGTACATTACCGAATGATAAATCTGGATTTTGGGACGAGGGGTCGTGGAGTTAAGTTCTATGGTCTAGAAATGAAGCAACAACCTTCCTTCTCAAAAAGCGGAGGACCCCTGTAAGACTGTCACCATATAAAAGGTCAGGTAGGGAGCAGTCCGGAGATTACACCGAGCCTACGAATGGCACGACCTGTGTCACTGTGCAGGTGCGTACGGCGGCCATAAGACCCCATAATAAAAATGTAAAAAAAATACTCCGATTATGCCAAAAGGACAGATGTAGGCTGGGGCGGAGAATCAATGTGAGCCCCCCAATAGGGAAATCCCATTTACCAAACCTGTTTCCTATCACCTTCACTTAATCTTATTGTTCCTTCTCACTGGGGAAACTTTTTGATAAGTTTCAGAAGTTTCAACAACAAAAAAAAAAAAAAAAAAAGAAGTCCATTAAAACTGGGAAAAAGTGACGTATTTATGTAACCGGAACAGACTCCGTCCCGAACAATTGTAAGAAAAAACATGATGCCATAACCATGATGAAATGTCGCGGACAATATGGCGGCCAACTCCACCATCAACCGTTTTTATCTAGGTCCACTGGTTTATTAAACCAACACATAAGTCCGGGAAGGTGAAACAGTTTCTATATTACTACTTTATGTATGTGTCTGCTTCCCGGGGGCAGACTCACCGCGGAGTGCCAGGGTAGGCACGCTGGCCTAGAATTCATCAGCAGAGGACACGAGCGCACCTTCCGCGTTTGCCAGGACTTCTTGTGTCTTCCATGAGCTTCGACCACGAGCTTCGACCATGGGCTTCGTCAACCACATGATGAGCACATGATGCTTACATTCCCCCCACAACTGCAAGACCCTCAGGACCACCAGGGCAGCTGTGCGGAGAGATGACCTCCGAGTTTCACAGAACATGATACAAAGTTAAAAGAAACAAACAAACAAAAAATAACATTAATATGTACTAAAACACAAAGAGCACAGTAGCGAGAAGTCGGCTTGTAGCACGTTGTCCTCACCCTTGTATCTTAATGCTGCAAGCATGTGCAAGAAGAGTGCAGTCATGGCAGATAGGCGGCCGGGACGTCTATCCACCATCCGTCACATCTGATCACAGACGGACAGAACATAGAAAAGGAAAAGAAATCGGCCATGATGCCACAGCGCGGTCTCGGAGGAGGGAGCACTTCAGAGCGGTCAGGCCCAGTCTTAGCTTGGTCTAGTTGATGTTAGAGTTTATCCGGCCGGCGGGGAAGAGCGGGGGCGGAGGCGGCAGATGGTGAGATGGCGGAGGCATGCTGTGCGGGAGGGAGTGGAGGAGCGGTAGAGAGAGGGGATGCTGAGGCAAGGTCGGGGACAGGCCGGGGCTGGACTGGCTCGGTGAGTTTCCACTTTGTGACGAGGCGGAGAGACTCGCCGCTGTGCCGGGACTCCCGGGAGTCGGGGGGTTCCCGCCTTGGAAGCATTTTTCTCTGTGAGCTTTAAGCATGTTGGAAAATCGGAAGCGCTGGCCGCACACGCTGCAGGGGTAAGGCTTCTCTCCGGTGTGGGTCCGGCGGTGGCGCTTCATGTTAGGCCGGCTGGTGAAGCTTTTACCGCAGATCTCACAGATGAAAGGTTTCTCTCCTGAAGACAAGACAAAATGGTAACGAGGTTTACCCCAAAGCAAAACAAGACATACGCAAGAAAAAACACTGCAGCAATTCCTGCCGTAATCTCAGTCTTTACAATGAAGGAATCTTCTCTTTTTTTTTTTCATTAGATCAGTCATGCCCCCTTACAGGGCTCCAGGTTTTCGTGCGCCCCTTTAACACATACCACAATTCATGATGCACAGATACAGCAGAGAAGTATAGGTATAGTACAATGCCAAAGATTTCACTTCTTACATTACATAAGTGATATCAATAGCTCAGAAACCAGACAGTATAGTCTTCCACACAGTATTATTGGAACCATATAGTCCTCCCTACAGAATAATGAGCCCCATATAATGCTCCACATAATATAATGAGCCCCATATATTGCTCCCTATAATATTATGAGCCCCATATACTGCTCCCTACAGAATAATGAGCCCCATATAATGCTCCATAAAGTATGAGCCTCATATAATGCTTCATACAGTATAAGGAGCCCCATAAATTGCTCCCTATAGTATTATGAGCCTCATATACTGCTCCTACAGAATGAGCCCCATATAATGCTCCATACAGTATAATGAGCCCCATAAATTGCTCCCTATAGTATTATGAGCCCCATATACTGCTCCCTACAGAATAATGAGCCCCATAAACTGCTCCGTACAGTAAAATGGACACCCATATAACGCTCCATAGAGCATTATGAGCCCCATATATTGCTCCATACAGTATAATGAGCCCCACATAATGCTCCATACAGAATAAGCCTCATATTTTGCGCCATACAGTATAATGAGCCCCATAAATTGCTCCATACAGTATAATGAGCCCCATATAATGCTCCATACAGCATGAGCCCCATATATTGCTTCATACAGTATAATGAGCCACATATAATGCTCCATACAGAATGAGACCCATATGTTGCCCCATTCAGTATAATGAGCCCCATATATTGCTCCATGCAGTATAATGTGCCCCATATATTGCTCCATACAGTATAATGTGCCTCATATATTGCTCCATACAGTATAATGTGCCCCATATATTGCTCCATACAGTATAATGTGCCCCATATATTGCTCCAAAAAGTATAATGAGCCTCATATATTGCTCCATACAGTATGAGACCCCTATATTGCTCCATACAGTATAATGGACCCATATAATGCTCCATACAGCATAATGAGCCCCATATATTGCTCCATACATTATAATGTGCCCCATATATTGCTCCATACAGTATAATGTGCCACATATATTGCTCCATACAGAATAATGAGCCCCATATACTGCTCCATACAGTATAATGTGCCCCATGTATTGCTCCATACAGTATAGTGAGCCTCATATATTGCTCCATACAGTACAATGAGCCCCACATAATGCTCTATACAGAATAGAACCCCATATATTGCTCTATACAGTATAATGTGCCACACATATTGTTCCATACAGTATAATGAGCCCCATATATTGCTCCATACAGTAGAATGTGCACCATATATTGATCCATACAGTATGAGCCCCATATACTGCTCCATACAGCATAACAGACCCCATATAATGCTCCATACAGCATAATGAGCCCCATATATTGCTCCATACAGTGTAATGAGCCCCATATATTGTGTATACAGAATGAGCCCCATATATTGCTCCATACAGAATAATGGGCACCACATAGTGCTCCTTACAGAATAAGGAGCCCCATATATTGCTCCATACAGTATAATGGGCCCCATATTATGCTCCAAACAGAATGGTCCCCATATAATGCTCCATATATAATTGCTCCCCATACTGCTCCATTTGTAATTGGCCCCATAAGATGCTCCCATATGTATTTGGCCCCATATACTGCTCCATATGTAATTGGCCCCATATACTGCTTCATATGTAATTGGCCACATATACTGGTCCATATGTGGTTGGGCCCATAAGATGCTCAATATACTGCTCCATATGTGATCAGCCCCATAAGATGCTATATATTTAATTTTCCCTATATACTGGTCCATATATAACTGGCCCCATATACTGCTCCATATTTAATTGGCCCCATATATGATGCTCTAAAAGTAACTGGCCCCATAGGATGGTCCAAACATTAACAAAAAAAAATTAAAATACTCCCCTCTCCTTGCTGGCCGCTGCTCTGCTCCGGACTCCTCAGCGCTGCCGTCTTCTGGCTGTCTACACTGACTGTTCAGGCAGAGGGCGCACAGTACTGATGTCATCGCGCCGTCTGACCTGAAACTGACAGTACACGCAGAAGACGCCGCAGCGGTGGAACCGGGAGAGGCGAGTATCCCAAGTGCCGGGGCCCTGAGCAGGCAGGGGGCCCACATGCGGGTGCTGGCACTGGCACCGGGACCCCATAGCGTGCCGCTGTCCCCGACAGCGAGTGGGCCCTCCCGCCTGCTCAGGGCCACAGCACTTGCCAGGGTGCGCCGTGTGCCAACGCCAGCTCTGCCCATTATATATGGAGCATCTTATGGGGCCAATTATATATGGAGCATTATATGGGGCCCATTCTGTTTGGAGCAGTACATGGGGCCCAATATACTGTATGGAGCATTATATGGGGCTCATTATTCTCTATGTAGCGCTATGTGGTGCCCATAATACTGAATGGAGGACTATACTGTCCAGGTTCTGAGCTATTGATATCACTCATGTAATGTGTACTATACCAATATTTCTCTGCCGTATCCGTGCGTCATGAATTGTGGCATGTGTTAAGAAGGCCCACTAAGACTCTTTCGCCCGGGGCCCACGAAAGCCTGGAGCCGGCCCTGGAGCTCCCCCTAGTGGTGGCTGCAAACAAGGTATTATGTATCTCTGTATACAGGGAGCTCCCCCTAGTGGTGGCTGCAGACAGGATCTTATCATGTATCTCTGTATACAGGGAGCTCCCCCTAGTGGTGATTGCAGAGAGAGTATTATCAAGTATCTTTGTATACAGGGAGCTCCCCCTAGTGGTGGCTGCAGACAGGATCTTATCCTGTATCTGTATACAGGGAGCTCCCCCAAGTGGTGGCTGCAGACAGGATCTTATCATGCATCTCTGTATACAGTGATCTCCCCCTAGTGGTGGCTGCAGACAGGATCTTATCATGTATCTCTGTATACAGGGAGATCCCACTAGTGGTGGCTGCAGACAGAATCTTATCATGTATCTCTGTATACAGGGAGATCCCCCTAGTGGTGATTGCAGAGAGAGTATTATCATGTATCTCTGTATACAGGGAGCTCCCCCTAGTGGTGGCTGCAGACAGGATCTTATCATGTATCTCTGTATACAGGGAGCTCCCCCTAGTGGTGACTACAGACAGGATCTTATCATGTATCTCTGTATACAGGGAGCTCCCCCTAGTGGTGGCTGCAGACAGGATCTTATCATGTATCTCTGTATACAGGGAGCTCCCCCAAGTGGTGGCTGCAGACAGGATCTTATCATGTATCTCTGTATAAAGGGATCTCCCCCTAGTGGTGATTGCAGAGAGAGTATTATCAAGTATCTTTGTATACAGGGAGCTCCCCCTAGTGGTGTCTGCAGACAGAATTAAAAGTGAATGGTGTCATTCCAAACTACAACTTGCCCCTCAAAAAACAAGCCCTCATACTGAGATGATGATGGAAAAATAATAAATGTAAGAAAAGAAGGAGAAAATAAATATAGTAAAAAATGTCCACATCTCCACGGGGTTAATGATGCATCTGATCATTTTGCCATTAGACTGGAGTACAGGAAATAAGAGGAAAGATAGGATAATATGGGACGGGGGGCTGCCGATATATGGAGCAGAGGTAGGAAGAGGAAGGAATTATCAAGAGGTGAAATGGAAGGAGTGGGGTCCGGATATTAGAAAATGATCAGAATTAGACCGTGCAGGAAATTGCTAATTTACACGCAGATTGTGTGCTGAATTTAAAAAGCCACAGAAAGTGATGGGTTAAAAAAAAAAAAAAAAACAGAAAACAATGCCCAGCAATCTGCCACCAGTCTCAGGTTACTTTCTCCAGTGGTCATGTGCTGTACATCAATCATGTGACTGCTGCAGCCAATCACTGAACTCAACGATCCTGGTGCACTGAACATGACAGTATCATCAAATAAGGATTGGCTGCAGCCATCCAGTCACGTGACTGCTGCAGCCAATCACTGGCCAAAGAAATTAAGACAGCATATGACCACTGATTGGCTGCAGCCATTACTTGACTGATGTACTGCTCCGCTGCAGAAAGTAAGCAGACACCGGTGGGAGATTACATGGGTTGTACAGTTTTTGTTTTTTTTAACCCATTCCCAATTTTTGGCTACATTTTGGTAAATCACAGAGATTTTCTTTAACTCCTTCCCGGCATGGGGCATTATTCGTCCTGCACGGTCCGCATGCACGGAGCGGACTCACAAGCTGTGTCATGCAGCCGGCAGCCACTTGTTGCTGTTTAACCACCTAAATGCCGATGTCAATCTCAGAGAATGTGGCTTTCTCTACAGCACTATATTTTTGCAGTATATTGTAGGTTATTCCTTGCAGTTTGTTTGTTTTTTTCCAAAGCACGGAACTAAACGTTTCCTTATTTTTGGATCTCCTCCTGCCGGAGCCTGGTGCAGGTGCGATTCGTGTGCGCTGCCGCGTGCACCAGGTGCCATGTGCAGCACAGAATGTGCCCCAGATCACACAGCACAATGCAGTGAGCGAGCGGGGAGAACGGGGGCGATCAGATCATATTTCTATATAAAGGTCACGCGGATCCCACCCTCAGGCGACTCCCTGCCCTCATTACACAGATGCTAGCTCTATGGCTGCCGAGCCTCAGAACAGCCGCGCAGAGCCGTCCTGCGAGACAGAGGGGAGGAGGGGGATAATACAGAAGCACAGGATCCATCATGGAAGACCCCGACAGACCCTATAACGAGGCCAGGGATGAGACATCAGCTGCTGGGTGAGAGGGTGCGCACCAGGCGATGGTGGGGATCTTAAGACATGCACGAGCTGGGAGTAAAGCTCAGGCAGCGGGTACGACCTGGGGCAAGGTACAGACATCAGAAATCAATCCTTATACCCCGGGCTTCACAGAGCACCTGGAAACAGTCAGTATGTACAGCTGGATGACAGGGGTAGGGATCAGACAGTGCGATAGTTGGAGCACTCCTTTAAGAGCTGGGATAATGACCATGGATAGGGATCAAGCAGTAAATACGGGCAAGGGATGAAAAGAAGGCAAGCGGTAGATACAACCTAAGGGTACCGTTACACTAAACGATTTACCAACGATCACGACCAGTGATACGACCTGGCCGTGTTCGTTGGTAAGTCGTTGTGTGGTCGCTGGGGAGCTGTCACACAGACCGCTCTCCAGCGACCAACGATGCCGAAGGCCCCGGGTAACCAGGGTAAACATCGGGTTACTAAGCGCAGGGCCGCGCTTAGTAACCCGATGTTTACCCTGGTTACCATTGTAAATGTAAAAAAAAAAAATACTTACATTCCGATGTCCGTCAGGTCCCTCGCCGTCTGCTTCCCGCACTGACTGTCAGTGCCGGCCGTAAAGCACAGCACAGCGGTGACGTCACTGATGTGCTCTGCTTTTACTTTACAGCCGGCGCTCACAGTCAGTGCGGGAAACCGCCGGCGAGGGACCTGACGGACATCGGAATGTAAGTATTTTTTTTTTTTTACATTTACAATGGTAACCAGGGTAAACATCGGGTTACTAAGAGCGGCCCTGCGCTTAGTAACCCGATGTTTACCCTGGTTACAAGCGAACACATCGCTGGATCGGTGTCACACACACCGATCCAGCGATGACAGCGGGAGATCCAGCGACGAAAGAAAGTTTCAACCGATCTGCTACGATGTACGATTCTCAGCAGGGTCCCTGATCGCAGTAGCGTGTCAGACACAGCGATATCATATGTATATCGCTGGAACGCCACAGATCGTGCCGTCGTAGGGACCAAAGTGCCACTGTGAGACGGTACCCTAAGGACAGGAATAGGGATCAGGCACAGGACAGAGCAAGGATAGGGATCAGGCAGAGGACAGAGCAAGGATAGGGATCAGTCAGAAGATATAACGAGGATAGGGATCAGGCAGAAGATATAATGAGGATAGGGATCAACCAGTAAATACAGGCAAGAGATGAAAATAAGGCAAGCCGTAGATACAACCTAAGGACAGGAATAGGGATCAGGCAGAAGATATGATAAGGTTAGGGATCAGGCAGAGGTCAGAGCAAGGATAGGGATCAGTCAGAGGAAAGAACAAGGAGAGGGATCAGGCAGAAGATATGACAAGGATAGGGATCAGGCAGAAGATATGACATGGAGAGGGATCAGGCAGAAGATATGACAAGGATAGGGATCAGGGAGAAGATATGACAAGGAGAGGGATCACGCAGAAGTTATGACATGGAGAGGGATTAGGTAGAAGCTAAATATAACGTGGGATCGACACCACTGATAGGACCATGACACCCAAGAAAGAGCGGGGTTTGGTCAGTCGTGGGGATAGGGGCGGCCGCCCACTTATCAGCTGTAGGACAACGTTTCTTACCGGTATGGGTCTTCATGTGTTCATCAAAATACTGTTTCATGTTGAAGTCTTTGCCGCACCACTGGCACATAAACTGCTTGTGCCCGATGTGAATGCTCATGTGCGACCGCAGCTGGTACTTGTACTGGAATCGCTCGTGGCAGTTCTGCCGAGTAAAGAAAAGACATTCACAACTATAGAAAAGCCCAGATGACAAACAGGAGCTGCCACGGGGGCCATGCCGGCCACAATCACAGCCCTGTAGCATTTACTGGGGACGACATCACCAAGCAACAAGGTAGAGTCTTAAGAAGTTCTGGGGAGTAAAAAAACAACAAAAACATCACATATATTCCTTCTTCCAGGAACAGCACCATTTTTGTCCACAGGATGTGTGAGGTACTGCAGCTCAGATAGTCACTTCGGCAGGAGCAGCACGGTCACACTGGGCTCATGGTCACACTGGGCGCATGGTCAGACGTAGCTCTGATTATTATTTTTTATTTTTTTAACTTTCGTACGTTAAGGGCAACTTGGGTAACAGCCCCCCCCCCCCCATCGATTTTCTGTTACAAGGTGTCTGGAATAATTAAAACAAAATTGCAAAATGATAAAAATCTCTATCGTTACGTGTACGCAGCTCCAACAAAGACCTTTGCGTCTCCATGGTAACAGACTACAAAGAAGCTCTGTGTAGTCTGATCCTGCTGATATACTATCAGCATCGGTCACACCCAAAATATATAGCAGCAATGAGCAAGGGGGGCAGGGACAGACGAGGCCGGGACAGACGAGGCCGGGACAGACAAGGCCGGGACAGACGAGGCCGGGACAGACGAGGCCGGGACAGACGAGGCCGGGACAGACGAGGCCGGGACAGACGAGGCCGGGACAGACGAGGCCGGGACAGACGAGGCCGGGACAGACGAGGCCGGGACAGACGAGGCCGGGACAGACGAGGCCGGGACAGACGAGGCCGGGCCTCTAGCTATAGTCTGTAACCATGGAGACACATAGGCCGGCATGGGAGATGTAGAGGCAGAAAAAAAATTAAGATGTTTTGTTTTGTAAAATATCAGTTCTAAACATAAACACCTTCCTGTAACAATTACCTTCCTATTGATATTTCACAGCTCACTAAACTTATACTGGAAAGAATCCCATGCCCTTACTGTTGAGAACCCATTCTTGAAAAAAGTTTCTTCTTACTGCCAAGAAGCCTTTCCAGCCCCTCTTCTTTATGGGTACCACCTACAATGTCTGCCTTTGTGCCTTCCTATGAAGAGTATACAGCATACATGCGCTTACTACATAAAAACGTAGTGAGAGCATAAAACATAGTGAAAAACCGTTTTCACAGTAACAGCATTCCTGCTACATTTCCTAACTACAGAAAAAAAAGTCCTACATAGTAAAAGCAAATATGCAATGTGATACCCGTAAGAAAGGAGGATTTACTGTACAGCAAAGTTAATACTTTAAGAGCGGATTCTCCACAGTAAGAGCAGTAATGATCACCAGACGGGATTATTTCTGTACAGTAAGGTGTCATGCTGAAAAATAGGTACAGGAGGCGTATAGCAAGGACAATTACTCTGTGGATCCTCCTTCGGAAGGTGTTCTTTACTGTAAGAGTGCATGACATGTGGAACGGTCACCATTAGTAAGTAGCTACTGCAGAAATCTACACAACCAGAGGCCTTAATGTGACGTCCACAAAGTGGCAGATAGTTTGGAGTCTCACCTCACATTTAAAGGGTTTCTCCCCAGAGTGCTGCAGAGAGTGGACCTTCAGGGACATGCTACGTTTAAAGGATTTCCCACAGGTTTCACACGTGAAAGGCATGTCCTTGGTGTGAGCTGTGGAAACAGAAAGCAAGACAATCGTCAAATGAAACAGGAAAGTTTACGATGATACAATAACATATCACAGCTCACCTCCTCCTCCTGTATAATGACTAATAACATCTCTATATACAGTAGATAACACAGGATCCACCATTCACAATAGGTGATGTCACAGCTCACCTCCTCCTCCTGTACAATGACTGATAACACCTCTATATACAGTAGATAACACAGGATCCACCATTCACAATAGGTGATGTCACAGCTCTCCTCCTCCTCCTGTACAATGACTGAGTACACTTCTATATACAGTAGATAAAGGATCCACCATTCACAATAGGTGATGTTACAGCTCACCTCCTCCTCCTGTACAATGACTGATAACATTTTTATATATGTAGCTGATAAAGGATCCACCGTTCACAACTGGTGATGTCACAGCTCACCTCCTCCGCCTTCCTGCATAATGACCTCTTCACAAAACAGAGAGCATGCCTACTACACTCTCACATAAATGTCATTGTGGATGCCGTAAGGCAAAACTGCTGTTTTCAGAGGAGAGCAGCGGCTCAGGAAAGATGATGATCTCCCAAATAATCAAATAAAGAAAATATAAAAAAATAAAATAAAAGATAATGAAGAGTTAGAAAATTATAAAGTATATCAAATATTCCACACCAGGCAGAGTTTTACGGCTTGTACAGTAAAAGTCATTTACTCTGGAATTAAGAAGAACCAATAGCTGCTGGACTATCAAACATTCTGGACTATAGGATGAAATTGGAAAGTACATAAAGGTTACATGTGAAGAGGCTGAAGACTTAGACTCTGTGCGCACCTTGAGAATTTGCTTGCAGAAATTTCTGCAAGGTTTCGAATCTCTTGGCAGCAAAACCGTGCGTTTTACCGTGTCATTGACACCAATTCCTAGGTTTAGCAATGAAGAAGCGTCAGTCAGACACCCTCATTACTAAGCCAGTACTTAAACACATACACACAGTCACCAGCCTATGTAGGAGCATTAACAGAATGAACCTACGTAGCCTGTAACCAAACAGCAACTCTTAAATTAAAAAAAAAAATTGCATGGGCTTCTGCATAATTTTCATAACCAGCAGAGAGGGAAAGCTAAGGGGTGATGTTAATATTCTGGGAAGAAGCCAATAGCCATGAAGGTTCCCAGGCTATGAATATCAGCTCACAGCTATTTGTTTAGCCTTTACTGGCTAGTTTGCAGGGGGACCACAGAAACAAAAAATTACATAGGGTCTCACTATAAAAATCTAACCAGCAAAGGCTAAGCAGACAGCTGTGGGCTGATATTAATAGTCTAGGAAGGGGCAATGTATATTGGCCCCCTCCCAGACTAAAAACATCAGCTCTCAGCAGCCCCAGAAAAGGCACATCTATAAAATGTGCCAATCTGGTGCTTAGCCTTGCTCTTCCCACTTGCCCTGTAGTGGTGGAAAGTGGGGTAATTGTTAGGGGGTGGTTCATGTCACCTTTGAATTGTCAGGTGATATTGATTTGATATGCTGCAGAAAAGAAATGCACCGCAAATACCCTAAGGAAATTTACTGCTCATACGCACAACACTTCAGGATTGTCATTGAATTAGCTTCCATAAGGATTCCATAGCGTTTTTGGCCCATTTCCAAGCAGAAAACGGCCGCAAAAACGCACTATGAGCACACAGCCTAAAAGCATCAGGACAAAATCTGCTGCCGCCAGCAATACAATCTGGCAGTTCCTGACTTGTGCCGGATTATCAGGTATCAGACTGCAGGAATTCTGCATGTAATTGCACTGGGCACTAAGGGACCTCACAGGTAACATCAGTTTCAAGCATTTGTGGAAAACTTTGAGTTTTGAAAAAAAAAAAGTTTCTTTTTCCTCTGGTTCCGGAACGTGAGGAGTCACGTGCAGACCGATCCACATTGGATTGAGCGACATTTCGCGGACTGTTCACATTACCGCTACTCACCGACAAGGTGCTTTCGGACGTGAGCCATTGTGTAGAATTTCTTCTCGCAGATGTCACAAGAGAATTTTTTCTCTGCGTATCCGTGAACGATCTTATTGTGTTCATGAAGGGACCAAAGCTTCTTAAAGGTCTTCCCGCACGTTAAACACTGAAAGATAAGGCACGACGGATCATCGGGAGGCTTCTCATAAATCACAACTCAGCAAAAGCAAGAAAGAAAAACATAAATCACATCTAAAATATAAGAAATATAATTCAAAATGTAACAAGTCCAACAAATTACATATTACTTTCCTCCTGGAACGGTGGAGAAATTGATCAGTGCTCAGTGAAAAAGATTGGTATGTTGCAACTATAGATTTATTTTAGTATAAAAAAAAACAGGAAAAAAATCAATCAAAAAGTCACACACTTTTTATGCGACTCAGTCAACCAATGGCCATTTTCCCAGCTTTGACCCCCTCTCGCATGCTGTTTTTCCCCCATACTGATGATCTCTCCTTAGGACACCCAACACCCCCACCATGTAGTGGCCATATTCGGTTCTGCAGCTCAGATCATGGTCACTACATCAGCAGCTGAGCTGCAGTACCTGAGAATGACCATCTCAGTGTATGGAGCTCCAGAGTCCTGGCTCTGTACATGGTAGACTTTTAGCAGCCAAGTAAAGTGAAAGTGTGGTTGTAAATCCACATTTGGAGTGAGATAAGCAATTAGTAGAAAGCAGCAGCTAGAAGGACATTTTGCAGTCGTTCTGGGCAGTGTAGCTGTGAATCCACCTCTGGGGTGCAATAAGCATTTAGTAGTAAGTAGCAGCAAGGAAGACATTTTGCATTTGCACTGGGCAGTGTAGATGTGAATTCATCTCTGGAGTGCAATAAGCATTTAGAATTAAGCAGCAGCAAGGAGAACATTTTGCAGTTGTAATGGGCAATGTAGCTGTGAATCCAGCACTAGGACTAAGATAACTTAATAGAAACTGCTTCACAAATCTGTTCCTTTTTCTTTGTGTCAAAAAATTTAAGTGATAAGTACTAGTGATGAGCGAACACATTATCCGAGTAAGCTCGGGTGTTATCTGAGTATTTTGGTCGTGCTCGCATAATATGTTTTAGTCCCTGTGGCTGCTGGTTTTGTGGCTGCTGCGGCGAATCTTGCAGCTGCAGGAACTCAAACAAATTATCCGAGCATGCCCAAAATACTCTGGTAACACCCGAGCTTACTCTGATAACATGATATCCAACCACGTTCACTCATCACTAGTAAACAGAGATGGGCGAACCCAAACAGAAAAGTTCGGCATCTGTACTGTTCAGGCATGGATCCCGAACATAGACTTCACCAGGAAGTCCGTGTTACTGTTCGTGTTTGGCACACCAAATACCGGGTGTTTCTCATGCAGTCATGTGCAAATGGTAGGGACACCACGCTTGTTTTTTTTTAAATTAGTTATTTAAATAATTTAAAAAAAAAACGGTGTGGGGACCCCTGTATTCTTGATAACCAGCCTTGGTAAAGCTGACAGCTGAGGGTTGCAGCCCGCAGCTCTCAGTTTTGCCATGCCGGTCATAGAAATAAAAAAAAATAAAAAAAACACACAGGAGAACCCACTCTGCTTTTTTTTCCAATTAATGTTTTTCAATTATTTATTTAGAGCGCAGGCAGCGGCTGATGAATGCTCCCATCAGCTGCACCTGCTCTCGCTGTTATTAGCAGCAGCAGGCGTAGGCTGATGAGAGTAGTAGTCCCATCAGCCGACGCCAGCGGCCAGAGGTAAACTTTATACCTTCGATCTTAGCTGCGGACTCGTGCTGTTATTTGACAGCATGGGAACGGCAGCTCTCGGCATGGTTTGGGGTGAGCTGGACCGCAGAGTGAAGGCAAAAGGGCCAACAAGTGCTAAGCATCTCTGGGAACTCCAGAAGACTATTCCCTGTGACTACCTCTAGAAGCTCATCAACAGAATGCCAAGAGTGTGCAAAGCAGTCATCAAAGCAAAAGGTGGCTACTTTGAAGAACCTAGAATATAAGACATAATTTCAGTTGTTTCACACTTTTTTGTTAAGTATATAATTCCACATGTGTTAATTCATAGTTTTGATGCCTTCAGTGTGAATGTACAATTTTCATAGTCATGAAAATACAGAAAAATCTTTAAATGAGAAGGTGTGTCCAAATTTTTGGTCTGTACTGTATATGTGTGTGTATGTAATATATTATACATACATATATATATATATATATATATATTTTATATATATATATATATATATATATATATATATATATATATATATATATATATATATATATATATATATGTATAGCTGAAGAGCCCGGCGTTGCCTGGGCATAGTAAATATCTGTGGTTAGTTATAGCACCTCACTTCTCTCATTTTCCCCCTCACATCTCCCATTTTCTCCCTTACACCTCTCATTCCCCCCTAACACTTGTCATTTCGACCTCACGTGTCATTTTCCGATCACTCCACTATTTTCCCTCACTCCTCTCATTTTGCACTCACACCCCTCATTTTCACCTCACACCTCTCATTTTCCCCTCAGTATATACATGTTTGTCATCTCCCTTATATATAGTATACACCTGTATGTCACCTCCTGTATATAGTATATACCTGTATGTCATCTCCCCTGTAAATAGTATATACCTGCTGTATGTCATCTCCTCCTGTATATTGTATATACCTGTGTCATCTCCTCCTGTATATAGTATATACCTGTATGTCATCTCCTCCTGTATATAGTATATACCTGTATGTCATCTCCTCCTGTATATAGTATATACCTGTATGTCATCTCTTCTGTGTATACTATATACCTGTATGTCATCTCCCCTGTATATAGTATATACGTGTCATCTCCTCCTGTATATAGTATATACCTGTATGTCATCTCCTCCTGTATATAGTATATACCTGTATGTCATCTCCTCCTGTATATAGTATATACCTGTATGTCATCTCCCCTGTAAATAGTATATACCTGCTGTATGTCATCTCCTCCTGTATATTGTATATACCTGTGTCATCTCCTCCTGTATATAGTATATACCTGTATGTCATCTCCTCCTGTATATAGTATATACCTGTATGTCATCTCCTCCTGTATATAGTATATACCTGTATGTCATCTCCCCTGTAAATAGTATATACCTGCTGTATGTCATCTCCTCCTGTATATTGTATATACCTGTATGTCATCTCCTCCTGTATATAGTATATACCTGTATGTCATCTCCTCCTGTATATAGTATATACCTGTATGTCATCTCTTCTGTGTATACTATATACCTGTATGTCATCTCCCCTGTATATAGTATATACGTGTCATCTCCTCCTGTATATAGTATATACCTGTATGTCATCTCCTCCTGTATATAGTATATACCTGTATGTCATCTCCTCCTGTATATAGTATATACCTGTATGTCATCTCTTCTGTGTATACTATATACCTGTATGTCATCTCCCCTGTATATAGTATATACCTGTATGTCATCTCTCCTGTATATAGTATATACCTGTATGTCATCTCCCCTGTATATAGTATATACCTGTGTGTCATCTCCCCTGTATATAGTATATACCTGTATGTCATCTCTCCTGTATATAGTATATACCTGTATGTCATCTCCCCTGTATATAGTATATACCTGTGTGTCATCTCCTCCTGTTCATAGTATATATCTGTGTGTCATCTCCTCCTGTATATAGTATATATGTGTGTGTCATCTCCCCTGTACATAGTATATACCTGTGTGTCATCTCCCCTGTATATTGTATACAGTTATATGAAAAAGTTTGGGCACCCCTATTAATCTTAAGCTTAATGTTTTATAAAAATTGTTTTTTTTCCAACAGCTATTTCAGTTTCATATATCTAATAACTGCTGGACACAGTAATGTTTCTGCTTTGAAATGAGGTTTATTGTACTAACAGAAAATGTGCAATCTGCATTCAAACAAAATTTGACAGGTGCATAAGTATGGGCACCTCACCAGAAAAGTGACATTAATATTTAGTAGATCCTCCTTTTGCAAAAATAACAGCCTCTAGTCGCTTCCTGTAACTTTTAATGAGTTCCTGGATGAAGGTATTTTTGACCATTCCTCTTTCCAAAACAATTCCAGTTCAGTTAAGTTTGATGGTCGCCGAGCATGGACAGCCCTCTTCAAATGATCCCACAGATGTTCAATGATATTCAGGTCTGGAGACTGGGATGGCCATTCCAGAACAGTGTAATTGTTCCTCTGCATGAATGCCTGAGTAGATTTGGAGCGGTGTTTTGGATCATTGTCTTGCTGAAAGATCCATCCCCTGCGTAACTTCAACTTTGTCACTGATTCATGAACATTATTGTCAAGAATCTGCTGATACTGATAGGAATCTGTTGTGAATTTGCTTTTTGCTCCCTCTAGTGGTTACTAGTTTTTTGACTCTGGTTTTTCTGTCATTCCTTTTATCCGCACCTGGGTCGTTAGTTAGGGGTGTTGCTATATAAGCTCCCTGGACCTTCAGTTCAATGCCTGGCAACGTAGTTATCAGAGCTAGTCTGCTGTGCTCTTGTCTACTGATCCTGGTTCCAGTTATATCAGCTAAGTCTGCCTTTTGCTTTTTGCTATTTGTTTTGGTTTTGTATTTTTGTCCAGCTTGTTCCTAATCTATATCCTGACCTTTGCTGGAAGCTCTAGGGGGGCTGGTGTTCTCCCCCCGGACCGTTAGACGGTTCGGGGGTTCTTGAATTTCCAGTGTGGATTTTGATAGGGTTTTTGTTGACCATATAAGTTACCTTTCTTTATTCTGCTATCAGTAAGCGGGCCTCTCTGTGCTAAACCTGGTTCATTTCTGTGTTTGTCATTTCCTCTTACCTCACCGTCATTATTTGTGGGGGGCTTCTATCCAGCTTTGGGGTCCCCTTCTCTGGAGGCAAGAAAGGTCTTTGTTTTCCTCTACTAGGGGTAGCTAGATTCTCCGGCTGGCGCGTGTCATCTAGAATCAACGTAGGAATGATCCCCGGCTACTTCTAGTGTTGGCGTTAGGAGTAGATATATGGTCAACCCAGTTACCACTGCCCTATGAGCTGGATTTTTGTATTCTGCAGACTTCCACGTTCCTCTGAGACCCTCGCCATTGGGGTCACAACAGGAATCCATGCGTCCCTCAACTTTAACAAGATTCCCGGTGCCGGCATTGGCCACACAGCCCCAAAGCATGATGGAACCGCCACCAAATTTTACTGTGGGTAGCAAGTGTTTTTCTTGGAATGCTGTGTTTTTTTGCCGCCATGCGTAACGCCTTTTTGTATGACCAAACAACTCAATCTTGGTTTCATCAGTTCACAGGACCTTCTTCCAAAAAATAAATTGGCTTCTCCAAATGTGCTTTTGCATACCTCAGCCGACTCTGTTTGTGGCATGCTTGCAGAAGCGGCTTCTTTCGCATCACTCTCCCATACAGCTTCTCCTTGTGCAAAGTGCGTTGTATAGTTGACCGATGCACAGTGACACCATCTGCAGCAAGTTGATGCTGCAGCTCTCTGGAGGTGGTCTGAGGATTGTCCTTGACTGATCTCACCATTCTTCTTCTCTGCCTTTCTGATGTTTTTCTTGGCCTGCCACTTCTGGCCTTAAAAAGAACTGTACCTGTTTTCTTCCATTTCCTTACTATGTTCCTCACAGTGGAAATTGACAGGTTAAACCTCTGAGACAGCTTTTTGTATCCTTCCCCTGAACAACTATGTTGAATAATCTTTGTTTTCAGATCATTTGACAGTTGTTTTGAGGAGCCCATGATGCCACTCTTCAGAGGAGATTCAAACAGGAGAACAACTTGCAAGTGGCCACTTTAAGTAGCTTTTCTCATGATTGCATACACCTAGCTATGAAGTTCAAAGCTCAATGAGGTTACAAAACCAAAAAAAGGGCTTTAGTAAGTCAGTAAAAAGTAGGTAGGAGTATTTAAAACAAGAAAATGATAAGGGTGCCCATACTTATGCACATGTCAAATTTTGTTTGAATGCAGATTGCACATTTTCTGTTAGTACAATAAACCTCATTTCAAGGGAGAAACATTACTGTGTCCAACAGTTATTAGATATATGAAACTGAAATAGCTGTTGCAAAAAACAACAATTTTTATACAACATTAAGCTTAAGATTAATAGGCGTGCCCAAACTTTTTCATATAACTGTATATCTGTGTGTTATCTCCCCTGTATATAGTATATATCTGTGTGTCATCTCCCTTGTATATAGTATATACCTGTGTGTCATATCGCCTGTATATAGTATATATCTGTATGTCATCTCCTCCTGTATATAGTATATATCTGTGTCATCTCTCCTGTATATAGTATACATCTGTGTCATCTCCTGTATATAGTATATATCTGTATGTCATCTCCTCCTGTATTAGACCTCGTTCACACCTTATTTGCTCAGTATTTTTACCTTAGTATTTGTAAGCTAAATTGGCAGCCTGATAAATCCCCAGCCAATAGGAAGCCCACCCCCTGGCAGTATATATTAGCTCACACATACACATAATAGACTGGTCATGTGACTGACAGCTGCTGGATTCCTATATGGTACATTTGTTGCTCTTGTAGTTTGTCTGCTTATTAATCAGATTTTTATTTTTGAAGGATAATACCAGACTTGTGTGTGTTTTAGGGCGAGTTTCGTGTGTCAAGTTGTGTGTGTTGAGTTGCGTGTGGCGACATGCATGTAGCGACTTTTGTGAGAGGAGTTGTGTGGCGACATGCGTGTAGCAACTTTTTGTGTGTCGAGTTGCATGTGACAGGTTAGTGCAGCAAGTTGTGTGCAGCAAGTTTTGCGCATGGCGAGTTTTGCGCGTGGCAAGTTTTATGTGTGGAGCGTTTTGATTATGTGCAAGTTTTGTGTGAGGCAACTTTTGCATGTGTTGCAACTTTTGTGCATGTGGCAATTTTTCCGCGTGTGCAAGTTTTGCGTGTGGCGAGTTTTCCATGAGGTGAGTTTTGCACGTGTGGCGAGTTTTGCATGTGGAGAGTTTTGCATGTGGCGAGTTTTGAGCGGCGATTTTTGTGTTTCAACTTTTATGTGGCGAGGTTGGTGTATGTGTGGTGAAATGTGCGCTGAGGGTGGTATATGTGTTCGAGCACGTGGTAGTGTGTGAAACATTGTGTGTGTGTTCATATCCCCGTGGTGGTGTGGTGATTATCCCATGTCGGGGCCCCACCTTAGCAACTGTACAGTATATACTCTTTGGCGCCATCGCTCTCACTCTTTAAGTCCCCCTTGTTCACATCTGGCAGCTGTTAATTTGCCTCCAACACTTTTCCTTTCACTTTTTCCCCATTATGTAGATAGGGGCAAAATTGTTTCGTGAATTGGAACGCGCGGGGTTAAAATTTCGCCTCACAACATAGCCTATGACGCTCTCAGGGTATGGTGTCCACGTTCAGGTTTGCTTCAGGGTTTGGTCAGGATTTTATGCAGGTAAAATCCTGACCAAAAATGCACCTGAAGTCACTGGCAGGTCACCTGCGGTGTGCCTGCGTGTTTTGCTCATTGTAGCAACATGCTGCGTTCTGAAAAAATGCAACGCATGTGCGTTAATGCGGGAAAAACGCATGCGTTTTCTAATGCACAGTGGAGACGGGATTTCATTAATCCCCTCCACTATGCTGTAACATCTGGACGCTGCGTTTTTGACGCTGCGGCTCAGTGCTGCGTCAAAAACGCAGCGTTTCCTGAACGTGGACACATACCCTCAGGGTCCAGACGTCTGACTGTGCAAAATTTTGTGGCTGTAGCTGCGACGGTTCAGATGCCAATCCCGGACATACACACATTCAGCTTTATATATTAGATATACCTGTATGTCATCTCCCCCATATATAGTATATACCTGTATGTCATCTCCTCCTGTATATAATATATACCTGTATGTCATCTCCCCCATATATAGTATATACCTGTATGCCATCTTCTCCTGGCTGTCAATTTGCTTCCAACACTTTTCCTTTCACTTTTTCCCCATTATGCAGATAGGGGCAAAATTGTTTGGTGAATTGGAACGCGCGGGGTTAAAATTTCACCTCACAACATAGCCTATGACGCTCTCGGGGTCCAGACGTGTGACTGTGCAAAATTTTGTGGCTGTAGCTGCGACGGTGCAGATGCCAATCCTGGACATACACACACACATTCAGCTTTATATATCAGATATATATACATATTTTCCTTTTTTTTTTTTTTTTTAAGAGCTGTTGCACCCATTTCCAGACATTTCTTTCTCCTGATTAGGGTTTCTGAGTCCCCCCCCCCCCCCCCCCAATTACAAGTGAATACATATATCATATACACAGGCATGACTAATAGAGGAGGGGACACCATTTTACATAATTTACTGATTTTAGGCAACTGTTTTTCTTTTCTTTAAAACCACGACTCTTTAAAATATTCCTTGGTGGGGGGGGGCTAAAAACCATTTTTGCATTCACCGTTTGACTTTTATAAGCTCTTTGTTATTTCTGGCTGCAGAAAGAGCAAACTTAGAAGGAATCAGTAAGCTCCTTCTCAACAGAACGTTTGTATCTCTTACCAAGTCATTTTTCTGATCGCCTTTTAGCTTTCAACATGGTCTGTGGAGGAAGAGTTCAGAAAAGAGAAAAAAAAGACAGAAGATTTGCAAAGTCCCAGTCAGAATGAGCTCACTGATGGATTCACAGTAAGGGTATGTGCACACGTTGTGGATTTGCTGCAGATCCGCAGCGTTTTTTGCAGTGCAGAAACGCTGCAGATCCGCAATTGATTTACAGTACAATGTAAATCAATGAAAAAAAAAAAAATGCGGTGCACACTTTGCGGAAAATCCGCTGCGGTTTAAAAGAAGTAGCATGTCAATTCTTTTGGGTATGTTCACACGTTCCTGATTTCAATCCTTTTTTTTTTGAGGACTAAAACCGCAGCTCTTGGCAGAAAACGCAGGTGCGTTTTTGGATGCGGTTTTTGATGCGGTTTTTTATGCAGTTTTCTCTGCAGATTGTCTGTGTTTGACACAAATAAAGCTTTAACTGCAGTGGGGGAAAAAAAAAAAGAAATGATGTAATTTCCTTGTCCAACCCTTTTCTTCTTCCATCCTCCATTTTGGGACTAAACACCAAAATGAGTTGGACGTGTTTTGAATGACAGCGCTCCGCAGAGTGCTGAGCGTAGGCCAGATCACAGCCCGCGGATCCAGCTCTATCCAGCTATTTAAGTCTACGTTCACATTTGCGGTCTGCGCCGCAGCGTCGCCGCATGCGTCATGCGCCCCTATATTTAACATGGGGGCGCATGGACATGCGTCGCACTTGCGTTTTGCGCCGCATGCGTCACTGCAGCGCATCCATCCGGGCGCAGAGGACGCAGCAAGTTGCATTTTTGCTGCGTCCAAAATCAATCAAAAAAAGGACGCATGTGGCGCAAAACGCAGCGTTGTGCATGCGTTTTGCTGCGTTTTTGTTTGCGCTGTGTTGCGGCGCCGACGCTGCGGCGCACAACGCAAATGTGAACATAGCCTAAGTGCCACGTATTTCAGTGCCACGTATTTCAGTGCCACGTATTTCAGTGCCACGTATTTAACTGCCACGTATTTAACTGCCACGTATTTAACTGCCACGTATTTCAGTGCCACGTATTTCAGTGCCACGTATCGCGTATTTCAGTGCCACGTATTTAAGTGCCACGTATTTAAGTGCCACGTATTTAAGTGCCACGTATTTAAGTGCCACCTATCACGTATTTAAGTGCCACGTATTTAAGTGCCACGTATTTAAGTGCCACCTATCACGTATTTCAGTGCCACGTATCACGTATTTCAGTGCCACGTATCACGTATTTAAGTGCCACGTATTTAAGTGCCACGTATCACGTATTTAAGTGCCACGTATTTAAGTGCCACGTATCACGTATTTAAGTGCCACGTATTTAAGTGCCACGTATCACGTATTTAAGTGCCACGTATCACGTATTTCAGTGCCACGTATCACGTATTTCAGTGCCACGTATCACGTATTTCAGTGCCACGTATTTAAGTGCCACGTATCACGTATTTAAGTGCCACGTATCACGTATTTAAGTGCCACGTATTTAAGTGCCACGTATCACGTATTTAAGTGCCACGTATTTAAGTGCCACGTATCACGTATTTCAGTGCCACGTATCACGTATTTAAGTGCCACGTATCACGTATTTAAGTGCCACGTATTTAAGTGCCACGTATCACGTATTTAAGTGCCACGTATTTAAGTGCCACGTATTTAAGTGCCACGTATCACGTATTTCAGTGCCACGTATCACGTATTTCAGTGCCACGTATCACGTATTTAAGTGCCACGTATTTAAGTGCCACGTATCACGTATTTAAGTGCCACGTATTTAAGTGCCACGTATCACGTATTTAAGTGCCACGTATTTAAGTGCCACGTATCACGTATTTAAGTGCCACGTATTTAAGTGCCACGTATCACGTATTTAAGTGCCACGTATCACGTATTTCAGTGCCACGTATCACGTATTTCAGTGCCACGTATTTAAGTGCCACGTATCACGTATTTAAATGCCACGTATTTAAGTGCCACGTATTTAAGTGCCACGTATTTAAGTGCCACGTATTTAAGTGCCACGTATCACGTATTTAAGTGCCACGTATTTAAGTGCCACGTATCACGTATTTCAGTGCCACGTATCACGTATTTAAGTGCCACGTATTTAAGTGCCACGTATCACGTATTTAAGTGCCACGTATTTAAGTGCCACGTATCACGTATTTCAGTGCCACGTATCACGTATTTCAGTGCCACGTATTTAAGTGCCACGTATCACATATTTCAGTGCCACGTATCACGTATTTCAGTGCCACGTATCACGTATTTAAGTGCCACGTATCACGTATTTCAGTGCCACGTATCACACATGCGCGAGCGAGTTTACCGGCGGTCATTGACCCCGGCACTCTCGCTTAACGGCAGTGCTGCGTGGGAAAGTTCAACGCAGCTGTACTGCTGTTAACCGAGACGCCGGAGCCATTGAACTCCGGAACAGTACGTGATACACTGCTAGGAGCTTCGCTCCTGGCAGTGTATCGCCGGAGAGCAGCCGATCGGCGTGGGACACTCGTTTTATGGAGTCTGCGGACAGGGAGTATGGATTTGATTTTTTATTTTGGGATTTTATCTAGGGGATCGAGGGCTTCGCCTACAAGTGTGCTGTTGGTGAGTATATACTCTGTGTTATATGTTGTATGTACTGTGTGTCATGTATGTGTATTGTGTGTGTTTTGTGTAACTTTACAACTGTGCTAAGTCGCCGGACACAGGGACAACTCTCCCATCCTAATACCGGATGGGAGTAGTAGTCCCATACGGCGACTTAGCACAATGGTGGCACTAGCGTCGCATGGGGACACACACACACACACACACACACACACACACATACACATACACATACCAAATCAATCAAACGGCCGACACGATCCCCATGCGACGGTATGCCTCCATGTCTCTCCGCCCAAGCACTTCCGCCCACGCACTTCCGGCCGCTTCCCCGCACTTCCTGCTGCAGCGGTTCTGCACCACAAACCGCAATAAAACCCGCAGATATATTTTTGATCTGCGGGTTTTACTGCGGGTTTGACCTCACAATGGAGGTCTATGGGTGCAGAACCGCTGCTGTTTCGGACAAAGAAGTGACATGCTCCTTCTTTTTTCCCGCAGCTATTCAGCGCGGCTTTTTTTGGAAATTCAGGATCGTGTGCACAGTGGTTCCCGTTTTCCATAGGGTACATTGTACTGTACCCTGCATGGAAAAAAGCTGCGGTTCCGCGGTAAAAAACGCACTGTGTGAACATGGCCTTTTTGTGAATCTGCAGCGTTTTTGTACCCATTCCATTATAGAAAACCGCAAGGGTAAAAACCGCAGCAAAAACGCACAAAAAAACCCTGTGGAACCGCACAAAAAAAACGCAGGTGCGTTTTCTGCCAGGAGAGACAGAATCCGCACCAGAAATTCCTAAGCCGAATCCGCAACGTGTGCACATAGTCTTAACTTGTTCTGCAGCCGGGGATTAAAAAAAAAAAAAAAAAACGTTAAAAGCAAAACTGCTGGTAAAATTTTAATGAACCCATAAATACATGCATTTAAGTAAAAATAAATCAATAAAAATAAACCCAGAAAAGTCGATAGTTTCTCGCCATAGGGCGCTATATCAATCACCGATATCCCACGCTGCAGATTGGGACTTTGGTTTATTTTATTTTTTTTAGCTTTTCTACAACGAATCATCCAGATACAATTGCAAAAAAAAAAAAAAGATCCTAAATTTAGCAAATGTGATGGTCGTCCTAATCACCAGGAGACATATGGAAACAGATGGGCCCACGAGGACGTTTCATGGGACATTAACGATTCCTCTACACAAAATGATTCTGCTCAATGAGGCGGCGAGCTGGACGGCAGATTGTGACCCACAGCGGAGGAAAGTCATCTGTACGTCGCCACCGCCGTGCCGGTGTCCTTGGATGAATCACGGGCTGGCAGAGGACAGAGCAAAACGCAGAGTACGACCATTTACTCTCAGCTCTAAAAAACTGTGCCGTTAAAAAAAAAAAAAGACGTGGTGACAGGTTCAGGGTCGGCGCGATTCCTCTGTCTGTGCACCTGCACAAGCTGTATGACTTTGGGGAAGATACAACACTTTTGGTCATTTTTTAACTGCAATTTTGAAAGTAAGGCGATAAAACAAAAATGACGATTTTCCACTTTCACTTTTTTCCCCCCCTTCTTTATGGTATCTACTAGAAGGATCAATTACCGTATATACTCGAGTATAAGCCGACCCCCCTAATTTTGCCACAAAAAACTGGGAAAACTTATTGACTCGAGTATAAAAATGGGAAAATGCAGCAGCTACCGGTAAATGTCAAAAGTAATAATAGATACCAATAAAAGTAAAATTAATTGAGACATCAGTAGGTTAAGTGTCTTTGAATATCCATATTGAATCAGGAGCCCCATATAATGCTCCATACTGTTCATTATGGCCCCATAAGATGCTCCATATTAAAATATGCCCCATATAATGCTGCATAAAGGTTAATAAAGGCCCCATAAGATGCTCCATAAAGATATTTGCCCCTTATAGTGCTGCACAAACATTATGGCCCCATAAGATGCTCCATACAGACACTTGCCCCATATGCCGTAGTGCCCTACAAACGTTAATTATGGCCCCATACAGACACTTGCCCCATATGCATAATGGGGCATAATGTTTGCCTGCACAAACATTATGCCCCTATATAGTGCTGCAGAAACATTATGGCCCCATATAGTGCTGCAGAAACGTTATGGCCCCATATAGTGCTGCAGGAATGTTATGGCCCCATATAGTGCTGCAGGAATGTTATGGCCCCATATAGTGCTGCAGGAATGTTATGGCCCCATATAGCGCTGCAGAAACGTTATGGCCCCATATAGTGCTGCAGGAATGTTATGGCCCCCATATAGTGCTGCAGGAATGTTATGGCCCCATATAGTGCTGCAGGAATGTTATGGCCCCATATAGTGCTGCAGGAATGTTATGGCCCCATATAGCGCTGCAGAAACGTTATGGCCCCATATAGTGCTGCAGGAATGTTATGGCCCCCATATAGTGCTGCAGGAATGTTATGGCCCCATATAGTGCTGCAGGAATGTTATGGCCCCATATAGTGCTGCAGGAATGTTATGGCCCCATATAGTGCTGCAGGAATGTTATGGCCCCATATAGTGCTGCAGGAATGTTATGGCCCCATATAGTGCTGCAGGAATGTTATGGCCCCATATAGTGCTGCAGGAATGTTATGGCCCCATATAGTGCTGCAGGAATGTTATGGCCCCATATAGTGCTGCAGGAATGTTATGGCCCCCATATAGTGCTGCAGGAATGTTATGGCCCCATATAGTGCTGCAGAAACGTTATGGCCCCATATAGTGCTGCAGGAATGTTATGGCCCCCATATAGTGCTGCAGGAATGTTATGGCCCCATATAGTGCTCCAGGAATGTTATGGCCCCATATAGTGCTGCACTGACCACGTCACCGCGCCCTCTGACCTCAGCGTCACTGCTGGAGACAGATCGGCGCCCGGAACGAGGAGCAGGTGACTATCGCGCAGCGCTGCGCTCCTCTCCCCGTATACTCACCTGGTCCTGCCGCTGTGTAGATCCTGCTTCCCCGACGCCGCAGCGCTTCATCCTGTACTCAGCGGTCACATGGTCCCGCTGATTACAGTAATGAATAGGCGGCTCCACCCCTATGGGAGGTGGAGCCGAATATTCATTTACTGTAATGAGCGGGACCATGTGACCGCTGAGTACAGGAAGAAGCTGAAGCTGCTGCTGCCGGCGCCGGGGAAGCAGGGACCGCGCCTGGACTAGGTGAGTATTTTTAGACAGCCCCCGCTCCCCCTCCCCTGCCGACCCCCGGTATGACTCGAGTATAAGCCGAGAGGGGCAATTTCAGCCCAAAAAAGTGGGCTGAAAATCTCGGCTTATACTCGAGTATATACGGTAATTTGGAGATTTTGATAGACCAGGCTTCTATTTTACAAACATCAAAAATAAATATATTAAATTTATTTATTTATTTTTAAATGGATAATAGGAGAGAGATTAGAATGATAATTATTTTTTATACTTTTTTTTTTTATTATTATTTTTTGGACCCCATAGGGGAGTTGTCCCTGAGATCCTGAGTATCAAGATGCAGTCATGTCCAAAAGTGTTGGCACCCTTGAAATTGTTACAGGAAATGAAGTATTTCTCCCAGAAAATTATTGCAATTCCCAAAGTTTTGTTACACACAAGTATACATCTTTTGTGTGTATTAGAACAACAAAAAAAAACAAAAAAAAAAAACAGAAAAAAAAACAAAAAAAAAAACTGGATATAATTTCACACAAAACCCCCAAAATGGGCCGGACAAAATAGCTTGCACAGTTCTAAAATTGTGGGTAAACAACTCTGTTTCAAGCATGCAATGCTAGTTCAAAACTTCCCTGTGGCAAGTAACAGGTGTGAGCAAAATTAAAATCACATTTGAAATCAGATGAAAAGGGGAAAAGTTGGCTCAATCTTTGCATTGTGTGTCTGTGTGTGCGACATGGAGAACAGAAAGAGGAGAAGAGAACGGTCCGAGGACTTGAGAACACAAGTTGTTGAACAATATAAACAATCTCCAGACATCTTGATGTTCTTTTGTCCACGATGCGCAACATAATTAAGAAGTTTACAACCCATGGCACTGTAGAAAAACTCCCTGGACGGCAAAGAAAAATTGATGAAAGGTCAAAGCGCAGGATAGTCCGAATGGAGGATAAGTCCCAATCAAGGTCCAAAGAAATTCAATCTTATTTCCTTTGTGGGTATTGGAACATGACAACAAACTGAAAAAAGGCAAATTGGACATAATTTCTCACAAGAGTCCAAAATTGGCTTGGACAAAATTATTGGCGCCCTCAACTTAATATTTGGTTGCCCCCTTTGGAATAAATAACTGCAATCAATCACTTCCTATAACCATCACAAGCCTCTTACACCTCTCAGCTGGAATTCTAGACGACTCTTCTTACAAACTGCTCTAGGTCCCTCATATTTGAAGGCGCCTTTTGCCAACAGCAATTTTAACCCCTTTCTGACCTCGGACAGGATAGTACGCCGAGGTCAGATCCCCTGCTTTGAAGTGGGCTCCGGCGGTGAGCCCGCATAAAAGCCGGGAGATGGACAGCTGACATGTGCACGCAATAGCGGCAGGTGGAATAGCAATCCACCCGCCGCTATTAACTAGTTAAATGCTGCTGTCAAACGCTGACAGTGGCATTTAACTAGCGCTTCCGGCCATTGGGCCAGAAATGTCACATGATCAGGGGTCAGCGATGCGTTGGCATGACAACCAGACCTCCATGGTTGTTGATGCCGGATTGCTGTGAGCGCCACCCTGTGGTTGCCGCTCATAGCAATGCAGCAATTCTACTACATAGGGGCGATCTGAGGATCGCCTCTAAGTAGCAGAGCCGATCAGGTTATGCCAGCTTCTAGCCTCCCATGGAGACTATTGAAGCATGGCAAAAGTAAACAAAAAGTTTAAAAAAATATGAAAAAAATATAAAAAGTTTAAATCACCCCCCTTTCAAAATAAAACAATTAAAAAAATCAAACCTACACATTTAGTATCGCCGTGGTCAGAATCGCCCGATCCATCAATACAAAAAAAGGATTAACCTGATCACTAAACGGCGTAGCGTGAAAAAAAAAAATTGAAACGACAGAATTACTTTTTTTGGTCGCCACGACATTGAATTGAACTGTAATAACGGGCGATCAAAAGAACGTATCTGCACCAAAATGCTATCATTAAAAACGCCAGCTCAGCACGCAAAAATAAGCCCTCACCTGACCCCAGATCACGAAAAATGGAGACCCTACGAGTATCAGAAAATGGCACAATTTTTATCTTTTTTTTTTTTTTTTTTTAGCAAAATTTGAATTTTTTCTACCACTTAAATAAAAGAGAACCTAGTCATGTTAGGTGTCTATGAACTCGTAATGACCTCGACAATCATAATGGCAGCTCAGCTTTAGCATTTAGTGAACCTAGCAAAAAAGCCAAACAAAAAACAAGTGTGGGATTGCACTTTTTTTGCAATTTCACCTCACTTGGAATTTTTTTTCCTGATTTCTAGTACATGACATGCTAAAACCAATGATGTCGTTCAAAAGTACATCTCGTCCCGCAAAAAATAAGCCCTCACATGGCCATATGGACGGAGAAATAAAAAAGTTATGGCTCTGGGAAGGAGGGGAGAAAAAAAACGAAAGAAGCTGGGGTCATGAAGGGGTTAATATTATGATGCTTTTGCTTATATAGCGCTATCTTATTCCGCAGCGCTTTACACACATTCTCATCGCTGTGCCCTTTGGGGGCTCACAATCTAAATTCCCTATCAGTATGTCTTTTGGAATTGTAAGATCTCTCCACAGGTGATCAATGGGATTTAGATCCGGACTCATTGCTGCCACTTCAGTACTCTCCTGCGCTTTGTCTCCATCCATTTTTGGGGGCTTCTTGAAGTAGGATTGAGGACATTTTCCTGCTGGAAGACCCAAAACCTGTGATACAAACCCATCTTTCTGACACTAGGCAACAAATTGTGACCCCAAATCCTTTGGTAATCTTCAGATTTCATGATGCCTTGCACACAGTCATGACACCCAGTGCCAGAGGCAGGAAGACAACCCACCAAAATATCATTGCGCCTCCACCATATTTAACTGTAGGTGCTGTGTTCTCTTCTTTGTAGGCCTCTGCTTTTTGGTCAACAGTATAGTGATGTGCTTTACCAAAAAAGCTCTATCTTGGTCTCATCTGTCCACAAGATGCTTTCCCAGAAGGATTTTGGCTTACTCACATACATTTTGGCAAACTGCAGTCTAGCATTTTTAGGTCTCTGTGTCAGCAGTGGGGTCCTCCATGGTTTCCTGCATAGCGTTTCATTTTATTCACATGTGGATGGATAGTTCGTGGTGACACTGATGCACCTTGAGACTGCAGGACGGCTTGGATTTCTTTGGAGCTTGATTAGGGCTTATTTACCATCCAGACTATCCTGCATTGCAACCATTCATCAATTTTTCTCTGCCGTCCGCATCCAGGTAGATTAGCTACAGTGCCACGTAACCAACTTATTGATTATGTTGCGCACCGTGGACAAAGGAACATCAAGATCTCTGGAGACGGACTTGTAAATATTGTTTATATTGTTCAACAATTTTTGTTCTCAAGTCCTCAGACAGTTCTCTTCTCCTCTTTCTGTTCTCCATGCAAAGATTGAGTCATCTTCTCCCCTAGTTATCTGGTTTGAAGTGTGATTTTCATGTTGCCCACACCTGTTACTTGCTTTAGGTTACCGTGAACGAGCATCACATACTGGAAACAAAGTTGTTTACCAGCAATTTTAGAAAGGTGTCAACAATTTTGTCCTGCCAATTTTTGTTGTTTTGGGTGAAATTATGTCCAATTTGCCTTTTTTCTCTGCTTTTTGTGTTGTTCCATTTTACACAAAGGAAATAAACGTGTGTAACAAAACATGTGTAACTGCAACTCTCTGGGAGAAATACGACATTTTCTGGAAAAATTTCTAGCTTTTGGCTATGATTGTATACTGTGAAAATCATGCTCCCCTCAGAAGGCTCGGCCTCACGAGCACCAGGATGTCGGCGGCCGGAGCCTTCAGCAACTCGCAATTTCAGGTCAAGGGGGCGATCGGCGACCAAATGATGCAACTTTAATGCCTGAAATATTGTCCCCCAAAAAAGCTAAGTGTTTTATCATTGCGGGACTGTGCGTTTACTTTACTAGGTTTTATTCACAAACTATTTGCATTAGGAACATTTATCAAAAAGTCTTAAAATTGTGATCATTCAGACCGAAACCCTCGTCTGATAACAGGAGGAGCAAACTGGATTTTATTTGACTCTTAAACAGTCTCAAGGGCGCCAAATCGGAAACTGAACGCCTGGTACCCAACGCGGCCAATACAAACTTTAAGGTACCGTATTTTATTTTCCTGGGAATTGACAAAACAAACACACAAAACACCGCGGAATACAGTGTCAGCAGAGATTTTTCAGGAATCTCACGTACACAATGTGTTTTTTCCCCTCCACGTGTAATTTGATTTAACCCCTTAATGACCGCCGATACGCCTTTTAACGGCAATAGTTATGGGTACTTATTCCTCAGCGCCACTTTTTAACAGCGCTGACAAACAAGATTATAGCACCCCCCCAGTGTCAGAAAATCACCAGGGTCTCAGGTACCAGGCATAGCCGAGACCCTGGAGAACATGGTCAGGCTGGATATAGGGTCCCCTGTCACGTCATCGCAGCTGTTCACCGTATAACAGCAATCACAAAAAAAAAAAAGTCAGATTTAAAATTAATTTCTCTCTTCTCTGATATGATCTAACAGTGAAGATAGAAATTGGTTCCCCCAAGCAACCCCCCCACCCCGATACCTCGTCATCCCCACAACCTCCTGCGCTGTCCGACCCTGTGTGTCATCTTCCTGAAAAAAATGGCGGGTGCATGCGCAGTGTGTCCGCTGACATCTGCCGGCCAGTACCCAGCAACAATAGCGAATTTTTCCTATTGGTTCCTTTTGATTACGGTGATAGACCCAATCACAGTGATCAAATCCCCCTTTGTCACCCACTTAGTTAGAAAAAAAAATTATAAAAAAAAATTATTGTTTCCATTCTTTGCAGTTAGAGTTGGGGTTAAGGTTGAAGTTAGAATTTGTGTTTTTAAAAAAGAAAAAATAAATATGATGATAGGACCACTAGTGTGGAGCGCAAGTGCTCGTTACATGTCACTCGAGCATCCGCGACATTTGGTGCACACCCAAGCGCCCAATGCAAACTGGAGTAGCGAGAACGTGCACTCAACACTAATGACGACATATTCAATATGACAACCTAATGTTATCAAATTCTGTGTCGTACCTGTGGGTTCAAAGTACTCACTATACCCCTGGATAAATTCCTCGAGGGGTGTGGTTTCCAAAATGGGGTCACTTGTGGGGGGGTTCCACTGTTTAGGCACATTTCAGGCTCTCCAAATGCAGCATGGCGTCCGCTCTCAATTCCAGCAAATTTTGCATTCAAAAAGTAAAAGGGCGCTCCTTTCCTTCCGAGTTCTGCTGTGCGCCCAAACAGTAGTTTTCCCCCATATATGGGGTGTGCATACTCAGGAGAAATTGCACAACAAATTTTGTGGTCAATTTTCTCTTGTTACCCTTGAGAAAATAAAAAAAAGTTTGGTTCTAAAGTAAATTTTTTGTAAAAAAAACTTTGCTTCAGTTCTCATGAAGCAACTGAAGGGTTAAATAAACTCTTCATGAATGTGGGTTTGAGTACCTTAAGGGGTGCAGTTTTTAGAGTGTTGTCACTTTTTGGGTATTTTCTATCATCTAAACCCCTTCAAATGTGAGGGGGTCCTTAAAAAATGGTTTTATAAAGTTTGTTGAAAAAATGAGAAATCGCTGGTCAACTTTTAACCCTTTTAACTTCCTAACCAAAAAAAACATTGTTTCCAATATTGTGCTGATGTAAAGTTGATATGTGGGAAGAGTTATTTATTAACTATTTTGTGTGACATGACTATTATGACTTTAGGGCACAAAAAAATTAAAAGTCTGAAAATTGCAAAATGTTCAACATTGTCGCCAAATTAAAAAATGTTTTCCATAAATAAACACAAGTCACATGGAAGAAATTTTACCGCTATAATGAAGTACAATATGTCACGAAAAAGCAGTCTCCGTATCAATGGGATCCACTGAATCGTTCCAGAGCTATAACCTCATAAATGGACAGTGGTAAGAATTGTAAAAATTGCCCCAGAAATGGCTCGGTAATAAAGGGGTAAAAAAGAAATTCACTGCATCTTTATTGTTAAGTTTTCTTTTTGCACACAAATTTAAATTTGACCTCATTTTACATATTCAGAAAAAATAATGTGTAAAGTACGGTATTACCGTAGTCCTTGATGATGCACACCAAATAAAAATAATTAAAAAAAGCATGTGAAGCTTTCTAGAAAAAGGGGAAGCAATGTCACCAAAGAATTAAAAAAGACCCCTTAAAAAAAAGTTGGGAAAAAAGTGAAGAAACAAAAAAATAAAACACTACAAAAGGAACACACAAATCTGCAAAGCAAGATATTTTACTTGTGGATTTTGATTATATTTTCTTGCTTTTATTTGGAAGAAGAAAAAAAAAAAAAAAAAAAAACTGAAAAAAAAACACATCACCCTTCCTTGAGAAGAGGGGAACTGTCCCATAACTGCCCAGCTCAAAAAAAAGAAAACAGAAAAAAGAAAAAAAAAAAAAAAGAATTCACATCCATTTACCAGAAAGCGACACACATGGAACATACTTTACAATACAGGGATAAAAAAAATATATATATATTTTTTTTATTCATTTATTTTTTTTTGTATTTATGGCGTTCACCGTGAAATAAAAATGACCCAGTAATATAGTTCTCCGGGTCAATGAGATTACAGCGACACCAAACTTGTATAGTTGTTTTTGTATTTTAGTTGATTTTAAACATTCTGAAATAAAAACAAAACAAAAAACAGCAATTGTTTTGCTTTGCCTAAAATGATGGCGCTTTAGGAAGTGTTGATTTTGCTCACTGAGCCGGTATTTTTATTGGTATCATTTTGCAGTGAAAACAATGTTGCATTCTATTTTTATTACATTTTAAGAGGGAAGTGCGGTAATCAAAAAAAAAAAAAAAAAAAAAATGGAGGCTTGGAGCTTTATTTTCCCTTCACGCCATTTACCACATGGGTTAATTCATATTTTGATAGACTGGACTTTAATGGATACAGTGATAAAACAAATATATATTTTTTTATTTTTGTTTTTGGAAAAGGAGGGCGATTAGATTTTATTTATTTATTTTTTTATAAACTTTTTGCCTTTTTTTTTTCCAGTACCCTTTTGGGAATTGTAGCGGGAATTGTCAGAGTTTTCAGTTCATGTGGGGGCAAGTATTAACACGCACACCCATTATAATCTACGGGACTGCGCACATGTCCGTTTTTTTCTGGAGCATGGACGTCAATAACTCCAGCGCACGGATGACAACGTGTGACCCGTACCGGAATAAAATGCAGAATAGAAATGGCAGATGTTTAGGTGTTGTGCAGAGATAGACATCCCTGATATATATAATTAGTGTTGTGCGTGTGTGGTTCACTGTACTTGTATTTAGCTAATAAATAACTGAAAAATGTCGATGTGCGATCCTCCCTATTTTTGATTACCAGCCAAGGTAGAGCAGACAGCTGGGGGCTTATATTATCAGGCTGGGTTATTGGCCCCTTCCCAGCCTAAAAATAAAAAGCCCGCAGCCGCCAAGCGCAGCGGGAGCCAGCAACACTGATGAGTGTTGTCATTAGCGCCTGCGAGTAGCAGGAACTTTGCAGCTATTCATAGTCGCCGGAGCAAGATTCAGGAAACGTAGACTACATCAGATCTGGGTGGGATTTTTCTTTATAAATTGGTGTATGAGGGATAGTGTGTGGAGAGGGGTTTTATTCAAATAAAGTTGTTTTTTGGATTAGTATTTGGGATGTCCGATAGACTCCTCTCCATTACTAACACCAGGGCTTGATGTCAGCTGTGACTTTTGACAAATCACAGCTGTCATCAACCCCAACTATCATTACCCCGATTGCTCTAGAGAGGTGGCAATCGGGAAGCGCTGGACACAGCTCGAGAATTGGAGCATCTAATATGATGTGCCACTGCTGGGTCGACTGCGGGATGGTATTTTTAGGCTGGAAAGGGACCAATATCCAAGGACTTTCCCAGCCTGATAATATAAGCGCACACCTGTCTATTTTACCTTTGCTGGTCATCAAAAGTAGGAGGGAAGCCACGTCATTTCATTCATTTATTAGCTACATACAAGTACAGTAAACTACACACACAATGCACTGATTATATATCTCACGGATTTCTATTTATCTACACTGCTCAAAAAATAAAGGGAACACTACAATCCCACATCCTAGATATCTGTGAATGAAATATTTCAGTTGCAAATCTTCATTCATTACATAGTAGAAAGTGTTGAGAACAATAAAACAAAAAAATGATCAATGTAAATCACAACTAATATCCCACAGAGGTCTGGAGTTGGAATGATGCTCAAAATCAAAGTGGAAAATGAAGTTACAGGCTGATCCAACTTCAGTGGAAATGCCTCAAGACAAGGAAATGATGCTCAGTAGTGTGTGTGGCCTCCATGTGCCTGTATGACCTCCCTACAATGCCTGGGCATGCTCCTGATGAGGTGGCGGATGGTCTCCTGAGGGATCTCCTCCCAGACCTGGACTAAAGCATCCGCCAACTCCTGGACAATCTGTGGTGCAACATGACGTTGGTGGATGGAGCGAGACATGATGGCCCAGATGTGTTCAATCGGATTCAGGTCTGGGGAACGGGCGGGCCAGTCCATAGCTTCAATGCCTTCATCTTGCAGGAACCCCATGTCTCCACAGTCCTCAAGGTTTCCCATTTCTTGATATCTCTTCAAAAGAGCTTTACATGTTATTAAATTGTGTAACATACACACCGTTGGGATTCAGCTCCGGTTCCAGCAGTCTTCAGCTGCATTTCTTTGAGGCACGTGACCAGAACAGGTCATTTCAGGATCGCTGGGATTGATAAGCGGAGTGGAGTCCTAACAATGTGCACATTACACACCAAGCGGAATTCGCTTGTCGAAATTTTTTTAAGGGGATTAATAAAAACCAAGAGCAAATTTTTATTTGTGCAATCAATACAATGATGAAAATAATGGCTTGAAAAGGTATACGTAGCCTTTAGGGCCAAGTCGAGCCTTCGGAGAAGTGAATGTTTAGTAGTGGACATCAGTCTCCAGGCCTCGGCCACTGAAGAACATGGAAAAAAAATTCACAGGATCTGGAGGAATTAGCCGTTGAATCAGATGAGAAGGGTCTTCGCTCACAAATCACATGGTACAAAAGGAGGCAACACGTGATAAATATTTCCGGGGTAAACATTTGTCTTAAAAGGATTGTCCAGGTTAGGGGACAGGCTGATGCCTTGTATTCTGCATTTTTCCCCCTTACAGGGCTCTCTGTCTAATGTGACAATACTGAGCAGTGTAGCTGTGAACACTTTCTTACAAAAAAAAAAAAAAAAGAAGAAGCAGCATCACCTCTGTGCATAGATCTCTCTCTCCCACTCCCGGTCTGTTCTGTTCCACAGACTTCCTTAGCGAGAAGGCAGTCCATTTTACTTTGTGCAGGACGGATTTTAGCAACTTTTCAAAGTTGATGGAGAGTTTAAGAGAGGGGAGAGAAGGGTCTCATAAGTGGAGAAAGAGGCATTTTTACCTGATCAGATATATTATAAAGTTTACTACTATATTGATTTATGCAAACTTTACTGACAAACCAGTGATCAGATAAGTCCTGCCCAAAACTGGGTGACGCAAAAATGACACAATACACATAACCGCATCGGTCGGGGGGCTCCTGCGGGACGTTGCATCACTCCCGTCCCTCAACATGAAACAACTCAAGTGAACACCACCGCCTTTGGGGCTCCCCTTTATTTTCTACAGGTTGAAAACACCTTTAACTGGGAAAATAATTGGATCTCTCAAGCGGCTTCACAGAAAATGAAGACAGCCGCCATAAGAGGAAAACTTAATCTCCGCCACCTTCAGCAAAAAAATCCGCTCACCTGACATTTTTGATTTTAGAGACATCAGCATTACCCTTACACGTCGCACATTTTTATGACGTAACCCTCTCACCGCTGCGGCCAAACGCAGCCTCCTCTACTTTCAGGACAGACCCCCACTCACAGATGCATTTGTGCCCATCAATAATTAAAAGAAACCCCCACTGAGCAAGCATCAACATGGACAGAGATTCACAGATCTGCTGGTCGCTCGTGTTATCAAGCCTCAGGTGAAGACATTGTTTGGGGTCCCAGGAGAAGAGTCCAACATGGAGGTCTGCCTAAAAAAAAAAAAAAAAAAAAAAAAGGGATGGCAGATTGCTCATTTCAAAGCTAAGCCAGCCCCCTTCTCCATGACAGTTGATGCACAGACAGAGGAGGGTGGCGGCTTAGCTACTGAAAGAATCAGAAGAATCGGGACAGTCCTGGCAAATCTGGTTGTCGAAAAAAAAAAAAAAAAAAAAAATTCTATCACAGGCCGACTTGGTAATGTTCACATGGAATATTTGGAGGAGTTTTTATGGAGCAGATCCTCTCCAGTCCTTCTCAAAAAAACTACTTAAACTTTTCCGATTTATTTTTACAGAATATCCACTTTGCAGAGTTTGTTTCTCATTTTTTTCCCCTGAAAATTAAAGAAAACCTCCTGAGAGGAAATAACATTGTGCCTGCCACTTCTCTGAACCGGATCCTGATGGGATCAGCTGCAAAATAGGCACTGTCCAATCAGAAGGCTGCAAAAAAAAAAAAAAAAAAAAAGAAAAGAAAAACCTCTTCCAAAACCTTTTAAAAATCTTAAGTTATAATGGAAAACAAAAACTTACGTAAAAACTCATTTAAAAAGAAGGAGAGTTTCCTAAAATAGTTTGGAGCGGAAGAAAAAAATAAAATAAAATCCCAGTTTTTAACAGGTAAAACATTTTTAAAAGTGCCCGTCAGCAAGATTGTGCACAGTAACTACACACAGTGTCAGGTAGGCGCCGTTATACTGATTACACTGATACCTGGTGACGAAATCCGTCTTGTGGTTCTTGTTTAATCTTTATTTTCAGTTTTGAGTTAATGGTATGCTCGTGCTCAGTGACAGGTCAGCAGTCTTCATCATGAATACCTAATCAGAGCATCACATGAAGCCCCCCACAGTCCCACCCCGGAGCACGAGCATATCATTAACTCAAAACTGAAAATACAGATAAAACAAGAACCACAAGATGGATTTCATCACCAGGTATCAGTGTTATCAGTATAACGGCACCGACCTGACACTGTAGTTACTGTGCACAATCCTGCTGACAGGTTCCCTTTAAAAAGACCCTTCATAAGATCATAGTTTTTGGGGGGGTTGTAAGACAAAAAATTCCCCAAAAAACTCTGATCATATGAAGTTTTAAAAAAATAAAAATCGCTTGCAAAACTCTCATCCTATTAGTTTCTATTGTAATATCGCCTGCTGATCCGATGTTCGGCGTTTTGAGCTTTTCTACCGCTTCAGGTTTTGATAAAAACACAATAAAAAATGTAAAACAAAGAAATGTTCAGTGAAGCAGAGCCTGATGGAGAACTCCACAAACCAGGCACTGAAAAATCAGGAGACTGCAAAAGCCACTGAAGGAAAAAAAATAAATAAAAAAATAAATAAAAATAAACCGCTAAAGCAGCTCCAAAAAGTTTTTGATCACTTAATAAAAAAAAAAAAAAAACACAAAAAACACCGTTCTGCATGCACATACCCTAAGAGTTACAGTCAATATATTTTCCATTTCCTGTGACCCTCTACATCTGACAAGCAGTCGGGTATGTAAATATACTACTCTACCCTTTCCCTACCTCTCCTGCCCTCCAACCTGAACGTATCACAAAGTCTTGTGAGATTTTTCTTATTTTGATCTCCTTAGTTAAAATTACTCTATTATTGTTTTATGTACTTATCATTGTTTTGTTATACTTTTGTAATGCAGTCTACTGAAGAAGGTCTTATTGTTTTGACCGAAACGTTTATGCTGGACTGCGATCCAAGTAATAAATATTTAATTCTTAAAATCATCACTATACACAAGTTGAGTGCCAAGTTATTTACTTTCTATAATCTTACTGGCGTGGGCAACCTATCTTGAGCACCAACACAGCTGTGCCACGATATACTTCTCTATTTCCTCTCTGTGCACTGGAACAACACACACACACACACAAAAAAGCAAAAATTGGACATAATTTCACATAAAACTCCAAAAATGATCCGAACAAAATTGTTGGCACCTTTCCAAAAATATGGGTAAACAACTTTGTTTCTAGCATGTGATGCTCGTTCAGACTCACGTGTGGCAAGTAACAGGTGTGGGCAATATGAAAATCACACCTGCAACCAGATAACTAGGGGAGAAGTTGACTCAACCTTTGCATGGAGAACAGAAAGAGGAGAAGAGAACTGTCCGAGGACTTGAGAACAAAAATTGTTAAACAATATTTACAAGTCCGTCTCCAGAGATCTTGGTGTTTCTTTGTCCACGGAGAGCAACATAATCAAGAAGTTTACAACCCCTGGCACTGTAGCTAATCTCCCTGGATGAGGACGGCAGAGAAAAATTGAAGATTATTGCTATTCTTTAATGTATTTTATTGTCTGTACAAGTCCCCTCTAAAATGTGAAGAGCTGCGGAATACGTTGTTGCTATAGAAATAAAATTATTATTATTATGAAAGGTTGCAACGCAGGATAATCTGGATTGTGGATAAGGCTACTTTCACACTAGCGTCGTGCACTGCACGTCGCAATGCAACGTGCCGACGCAACGACGCTAGCATTGAAAGCGCCGCACAACGGGGGCAGCGGATGCTGTTTTTCAACGCATCCGCTGCCCCATTGTGAGGTGCGGGGAGGCGGGGGCGGAAATGCTGCAGACGATGCACCAAAAAACGTTACATGTAACGTTTTTTGGTGGCGACGGTCCGACGCAACACGACGCAACCGTCGCACTGCGTCGTTAATAAAAGTCTATGGAGAAAAAAACGCATCCTGCAAGCACTTTTGCAGGATGCGTTTTTTCTCCAAAACGACGCATAGCCGACGTGCAGTGCACAACACTAGTGTGAAAGTAGCCTAACACACCCTCAATCAAGGTCCAAAGAAATTCAAGCTGTCCTGCAGGCTTAGTGTGCATCAGTGTCAGAGCGAACTATCCGTCCACATGTGAATGAAATGAAAAGCTATGGCAGGAGACCAAGGAGGACAAAAAAAAAAAAAGCATGACTGCAGTTTGCTAAAAAGTATTAAGCCAAAATCCTTCTGGGAAAGTATATTGTGCACAGATAAGATCAATATAGAGCTTTTTGGTAAAGCACATCGTTCTACTGTTTACAAAAAACAGAATGAGGCCTATAAAGAAAAGAACACAGTTCCTACAATCAAATATGGTGGTGGTTCAAAGATATTTTGGCATTGTTTTGCTGCATTTCACTGGGCGTCATGACTGTGTGCAAGCCATCATGAAATCTGATAATTACTACTGATGAGCGAATGCTGTTATCCGAGCATACTCATGTGCTAAACGAGTGTCTTCAGCGTGCTCGGATAATATGTTCGAGTCCAGCGTCTGCTTGTCTTGTGGGTGTTCGACACCAGCAACACATGCAGGGATTGCCTAACCTAACAAACAGGCAATCCCTGCATGTGTTCCAGCTATCGAACAGCCACGAGACATTATTCGAGCTCAAGGTCACTTGGTTAGCACCCGAGCATGCTCAGATAACACCTTATCCCATCACATTCACTCATCACTGAAGATTACCAAAGAATTTTGGGTCACAATGTAGTGTCCAGTGTCAGAAAGCTGGGTTTATGTCCTAGGTCATGGGTCTTCCAGCAGGACAATGACCCCAAACATACTTCATGAAGCCCCCAGAAATGGGTGGAAACAAAGCGCTGGAGAGTTCTGAAGTGGCAGCAGTCAGTCCGGACCTAAATCCCATTGATCCCCTGTGGAGAGATCGTAAAATTGCTGTTGGGAGAAGACGCCTTCACATATGAGATCTGGAGCAGTTTATAAAAGAAGAGTCCGAAATTCCAGCTGAGAGGTGTAAGAAGCTCGTGGATGGTTATAGGAAGCGAATGATTGACGTTACTTATTCCAAAGGGGGCAACCAAATATTAAGTGGAAGGTGCCAACAATTTAGTCCGGCCCATTTTGGGGGTTTTGTGTGAAATTATGTCCAATTTGCATTTTTTTTCCTCTTTTTTTGTGTTGTTCCAATACACACAAATAAAATAAACCTGTGTATAACAAAACATGGGGAATTGCAATTATTTTCTGGAACCATTCCAAGGGTGCCAACACTTTCAGCCATGACTGTATATGAAAAAAAATTACTAACATGATTGATCCACCCTATACAACAGCGAGTGGGAGTTAGTATGACGTTGTGTCACGGCTTATACTCCAGTTACATCTAAAGCTGCATGGAAAACATTGCTGCTGATAAAAACCAACAGCACCTTGGAGGCTGACAGTATCCACCGACATCTCGGCTGAGACATACCCTTTATCCAGCCTGAGGGTAAGAAAATACTGTGAATGCAGCTTTGGATGTGACTAGAGTGCAGAACATAATCTATGCTCGGTCTCATGCACAGGTTGGACATTTCTTGTACGATTCCAGGCAGAACGTTGCCGTCTTACCTTCCGGTAGATCAGCAATGGGTAAACGCGCGTTCACATTAGACCATGAGGCATGGCCGCCCACGGAGCGGCAGACTTACTTGTATGTTCTTTTCACAGTCTGTCTGGTGGTGCAGCATCAACTCGCTCTCCAGAAGGAACCTCTTGCCACATTTATCGCAAATCCTCATGCGGCTGTGGGTGACGTTCATGTGCTTTTCCAGATACCACCTATTATTAAAAACCCTAGGGCACTTCTTACAGGGAAAGTGCTGCTTCTCATCAAATTTGGCCTTTTGTCCCAAAGCATCTTGCCCTTTCTTCTTCCTCCTCCCACCACCTCCTCGGTTACTTGACCCTTTTCCATCTTTCCTCAACATGGTGGACTCGTTTTCGCTTGCCGATTTGCTCCCGTCTTCAGGACAATTTTCATCTTTGGCTGTCTCTACTGAGTCATCATTGTCCTTTTCCTCCTCCTCTTCTTCTTCCTCTTCCTCCTCCTCATGGGTTTCTTCCAGGTCATCTTCCTCACTAGGCAAGATGTCGTCATCCTCGTCCTCCAGCATGTCAAGGAAGTCCTCCTCCTCGTCTAGGACACCTTCTTCTTCATCGTTCTCATCATCTCCGTCTTCTTCTGATCCCTGATCGTCCCCGTCAGATCGGTCTAGGACAGTTACTGGGTCGGTCGGACCACCCTTCCCCTCAGTCCCTTTGGAAACATTTAGTGTCTGGTTATTTAAGTTGACCTCTACGATGATCTGCTCTCGGTTGTAGGACTCTTGTCTTTCCATGTCCTCTTCCGAGTCGGCCCCTTCGATTTTACAGATCCGGTTCCCACTCCTTTCCTCATCCTTGAAATACTGTTTTGGTGATGTGGCATCATTGGATAAACGTCCTTTACTTACACTGTCCTCTACTCGAACAGAGTAGGGATCATTTCCTTCCCGGGCGTAAATTTTTGTCGGAGGTGCGTCCACCTCCTGTTTGATCTCCCTATAGAACTGGGGCTGCATGACGGCACTGGGTTCACTCCTATTGTCCTCCGTGTCCAAAACATCATTAGCCAAGGATAGGTTCAACGACCTGCTGTGAATGAGCTCCTGGCACGACGTGACAATCTCATTCATCTGCAAGACGGCGGCTGCGTTCAACACGTCCTGTACATTGCAGCCGTTGACTAATAGCTTAGATGTGTATATGAAGTTGAGGATCTGCTGGAAACCTCGGGACGTCAAGGCTTCCAGTGAAAGTTCCACCCGTTGGAGTTGCTTGTTCTGGGTGAAGAGCGAATGGAAGAATTGGCTGTACGCAGCAAGAACGCCTTTGTGAGCGGGGAAGGTGCTCTTCTGTTGGACCAGTACAATGTCCACATCGCACAGGTCGGGTTGGAACAGACGTTGCTCGTTGAGTCTGTCCATTAAACAGGTGAAGTGAAGAGCCACATCTTCCACTAGAGAATACTCCGTGGAGGGGTAGTCCGTTGTCTTCTCCACTATCAACTGCGGAAAGACAAGAGAAAGACAATGAATGAAGGAAAAGGAAAGACAATTATGCAATAATCGGTCCCTGATGGACTCCTCTTTTCCAGTGGGACCTTACCGGATGTGGTTAACTCTCTACTAAGGCAGTCACACGGAAGTAGTGAGGAGCGAAAGTGCTCGTTATTCGAGTTTGTCGAGGGTGCTCGGGTATGCACCGACTATCGCGGGTGCTCGAGTGACAAGTTCAAGTCCCCGTGGCCGCATGTTTCACGGCTACTATTCAGCTACAAAACATGAAGGAATCGCCCATGTTTTTTAGGCAATCCCCACACATTTTGTGTCTGTCTAAAAGCTGCGAAACATGAAGCTGCGGGAATCGAACAGGTCATTCGAGCACGCCGAAGACACTCTGTGCATACCCAAGCAACCTTGGCAAACTCGAGTAACGAGCACTTGCGCTCATCACTACTTCTGACTGATTGTCTTAGCAGAGTGTTAACCATGTCCGGTAAGGTCCCACTGGATAACTAGTCAGAAGGTCACTGCTCCCCGAGGTGTCACCACTTCTTGTATCGTCTCCTAAGTGGCCCCAGTCGGTGTCATTTAGCTAAAAATGGAGTTTGGGCCATAAGCTAGTCAAGGTGGTGGAGATGCTGAAGTCACCTTAAGCTGTCCTTACGTTATTCCCACCCAAAAAGTTTTGATGGACACCACTAAGGGCAGGACTTGTAAGAACGTTCCCTGTACACAGGGTGGAAATAAGGCGAGGAAAGGGTAGCCTAACTTGGCAGAGTCTCCCCCTTCAGGACTCAGACCTAATTAGCCTAAAAAATATACCTTAAATAAATCAAAGGGGGGTTACTGAGGAACACTTTGGAGACGGAAGTAGTGACGGCACTTTGAGGCCAAAAATTCTAACAGGTTACACCAGTATGGTGGAAGGTTTTTGACACCTGAAGAAAACTGGTCATCCCAAGATGGTGGTCAAGGGCAATGTACAGGTCACCACATCAAGATGTCCATACTAAGGGTACCGTCACACAGTGCAATTTTGATCGCTACAACGGCACGATTCGTGACGTTCCAGCGATGCATTTACGATATCGCTGTGTCTGACACGCTACTGCGATCCGGATCCCCGCTGAGAATCGTACGTCGTAGCAGATCGTTTGAAACTTTCTTTCGTCGTCTAGTGTCCCGCTGTGGCGGCATGATTGCATTGTGTGACACAGGTTGTATACGATGTGCGCACAGTAACCAACGGCTTCTACATCGCAAATACGTCATGAAATTATCGCTCCAGCGCCGTGTATTGCAACGTGTGACCGCAGTATACGACGCTGGAGCGATACTTATATGACGCTGCAACGTCACGAATCGTGCCGTCGTAGCGATGAAAATGGCACTGTGTGACGGTACCCTAAGGGGAGGAAAAAGCAACTAAGTCTGATGGCTAGGCCTCCAGAGGTGTTGTGTTTCACTGATGGTGGAGATCTACACATAACCACTAAGACAAAGACCTACACTGTCATCTCTATCCAGGACAACCCAGGGACAAGGGTGGACACATCTCTGGTTAAAAAGCAGATCCTCTAAAATCAAGAAGTTTAGGTTTGGGATTTAAGGTAGTAATATTTCTCATTTACCTATAGCAGTGCCCATGTTCAGTGATGGTGCCGGGCAGAGGGGTAAGGCCATACCACGCAATCCACACAACTAACGCAAGATCAGCCTGGTCTTATAGAACCTCAATGTACTCAATCACCAAACTTGGTGAAAATAAAAAAATACCAAAAAAGACAAAGTGCCTCCTCTGCCCGCTTATTGCGAAAAAAAATAATTAAATAAATACCCTAACTTTTTACCCTCTGGAAGCCAAGAAGGGATTCCAGCAGCCATTTGGGTTTCAGCACACACTTACAGATGCTTGGTCCCCGAGGTGCGAAAACAAATAAGCTAATGCGGGCCCCAACACCCACAGAGAAGTGTTGTCATAACCAGAGAATGACCTCCACGTAGGACACTACTCCCATCATCCAGCCCAACCACTGACCAGGAGGAAGGTAGAGGTCATGCTGACCAGGGGGGCAAAGAAGATGACTGTACATGGGGTCATACATACAAGATAAAAGCCAACAATTGTAGGGAGGTTTGGCCGATTCATCGTTACTTTCTGCAGATGATGATGTATCTAAAGCTGCTGCCCTTCCATGGTTTCCAATAGGCTGCAAGCCAAACCCCAGTACTGGGAACATCACCGTATACTGATCCTGAGTTACAGCCTGTATTATACTCCAGAGCTGCACTCACTATTATGCTGGTGCAGTCACTGTGTACATATATTACTGATCCTGAGTTACCTCCTGTATTATACCCCAGAGCTGCACTCACTATTCTGCTGGTGCAGTCACTGTATACATACATTACATTACTGATCGTGAGTTACATCCTGTATTATACCCCAGAGCTGCACTCACTATTCTGCTGGTGCAGTCACTGTGTACATACATTACATTACTGATCCTGAGTTACATCCTGTATTATACCCCAGAGCTGCACTCACTATTCTGCTGGTGCAGTCACTGTGTACATACATTACTGATCCTGAGTTACATCCTGTATTATACCCCAGAGCTGCACTCACTACTCTGCTGGTGCAGTCACTCTGTACATACATTACATTACTGATCCTGAGTTACATCCTGTATTATACTCCAGAGCTGCACTCACTATTCTGCTGGTGCAGTCACTGTGTACATATATTACTGATCCTGAGTTACCTCCTGTATTATACCCCAGAGCTGCACTCACTATTCTGCTGGTGCAGTCACTGTGTACATACATTACATTACTGATCCTGAGTTACCTCCTGTATTATATCCCAGAGCTGCACTCAATATTCTGCTGGTGCAGTCACTGTATACATACATTACATTACTGATCGTGAGTTACATCCTGTATTATACCCCAGAGCTGCACTCACTATTCTGCTGGTGCAGTCACTGTGTACATACATTACATTACTGATCCTGAGTTACATCCTGTATTATACTCCAGAGCCGCACTCACTATTCTGATGATGCAGTCACTGTGTACATATATTACTGATCCTGAGTTACCTCCTGTATTATACCCCAGAGCTGCACTCACTATTCTGCTGGTGCAGTCACTGTGTACATACATTACATTACTGATCCTGAGTTACCTCCTGTATTATATCCCAGAGCTGCACTCAATATTCTGCTGGTGCAGTCACTGTATACATACATTACATTACTGATCGTGAGTTACATCCTGTATTATACCCCAGAGCTGCACTCACTATTCTGCTGGTGCAGTCACTGTGTACATACATTACATTACTGATCCTGAGTTACATCCTGTATTATACTCCAGAGCCGCACTCACTATTCTGATGGTGCAGTCACTGTGTACATATATTACTGATCCTGAGTTACCTCCTGTATTATACCCCAGAGCTGCACTCACTATTCTGCTGGTGCAGTCACTGTGTACATACATTACATTACTGATCCTGAGTTACATCCTGTATTATGCTCCAGAGCTGCACTCACTATTCTGCTGGTGCAGTCATTGTGTACATACATTACATTACTGATCCTGAGTTACATCCTGTATTATGCTCCAGAGCTGCACTCACTATTCTGCTGGTGCAGTCACTGTGTACATACATTACATTACTGATCCTGAGTTACATCCTGTATTATACCCCAGAGCTGCACTCACTATTCTGCTGGTGCAGTCACTGTGTACATACATTACATTACTGATCCTGAGTTACATCCTGTATTATACCCCAGAGCTGCACTCACTATTCTGCTGGTGCAGTCACTGTGTACATACATTACATTACTGATCCTGAGTTACATCCTGTATTATACTCCAGAGCTGCACTCACTATTCTGCTGGTGCAGTCACTGTGTACATACATTACATTACTGATCCTGAGTTACATCCTGTATTATACCCCAGAGCTGCACTCACTATTCTGCTGGTGCAGTCACTGTGTACATACATTACATTACTGATCCTGAGTTACATCCTGTATTATACTCCAGAGCTGCACTCACTATTCTGCTGGTGCAGTCACTGTGTACATACATTACATTACTGATCCTGAGTTACATCCTGTATTATACTCCAGAGCTGCACTCACTATTCTGCTGGTGCAGTCACTGTGTACATACATTACATTACTGATCCGGAGTTACATTTTGCATTATACCCCAGAGCTGCACTCACTATTCTGCTGGTGCAGTCACTGTGTACATACATTACATTACTGATCCTGAGTTACATCCTGTATTATACCCCAGAGCTGCACTCACTATTCTGCTGGTGCAGTCACTGTGTACATACATTACATTACTGATCCTGAGTAACATCCTGTATTATACCCCAGAGCTGCACTCACTATTCTGCTGGTGCAGTCACTGTGTACATACATTACATTACTGATCCTGAGTAACATCCTGTATTATACCCCAGAGCTTTTGTCACCACTTTACATTCCGCTCTGGAGGTTTATTCAGCGTCTGATATAAGTTGCGCTCATCACAGTTCATGGATTTCATTTTGCTATTAAACAAGCCATTTGCTTTTATTACTGCAGAGAACAAAGCTTTCCCCACTGTCCTCCAACACTTCATCTCCCTGCACTGCTCTAATTAGACGCCTCGGTCATGGGGTCACCGGTGTAGGGGAGAGCATTCATCAGAAGTTACACTGGAGGACGGCGGAGGTTCATGGAGAAGAGCAGGGAGGGAGTGACAGCTCTGGAGTAGCAGCACAATAATTCTGCAACACAGAAACAACCCAAAAAATCACAGAACCAAGTAAATGGCGGCACCAGGATGCAGACATGGGGGCCTGGGAAAGTAAAGATTTAGTGAAGAAATCCTAGGGTCCGAGACTGTACTGAACCCCCGACCATGACTGAATGAAGACCCCAAAAGTTGCCCTAAAACCCAATGTGCAGCTCTGCATTATAATATCAGTATAGAAGACAGCAGCCAAGTAAAATGCCCCCTTTTTTAATTTGCAGGGGTGTTTAATCAATCAGAAACATTCCTTGCTAAAGTCCTTGACCACAGGGTCATTCCGCATTACTGCTCCGGCGTTATATAACATGCAGGACCGGAGGGCTAAAGAGAAAACGGGACAAGGTTCCGGAAACTAACCGTCTTCTGTATTGTAAGTGCGCAAATTTACAAGACTGAGCCGGGGATTGTGTCACCAACCTCAGGTCTGGGATCATTATCCCGCTGCCATGCTTTATACTGCAGCTTGGCTCCAGTAGGGTATGGCTTTGATTAGTGCTCCTCATTAGGCCTCATACACACATCCATTTTTCATGGATAAAACACGTACTCGTTACAGTCTACTTGTCAGTACATTATTTCAAAATCACCCGTACAAGTCAATGGGCCCATGAAAATCACAGACAGCATCTTTGTACTGTCCACTTTTGAAATCCTAATGGGTGTCACAAGATTTTTGCTTTATTTTTCCATACAAGAAAATCATTGATGATAAAAACAGACTAAATGCTGATGAAAATCTGCTCCAAAAACACCGACGAAAATCTGATCCAAAAGCATTGCCGAAAACCTGATCCAAAAGCAGACGAAAATCTGATCCAAAAGCATTGTCGAAAATCTGATCCAAAAGCATTGTCGAAAATCTGATCCAAAAGCATTGCCGAAAACCTGATCCAAAAGCATTGACGAAAACCTGATCCAAAAGCATTGACGAAAACCTGATCCAAAAGCATTGACGAAAACCTGATCTGAAAAGCATCGCCGAAAACCTGATCCAAAAGCATTGACCAAAATCTGCTCCAAAAGCATTGACGAAAATCAGATTCAAAAGCATTGACCAAAATCTGCTCCAAAAGCATTGCCGAAAACCTGATCCAAAAGCATTGACGAAAACCTGATCCAAAAGCATTGACGAAAACCTGATCTGAAAAGCATCGCCGAAAACCTGATCCAAAAGCATTGACCAAAATCTGCTCCAAAAGCATTGACCAAAATCTGATCCAAAAGCATTGACAATCTGATCCAAAAACATCGCCGAAAATCTGATCCAAAAGCACTGACGAAAATCTGATCCAAAAGCCTTGGCTGCGCATCAACCTTACATCTGATTCACATGAGAAAATAAAAACGGGTCGTTTTACATCAGTGTGTCTCATCAGATTTTCACCCATTTCGTTTTTCTCATAAGCAAAAATAAAATATTCCAACAGGCGCTCCGATGGCTCACAGGGGACTCCTGAGTGTCATCCTTTTTTGATGGACCCATTCAGCTGAATGGAGATTTTGCTCTGCTAACTGGATGAAAAGAAAATTTACAAAAAAAGATTTAAAAAAAAAAAAAGACAAGTTACGTTTTCATTCTGTGAAACACAAATGTGTGAATGGGACTCAGTAGTGAAGTAGAGCTCCAAGAGTCTGATAAAATCCAAGATATTCTGGCTACGGCGGTGCTGCCACTGCTTACTTTTTTTGGACTATACACAGAAGATAACTCATAAATGAGTGGGGGTCCGACCTCAGGGGCCGGCGACGATCATCATAACAGGGAACTTTTATTCTTGTAATAATGGAGCAAAGGGCATGGGGCCGCCAGAAAAGCCGAGCACAATGCTTGGAAGCGCCATGGGGAATGAATGGAGCGCAGGCTGAGCATGCTCCTTACTAACGGGAATGTAAGTGCACCCGATCGGTATCAGACCCCCACAAATCTGAAAGTGATCACCTATCCGGTGCATTAATAATAACCCCGATCTTGGCCATTGAACCTCCTTAGATGTCACAGTGAGTGCTGACTGCGGCACCTACGGGGTTATTATAAAACCATTTTCAGTCCCATTGGTGCATCCATGAGACGATCACCTGGTGCTGATGGGTTGCACCAATGACCACAGAGCACAATAGCGAGTCCAATAAATAAATAATCCTAAAATTCCTGTGTTCTTCCCTGAACGAGGAGATCCAGAAGTGGACGTGCTCCTAAATAAAACCAATTAAAACAGATCCTGCTGCAAAATATAAGCCATCATATGGCTCTACTGACCAAACAATAAAGTAAAAGGATTAAAATGCAGCAATAAAATGGGGGAAAAAAAAGTAGAAAAACTTCAGAGCAAATAAATAAATAAAACCCACTATATAATGTATATGTAATACCGTATGTATGGTGCAGAATCAAATAAATACCCCAAAATAGAGAAACAATGGCAGAAGCAGCATCGCCAGACCCAGACGCCATCCTCAGGGGGTTAATAAAGAATGGGCCCTCTGGGATGTGGATTTTGGGATGTCGTCTGTTCACACTAGTATCACGGCTTCTGCACTTCATAGACAGCAAGGCCGCGGCAGAACAAATCCCACACTCTAATAACAGGGCATCACCAAAAATCTAAAGATTGTGATGGAAATAGAATGGTATTTTACTCTCCATTCACACACAGAGCTGCATCAAGGCACCGCTCACTCACAAAGAGGAGGCTCTGGATTAACTGCATGGAACCGCAACTGTAAGTGCTCAGTTCCTCTGCAGCGCCCCCGCAGGAGAAGCAAAGCATTACACAAATCCCACTGAGTCCAACATCTGACCATACCGTGCCCTCCCGAGCCACCCTCCCTCATCACTATGGTGCAGGAGACCCCTACATAGTCAGGGACCCCCTCTAAACATTTACAGAACCCCACTAGAATATTTTATATACTGGTTTTCTATACCAGACAACTCTTTAAATTAAAAACACAATTACACAGACACGCCCCCAACGCACCTCCAGCCTGATTTGCATACGGCTTTCATGCTAGATCTCTCACATCAGATCTCTACAGGAAAGGCGTCATTCAGATTGGGCACCTACACCACCATACCACCACCATACCACTACACCACCATACCATAATATCACTACACCACCACTACCCGACACCACCATACCACTACACCACCACCACACGACACCATACCACTACACCACCACCATACCACACTACACCACTACCATACCACTACACCACCACCATACCACTACACCACCACCATACCACTACACCACCACACACACCACACCTCCACCACTACACACAATACCACTACACCACCATACCACGACCACACCTCCACCACACCACTACACCACCACCACCATCATACCACACTACACCACTACCATACCACTACACCACCACCACACACCACCATCATACCACACTACACCACTACCATACCACCATACCATAATATCACTACACCACCACTACCCGACACCACCATACCACTACACCACCACCACCATACCACACTACACCACTACCATACCACTACACCACCACCACACACCACCATCATACCACACTACACCACTACCATACCTCCATACCATAATATCACTACACCACCACTACCCGACACCACCATACCACTACACCACCACCACCATCATACCACACTACACCACTACCATACCACTACACCACCACCACCATACCACACTACACCACTACCATACCACTACACCACCACCACACACCACCATCATACCACACTACACCACTACCATACCACCATACCATAATATCACTACACCACCACTACCCGACACCACCATACCACTACACCACCACCACACGACACCATACCACTACACCACCACCATACCACACTACACCACTACACCACCACCATACCACTACACCACCACACACACCATGACCACACCTCCACCACTAAACTACACCACCATACCACTACACACAATACCACTACACCACCATACCACGACCACACCACTACACCACCACACCATAATATCACTACACCACCACTACACGACACCACACCACTACACGACACCACCATACCACTACACCACCACCACACACCACCATCATACCACACTACACCACTACCATACCACCATACCATAATATCACTACACCACCACTACCCGACACCACCATACCACTACACCACCACCACCATACCACACTACACCACTACCATACCACTACACCACCACCACACACCACCATCATACCACACTACACCACTACCATACCTCCATACCATAATATCACTACACCACCACTACCCGACACCACCATACCACTACACCACCACCACCATCATACCACACTACACCACTACCATACCACTACACCACCACCACCATACCACACTACACCACTACCATACCACTACACCACCACCACACACCACCATCATACCACACTACACCACTACCATACCACCATACCATAATATCACTACACCACCACTACCCGACACCACCATACCACTACACCACCACCACACGACACCATACCACTACACCACCACCATACCACACTACACCACTACACCACCACCATACCACTACACCACCACACACACCATGACCACACCTCCACCACTAAACTACACCACCATACCACTACACACAATACCACTACACCACCATACCACGACCACACCACTACACCACCACACCATAATATCACTACACCACCACTACACGACACCACACCACTACACGACACCACCATACCACTACACCACCACCACACACCACCATCATACCACACTACACCACTACCATACCACCATACCATAATATCACTACACCACCACTACCCGACACCACCATACCACTACACCACCACCACCATACCACACTACACCACTACCATACCACTACACCACCACCACACACCACCATCATACCACACTACACCACTACCATACCTCCATACCATAATATCACTACACCACCACTACCCGACACCACCATACCACTACACCACCACCACCATCATACCACACTACACCACTACCATACCACTACACCACCACCACCATACCACACTACACCACTACCATACCACTACACCACCACCACACACCACCATCATACCACACTACACCACTACCATACCACCATACCATAATATCACTACACCACCACTACCCGACACCACCATACCACTACACCACCACCACACGACACCATACCACTACACCACCACCATACCACACTACACCACTACACCACCACCATACCACTACACCACCACACACACCATGACCACACCTCCACCACTAAACTACACCACCATACCACTACACACAATACCACTACACCACCATACCACGACCACACCACTACACCACCACACCATAATATCACTACACCACCACTACACGACACCACACCACTACACGACACCACCATACCACTACACCACCACCACCACTACACCACCACCATACCACAATATCACTACACCACCACTACACGACACCACCATACCACTACACCACCACCATACCACTACACCACACTACACCACCACCATACCACATCACTACACCACCACACCACCACCATACCACATCACTACACCACCACCATACCACATCACTACACCACCACATCACTACACCACACCACCACACCACTACACCACACCTCCACCACTAAACTACACCACCACCATACCACTACACACAATACCACTACACCACCATACCACGACCACACCTCCACCACCACATCACTACACCACCACCACACCACAATATCACTACACCACCACTACATGACACCACCATACCACTACACGACACCACCATACCACTACACCACTACACCACCACCATACCACTACACCACCACCACACCACTACACCACCACCACTACATGACACCACCATACCACTACATGACACCAGCATACCACTACACCACCAGCATACCACAATTAGACCACCACATCACTACACCACCATATCACTACACCACCACCACGCCACCACCATACCACTACACCACCACACCACTACACCACAATATCACTACACCACCACTACACGACACCACCATACCACTACACCACCAACATACCACAACTAGACCACCTCATCACTACACCACACGGCGAGAAAAACCTACAAAAATATATATATTTGTATTTATTTACCTTGACGTCTACAGTGAAAAAAAAAACATGATTTTTCTACAGCTTCCAATTATCAAAAATGTCTTGTTGCCAATAGCAACCAATCATATCGCAGCTTTTTTTCATTCCAGGGCAGTTTTACAGATGAAAGCCGCGCTCTGATTGGTTGCTAAAGGCAACAAAGACAATTTTGACTTGCAGTCTACAGATAAACGAGGCCTCGTTGTGAGGATTCGTCTTCCTTCTTCACCACTTTTCTGGTGTCAAAAATACGTACTTGTGTCAAATTTGGGATCTTTTTACCGCAAGAGAACTTTTCTTAAAAAAAAATAAAAAAATGTATACAACTTATTTTTATGTGAACGTTTAGAAGCATTAAATGAAGGTGTGCTATTAGAGGGGCCGCGTGTGCCAGGTCTCCATGAGAAGGCGGTACCCTTAACATGTCGCGGTCACCGGGTCTCAGGTAGTGTTGCCCATAGCAACCAATTAGCTTCCTGCTTTCAGTTCCGCAGGTTTTAGCGGAGGGACTCCTCAGAGCGGTTGCTATGGGTAACAGCGCCATTTCCTGCCGCCTTCTGTATTAGTGAACGAGGGTTAGCTGAAATATGAGGGGGCTCAGCGGTGGTCGAATGCCACCATACTGGTGAACAGCAGCTGCCAAAAACTAGACACAAGAAACGTAACCAACGGCGGCTTCCCCGACCGCCTGAAAGACATTTTTCCATGCGAGTCGATAATTTTAAGTGAAGCCCCCCGACCATTACCTGCCTGGCCTTTAGTCATATAACCGTTACAAGCAGGACAACAAGCCCCCCACAGCTCACAGGCACCCCACTAAGAGGAGACTTGTGTCCCCCACATCGTGCAGGGCTCTGTCACTCCCCCATGGCCGCGTGTAACACTGCGATCCCCCCACCATCACCTATGTGTCACCCAGAGACCCCCAATGCCGTGCACAGGACCCTAAGACTCCATATCCTGCGCATCGCCACATGGCCCCCACATTGAGCATGGTCGTCTGCCGCTCCCCCACATTGAGCATGGTCGTCTGCCGCTCCCCCACATTGAGCATGGTCGTCTGCCGCTCCCCCACATTGAGCCTGGTCGTCTGCCGCTCCCCCACATTGAGCCTGGTCGTCTGCCGCTCCCCCACATTGAGCATGGTCGTCTGCCGCTCCCCCACATTGAGCATGGTCGTCTGCCGCTCCCCCACATTGAGCATGGTCGTCTGCCGCTCCCCCACATTGAGCATGGTCGTCTGCCGCTCCCCCACATTGAGCATGGTCGTCTGCCGCTCCCCCACATTGAGCATGGTCGTCTGCCGCTCCCCCACATTGAGCATGGTCGTCTGCCGCTCCCCCACATTGAGCATGGTCGTCTGCCGCTCCCCCACATTGAGCATGGTCGTCTGCCGCTCCCCCACATTGAGCATGGTCGTCTGCCGCTCCCCCACATTGTCCAAGTCTCCACACAATCCCCTTGTATTGTGGAAATTGTTCCGGCACCCCCATATCCTATGGTTACACTGAGCCCCCAGTATCCTGCATATTACCCAGCATCCCCTCATATCCCACCGGCCGTGCGCCTTCACAACACCGGTCTCCTAATCAAAATGCCCAAATGTTTAGTACACTGTGCGACCCTCATCATCATCATCCTCATCACTCTGCACCCTTTATCATCATTATGCTACACAATTCCTTTCATAATCATCACTGGTCATCACCATCCTGCACCCATCATTCTCCCCATGACCTTGCACCCTTCATCATCATCATCATCATAACCCTGCACACTTAATCACCCTAACCATCACCCTGCACCATCATCATCAATCTGCACCTCTCATCATCACAATCATCATCACCCTGCACCCTTCATCATCCTGATCACCTTTCATCCTCCTCACCCTGCACCCCTCACCCTTCTCCTCCTCCCGGCCGTGCTGTGCTCCGGGTCAGTCCCGCCGCCGCCGCCGCTGACACAGGAGGCGGCGCTCTCCCCGGCGCAGGCCGCACACAGTGCAGGCTGCAGGGCTCACCTACCATTTTGCAGTGTAGTGGCGCACAGAGGGTGGGAATGTCGCTGCTGCTCGGGGGGCTCCGTCTGCCGCCCCCCTGCTCTGCTGCTCCGGCCTCTTATTGTCCTACATGCTCTACCGCCGCCGCCGCTCCGCATCCTCCGCCTGCGCCATGTTACATTCCGGCTCTGCTGTGGAGGGGGGCTGCCCGGGGCTCACACGCCATTGGCCAATGTGCATCACGTGACAAGGAGCGCTGGCCAGCCCCCCTCCCCTGTGCATTAAAGAGACAATGTAAGGGGGAGGGGCGATCAGCGGAGACCGAGGAGTGACAGGAGGAGAGAAGGAGGAGAGTGACAGGAGGAGAGAAGGAGGGGAGTGACAGGAGGAGAGAAGGAGGAGAGGACTGAGGAGACTGACAGGAGGACAGAAGGAGGGGAGGACTGAGGAGAGTGACAGGAGGAGAGAAGGAGGAGAGGACTGAGGAGACTGACAGGAGGACAGAAGGAGGGGAGGACTGAGGAGAGTGACAGGAGGAGAGAAGGAGGAGAGGACTGAGGAGACTGACAGGAGGAGAGAAGGAGGAGAGGACTGAAGAGAGTGACAGGAGGAGAGAAGGAGGAGAGTGACAGGAGGAGAGAAGGAGGAGAATGACAGGAGAGTGACAGGAGGAGAGAAGGAGGAGAGTGACAGGAGGAGAGAAGGAGGGGAGGACTGAGGAGAGTGACAGGAGGAGAGAAGGAGGAGAGTGACAGGAGGAGAGAAGGAGGAGAGTGACAGGAGGAGAGAAGGAGGAGAGTGACAGGAGAGTGACAGGAGGAGAGAAGGAGGGGAGGACTGAGGAGAGTGACAGGAGGAGAGAAGGAGGAGAGTGACAGGAGGAGAGAAGGAGGAGAGGACTGAGGAGACTGACAGGAGGAGAGAAAGAGGGGAGGACTGAGGAGAGTGACAGGAGGAGAGAAGGAGGAGAGGACTGAAGAGAGTGACAGGAGGAGAGAAGGAGGAGAGTGACAGGAGGAGAGAAGGAGGAGAGTGACAGGAGAGTGACAGGAGGAGAGAAGGAGGAGAGTGACAGGAGGAGAGAAGGAGGGGAGGACTGAGGAGAGTGACAGGAGGAGAGAAGGAGGAGAGTGACAGGAGGAGAGAAGGAGGAGAGTGACAGGAGGAGAGAAGGAGGAGAGTGACAGGAGAGTGACAGGAGGAGAGTGACAGGAGGAGAGAAGGAGGAGAGTGACAGGAGGAAAGAAGGAGGAGAGGACTGAGGAGAGTGACAGGAGGAGAGAAGGAGGAGAGTGACAGGAGGAGAGAAGGAGGAGAGTGACAGGAGGAGAGAAGGAGGAGAGTGACAGGAGGAGAGAAGGAGGAGAGTGACAGGAGAGTGACAGGAGGAGAGTGACAGGAGGAGAGAAGGAGGAGAGTGACAGGAGGAGAGAAGGAGGAGAGGACTGAGGAGAGTGACAGGAGGAGAGAAGGAGGGGAGGACTGAGGAGAGTGACAGGAGGAGAGAAAGAGGGGAGGACTGAGGAGAGAAGGAGGAGAGTGACAGGAGGAGAGAAGGAGGAGAGTGACAGGAGGAGAGGAGGAGAGGACTGAGGAGAGTGACAGGAGGAGAGAAGGAGGGGAGGACTGAGGAGAGTGACAGGAGGAGAGAAAGAGGGGAGGACTGAGGAGAGTGACAGGAGGAGAGAAGGAGGAGAGTGACAGGAGGAGAGAAGGAGGAGAGTGACAGGAGGAGAGGAGGAGAGGACTGAGGAGAGTGACAGGAGGAGAGAAGGAGGAGAGTGACAGGAGGAAAGAAGGAGGGGAGGACTGAGGAGAGTGACAGGAGGAGAGAAGGAGGAGAGGACTGAAGAGAGTGACAGGAGGAGAGAAGGAGGAGAGTGACAGGAGGAGAGAAGGAGGAGAATGACAGGAGAGTGACAGGAGGAGAGAAGGAGGAGAGTGACAGGAGGAGAGAAGGAGGGGAGGACTGAGGAGAGTGACAGGAGGAGAGAAGGAGGAGAGTGACAGGAGGAGAGAAGGAGGAGAGTGACAGGAGGAGAGAAGGAGGAGAGTGACAGGAGAGTGACAGGAGGAGAGAAGGAGGGGAGGACTGAGGAGAGTGACAGGAGGAGAGAAGGAGGAGAGTGACAGGAGGAGAGAAGGAGGAGAGGACTGAGGAGACTGACAGGAGGAGAGAAAGAGGGGAGGACTGAGGAGAGTGACAGGAGGAGAGAAGGAGGAGAGGACTGAAGAGAGTGACAGGAGGAGAGAAGGAGGAGAGTGACAGGAGGAGAGAAGGAGGAGAGTGACAGGAGAGTGACAGGAGGAGAGAAGGAGGAGAGTGACAGGAGGAGAGAAGGAGGGGAGGACTGAGGAGAGTGACAGGAGGAGAGAAGGAGGAGAGTGACAGGAGGAGAGAAGGAGGAGAGTGACAGGAGGAGAGAAGGAGGAGAGTGACAGGAGAGTGACAGGAGGAGAGTGACAGGAGGAGAGAAGGCGGAGAGTGACAGGAGGAAAGAAGGAGGAGAGGACTGAGGAGAGTGACAGGAGGAGAGAAGGAGGAGAGTGACAGGAGGAGAGAAGGAGGAGAGTGACAGGAGGAGAGAAGGAGGAGAGTGACAGGAGGAGAGAAGGAGGAGAGTGACAGGAGAGTGACAGGAGGAGAGTGACAGGAGGAGAGAAGGAGGAGAGTGACAGGAGGAGAGAAGGAGGAGAGGACTGAGGAGAGTGACAGGAGGAGAGAAGGAGGGGAGGACTGAGGAGAGTGACAGGAGGAGAGAAAGAGGGGAGGACTGAGGAGAGAAGGAGGAGAGTGACAGGAGGAGAGAAGGAGGAGAGTGACAGGAGGAGAGGAGGAGAGGACTGAGGAGAGTGACAGGAGGAGAGAAGGAGGGGAGGACTGAGGAGAGTGACAGGAGGAGAGAAAGAGGGGAGGACTGAGGAGAGTGACAGGAGGAGAGAAGGAGGAGAGTGACAGGAGGAGAGAAGGAGGAGAGTGACAGGAGGAGAGGAGGAGAGGACTGAGGAGAGTGACAGGAGGAAAGAAGGAGGGGAGGACTGAGGAGAGTGACAGGAGGAGAGAAAGAGGGGAGGACTGAGGAGAGTGACAGGAGGAGAGAAGGAGGAGAGTGACAGGAGGAGAGAAGGAGGAGAGTGACAGGAGGAGAGAAGGAGGAGAGGACTGGGGAGAGTGACAGGAGGAGAGAAGGAGGAGAGGACTGAGGAGAGTGACAGGAGGAGAGAAGGAGGAGAGTGACAGGAGGAGAGAAGGAGGGGAGGACTGAGGAGACTGACAGGAGGAGAGAAGGAGGAGAGTGACAGGAGGAGAGAAGGAGGAGAGTGACAGGAGGAGAGAAGGAGGATAGGACTGAGGAGAGTGACAGGAGGAGAGAAGGAGGAGAGGACTGAGGAGAGTGACAGGAGGAGAGAAGGAGGAGAGTGACAGGAGGAGAGAAGGAGGGGAGGACTGAGGAGACTGACAGGAGGAGAGAAGGAGGAGAGTGACAGGAGGAGAGAAGGAGGAGAGTGACAGGAGGAGAGAAGGAGGAGAGGACTGAGGAGACTGACAGGAGGACAGAAGGAGGGGAGGACTGAGGAGAGAAGGAGGAGAGGACTGAGGACACTGACAGGAGGAGAGAAAGAGGGGAGGACTGAGGAGACTGACAGGAGGAGAGAAGGGGAGGACTGAGGAGACTGACAGGAGGAGAGAAGGAGGGAAGGACTGAGGAGACTGACAGGAGGAGAGAAGGAGGAGAGTGACAGGAGGAGAGAAGGAGGAGAGTGACAGGAGGAGAGAAAGAGGGGAGGACTGAGGAGAGTGACAGGAGGAGAGAAGGAGGGGAGGACTGAGGACACTGACAGGAGGAGAGAAGGAGGAGAGGACTGAGGAGACTGACAGGAGGAGAGAAGGAGGGGAGGACTGAGGAGACTGACAGGAGGAGAAAAGGAGGGAGGACTGAGGAGACTGACAGGAGGAGAGAAGGAGGGAGGACTAAGGAGACTGACAGGAGGAGAGAAGGAGGGGAGGACTGTGTAGATGTGGAGAGGAGACTGACAGGAGAGAAATAGGAGAGTGACAGGAGAGAAGGAGGGGAGGACTGAGGAGACTGACAGGAGGAGAGAAGGAGGGGAGGATGGGAGGACTGAGGAGAGTGACAGGAGAGTGACAGAAGGAGGGGAGGACTGGGGAGACTGACAGGAGGAGAGAAGGAGGGGGGAAAGAGGAGAGTGACAGGAGGAGACGGTCAGTTCTGCCTCCTGCTCACTTCTGAACACGGCTACAAGAGAAAGAAGCATTTTATGGATCCTGGCCACGGTCTTGGGCCATGTTTACACAAGCACATTTTTTGTCCATGTGCTGTCAGTACAGAATACGGAGTCAACACGGACAGTACACTGGCAGCATGCAGACAGTACGCGGACAGCACACAGACAGCACACGGACAACGCAGACAGCAAACAGTACGCAGACAGCACATAGATAGTACGCGGACAGCACACAGACAGTATGCAGACAGGACACATACGCAGACAGCAAATAGTACGCGAACAGCACACAGACAGGACGCGAACAGCACGCGGACAGCACATGGACAGCAGACAGTACGCAGACAGCACACAGACAGCACGCAGACAGCAAACAGTACACAGACAGCAAACAAACAGTACACATACACAGACAGCACACATACACAGACAGGCAGTACACATACACAGACAGCACACAGACAGTACGCAGACAGCAGACAGTACACATACGCAGACAGCACACAGGCAGTACACAGACAGCACACAGCACACAGGCAGTACACAGACAGCACACAGCACGCAGACAGCAAACAGACAGTATGCAGACAGTACACAAACGCAGACAGCACATAGACAGTACGCAGACAGTACACATACGCAGACAGCGAACAGGCAGTACACATACACAGACAGCACACAGACAGCAAACAGACAGTATGCAGACAGCACACACAGTACGCAGACAGCACACAGGCAGCAAACAGACAGTATGCAGACAGCACACATACGCCGACAGCACAGACAGTATGCAGACAGCACGCTTACAGTACACATACGCAGATAGCACACAGGCAGTACACATACACAGCACACAGACAGTACGCAGACAGCACACAGACAGCAAACAGACAGTATGCAGACAGCACACAGACAGAACGCAGACAGCACACAGGCAGCAAACAGACAGTATGCAGATAGCACACAGACAGTACGCAGACAGCACGCGGACAGCACACAGACAGCAAACAGTACACAGACAACAGACAGACAGTATGCAGACATCACACATACAGCAGAGACAACGCAGACAGCACACGGACAGCACTCAGACAGTACGCAAACAGCACGCAGACAACACACAGACCGTACACAGACAGCACACAGACCATATGCAGACAGCACACAGTAATCAGACAGCACGCAGACAACACAAGGACAACACACAGACAACACAAGGACAGCACACAGACAACACACGGACAGCACTCAGACAGTATGCAGACAGCACACAGACCATACACAGACAGCACACAGTAATCAGACAGCACGCAGACAACACACAGACAGCAAACAGTACACAGACAACACACAGACAGTATGCAGACATCACACATACAGCAGAAACAACGCAGACAGCACACGGACAGCACTCAGACAGTACGCAAACAGCACGCAGACAACACACAGACCGTACACAGACAGCACACAGACCATACACAGACAGCACACAGTAATCAGACAGCACGCAGACAACACAAGGACAGCACGCAGACAACACAAGGACAGCACGCTAACAGTACGCAGTGTGAGGCAGTGACAGGTGTTATATGCGAGGGTCGCTATGTGTTCCCCAGGACGCGCATAGAAATGTATTAAGACCGCTGGCGTGCATTGCAGTCACAGCTATAGCTGTGGTTGCAATGCAAAATAAAAGTAAGTTTGGTCTTGGGCAAGCTATTTACCCAAGGCAGATTTAAGAAAAGGTGGCATGGGCTCTTATTTTTGGAGCGAACTACAGGATGGTAGTGGGGCAGGACTGGGTGTGTCAGTGTTTGCAAGTGGCAGAGCAGGTGGCTCTGCAGCATCCAGCCTGTGTGAGGTAACACAGAGCCAAGAACAGCAAACGCCCTCAGTAACCGGTCTCGGGTACAGACTGTTGTGACGTCCTGGCTGTGAATCGGAGGATACCGTGTGCTGTTCATTTTGTGAGTTGTTTGGACATTAAATATGTTTGCTGTGAACTTTCCTGGGTCACTGCCTGTCTGTCACACTGCACCAACCCCGCTGAACTACATATGGTTAGAGAATGCGGGCAGTGTGAACTGAGGCATACCCAAAGCGTGCTGCATGTTGGTTATTAGTCCTGCAACGCTACAGCTCAAGCCTGCCGACAAGATGGTGGAGTGTTATGCTCTGGTGGCCTAAGAGCAGCATGAGACGTACTCTGGAGAAGGTGGTACCTTCCTGAAAGGCAGAAACAGCCGCAGAGGACCAATTCGTCACATCAGCGCCTTTCTTCGTCAAATCGGTCAGGGGTTTAACCACACTGGAGAAGTTGGCAATGAAACGGCGATAAAAATTAGCAAAGCCCAAAAATTTCTGAAGGCTCTTCACGGATGTGGGCTGGATCCAATCATGAATGGCCTGAACCTTAACCGGATCCATTTCTATAGATGAGGGAGAAAAAATGAAGCCCAAAAAAGAAATCTTCTGTACTCCAAAGAGGCACTTAGACCCCTTCACAAACAAGGCATTATCACAAAGGATCTGAAATACCATCCTGACTTGTTTCACATGAGACTCCCAATCATTGGAAAAAATCTAAATATCATCCAAATATACAATCATGAATTTATCAAGATAATTCCGAAATATATCATGCATGAAGGACTGAAACACAGATGAAGCATTAGAGTCCGAATGGCATCACAAGGTATTCAAAATGGCCTTCGGGTGTATTAAACGCAGTTTTCCATTCGTCACCCTGCTTAATACGAACAAGATTGTACGCCCCCCGAAGGTCAATCTTAGTAAACCAACTAGCCCCCTTAATCCTAGCAAACAAATCAGAAAGCAAAGGCAAAGGGTATTGGAATTTGACCGTGATCTTATTCAAGAGGCGATAATCAATACAAGGTCTCAAGGAGCCATCTTTTTTGGCAACAAAAAAAAACCTGCTCCCAATGGTGAAGAAGATGGCCGAATATGCCCCTTCTCCAAGGACTCCTTAACATAGCTCCGCATGGCGGTATGTTCTGGCACAGAAAGGTTGAAAAGTCGGCCCTTAGGGAACTTACAGCCTGGAATCAAGTCAATAGCACAATCACAGTCCCTATGCGGTGGAAGGGAACTGGGCTTGGGCTCATCGAATACATCCTGGAAATCTGACAAAAACTCAGGAATTTCAGAAGAGGGGGAGGAGGCTATTGACATCAAAGGAACGTCACCATGAACCCCCTGACAACCCCAACTAGTCACAGACATAGATTTCCAATCTAATACCGGATTATGCACCTGTAACCATGGGAACCCCAGCACAATAGCATCATGCAAATTATGCAACACCAGAAAACGACAATCTTCCTGATGGGCTGGCGCCATGCACATGGTCAGCTGTGTCCAAAACTGAGGTTTATTTTTAGCCAACGGTGTAGCATCAATGCCCCTCAAAGGAATAGGACTCTGCAAAGGCTGCAAGGGGAAACCACAACATCTGGCAAATTCTAAGTCCATTAAGTTTAGAGCGGCGCCTGAATCCACAAATGCCATGACAGAAAATGACGATAATGAGCAGATCAGGGTCACAGATAACAGAAATTTAGGTTGTACAGTACTGATGGTAACAGAACTAGCGATTCTCTTGGTACGCTTAGGGCAATCAGAAATAACATGAGCAGAATCGCCGCAGTAAAAACACAACCCATTCTGACGTCTGAATCCTTGTCGTTCAGCTCTAGACACAATCCTATCACACTGCATAGGCTCAGGACTCCGCTCGGAAGACAATGCCATAGTGTGCACAACTCTGCGCTCACGCAAGCGCCGATCAATCTGAATGGCCAGAGACATAGAATCACTCAGACCAGCAGGCGTGGGGAACCCCACCATAACATCTTTAACGGATTCAGAAAGACCCTTTCTGAAGATTGCCACCAAGGCATCCTCATTCCATTTAGTCAGTACAGACCATTTTCTAAACTTCTGGCAATATGATTCTGCCGCTTCTTGACCCTGACACAGGGCCAACAAGGTCTTCTCAGCATGATCCACTGAATTAGGTTCATCATACAATAACCCAAGCACCTGGAAAAAGGTGTCTACATTAAGCAACGCCAGATTCCCAGGTTCCAGGGCAAATGCCCAATCCTGGGGGTCACCACGCAGCAGAGATATAACAATTTTAACCTGCTGGCTGGGATCACCAGAGGAACGGGGTTTCAGAGCAAAAAACAGTTTACAGTTATTTTTAAAGCTCAGAAATTTGGACCTATTCCCGAAAAACAAATCAGGAGTTGGAATTCTAGGCTCTAAAACCGGAGTCTGAACAATATAATCGGAAATACCCTGTACTCTAGCAGCAAGTTGATCCACACGAGAAGCCAATCCCTGAACATCCATACCAGCGCTGAACTCCTGAGACACCCAGAGGTAAAGAGGGAAGAAAAAAAAACACAACAGACTACAGAAAAAAAAATGGCTCAGCACTTTCCTTCCCTTCTTCTGAGATGCGGTTAACTCATTGTGGGCCAGTTGTACTGTTATGCTCTGGTGGCCTAAGAGCAGCATGAGACGCACTCTGGAGAAGGTGGTATCTATACTGACCGCAGACCCTGAACCTAACACCGCAACTAGAAGTAGCCGTGGAATGTACCTAGCGCTCCCTGGACATCTCGACACAGCCGGAGGACCAAATTACCCCTAGAGATAGAAAAGGGAAAACTATCTTGCCTCAGAGAAAATTCCCAAAGGATAGCCAGCCCCCCACAAATATTGACTGTGAGAGGAGAGGGAAAAAACATACACAGACTGAAATCAGAATTTAGCAAAGGAGGCCACTTCTAGCTAAATAGAAAGGATAGGACAGAGTACTATGCGGTCAGTATTAAAACACTAGAAAATATCCACCACAGAAAATACAAAATCTCCACATCTAACTAAAGACGTGGAGGGTATATCTGCATCTCCAGAGATACCAGCTTGGCTAAACAAATCATAATACAGACCAAGCTGGACAAGACAAAAAAAACATGGAAAAGAACTGAACAATAAGGCCACAGCATGTGGACAGCAAAAAATCAAGGCCAGAACTTATCTTTGTTGAAAAGAACTGCAAAGCAGGAGAGACCAGGCAGAGATGTGAATCCTCCAGGAACAATGGACAACTGGCACTGACTAAAGGGTGAAGCAAGACTAAATAGCCCAGTCAGGATTGCAAAAAGTGAACACACCTGACAAATGCTGCGACTCAGAGACAGCAGCGCTACCACTTACAACCACCGGAGGGAGCCCAAGAGCAGAATTCACAACAGTGGAGCATTTGAAGCAGTTGGTCCTCATGCAGCAGCAGCTGCAGTTTCAGCGGCAACAAGAGCAACGGCAGCAGGAATATCAGCAACTGCAGCAGACAAATAGCCTGTTGACGCAGCAGATCGCGGCTATGCGAGAGGCGGCCCCACCAGCGACCTCAATCCATATGGAGGCCTGGTACAAAGTCCGGTCAGCGCTGAGGAAGATGAGTCCTGAGGACGACATGGAGGCCTTCCTCACCATCTTCGAGCGCACTGCAGAGAGGGAGAGCTTGGCGTTTTCCCAGTCGGCTGAAGTGTTGGCCCTGTTCCTGGTGGGCAATGCCCAGAAAGTCTGCTTGTGTAAGGGAGAAGACCAGGCTGTGGGTGCTGACAGGGTCCGGAACTGCTGGGGCCGAGCTTGTTGCAGGGGGAAGAAAATTGAGGACAGAGGAGACTCATGACCTGCAGACGGGGGCGTGGTGATCCAGAGTAAGTTAAGGGACTTTACGCGGGAAGAGAGCAGGTTCCCGCCAGAGAAAGGCAAGAGTGCAGACCTGCGTCACGCTGCGTGTAGCGTTAGGCCACACAGCAGCGAAAGAGGACAAGTGCAGGAAGGACCGGGAACCATCGCCGGGTGCGCAGGGCAGAGCATTACCAGTGGGAGATTGTTGTGTGAAACTCCTGTCTGCAGAGCACGCCAAGCAGGAGATTGTTGTGCGTGATTCCTGTCTGCAGAGCACACCGAGCGGGAGATTGTTGTGTGAGAATCCTGTCTGCAGAGCACACTGAGCGCGAGATTGTTGTGTGAGACTCCTGTCTGCAGAGCACACCAAGCACGAGATTGTTGTGAGGGATTCCTGTCTGCAGAGCACACCAAGCCGGAGATTGTCGTGTGAGACTCCTGTCTGCAGAGCACACCAAGCGGGAGATTGTCGTGTGAGACTCCTGTCTGCAGAGCATACCAAGCGGGAGATTGTTGTGCGACACTCCTGTCTGCAGAGCACACCAAGCAGGAGATTGTTGTGTGAGACTCCTGTCTGCAGAGCACGCCGAGCAGGAGATTGTTGTGTGAGACTCCTGTCTGCAGAGCACGCTGAGCAGGAGATTGTTGTGTGAGACTCCTGTCTGCAGAGCACACCAAGCGGGAGATCGTTGTGTGAGACTCCTGTCTGCAGAGCACGCCGAGCAGTAGATTGTTGTGTGAGACTCCTGTCTGCAGAGCACGCCGAGCAGGAGATCATTGTGTGAGACTCCTGTCTGCAGAGCACACCAAGCGGGAGATTGTTGTGTGAGACTCCTGTCTGCAGAGCACACCAAGCAGGAGATTGTTGTGTGAGACTCCTGTCTGCAGAGCACGCCGAGCAGGAGATCGTTGTGTGAGACTCCTGTCTGCAGAGCACACCAAGCTGGAGATTGTTGTGTGAGACTCCTGTCTGCAGAGCACGCCGAGCAGGAGATTGTTGTGTGAGACTCCTGTCTGCAGAGCACGCCGAGCAGGAGATCGTTGTGTGAGACTCCTGTCTGCAGAGCACGCCGAGCAGTAGATTGTTGTGTGAGACTCCTGTCTGCAGAGCACGCCAAGCAGGAGATCATTGTGTGAGACTCCTGTCTGCAGAGCACACCAAGCTGGAGATTGTTGTGTGAGACTCCTGTCTGCAGAGCACGCCGAGCAGGAGATTGTTGTGTGAGACTCCTGTCTGCAGAGCACGCCGAGCAGGAGATCATTGTGTGAGACTCCTGTCTGCAGAGCACACCAAGCTGGAGATTGTTGTGTGAGACTCCTGTCTGCAGAGCACACCGAGCAGTAGATTGTTGTGTGAGACTCCTGTCTGCAGAGCACGCCGAGCAGGAGATCGTTGTGTGAGACTCCTGTCTGCAGAGCACACCAAGCTGGAGATTGTTGTGTGAGACTCCTGTCTGCAGAGCACGCCGAGCAGGAGATTGTTGTGTGAGACTCCTGTCTGCAGAGCACGCCGAGCAGGAGATTGTTGTGTGAGACTCCTGTCTGCAGAGCACACCGAGCAGGAGATTCTTGTGTGAGACTCCTGTCTGCAGAGCACACCGAGCGGGAGATTGTTGTGTGAGACTCCTGGCTGCAGAGCACGCTGAACGGGAGATTGTTGTGTGAGACTCCTGACTGCAGAGCACGTCGAGCAGGAGATTGTTGTGAAAGACTCCCGGCCGCTGGATGGACTAGGGGCTAAGCGTGCAAAACCGGTGACCGCCCGATGCCACCAGAAGGACCGTTTTTCGCCCGTGGGGAATCGGAAGACTCAGCACCGGCCACAGCCGGCAGCCATCAGACTCAGAGAGAAACGGACAGCCGAGTCACGATAAGTGAAACTGATAGACTATTAATCTGAAGTACTGTTATCTTAACTCTCATCCCTTTAACTGTATTTCCCTTGTTTTCTCCCTGCGAGGAGTTTATTCCTGTGTAGTGCATAATTGTTTAACCCTTGCCCTGTGCGTCTGTGTCACTGCATCCGTGTACCCAGGGCCGGACTGGGACTAAAATTCAGCCCTGGCATTTGAAGTCACACAGGCCCACTTGTCGCCTGGTGACTGTATAATATCTTTGTACACTTGTAGGCTACAAGAAGTGAGGGGAGTGTAACACGACTATATAACATATAATCACAGCTGTATCCAGCATTACAGCTCGGTCCCAATAGAATGTAATACAGCACAGCCCCCATAGACTATAATACAGCACAGCCCCATAGAATGTAATACAGCACAGCCCCCATAGACTATAATACAGCACAGCCCCATAGAATGTAATACAGCACAGCCCCCATAGACTATAATACAGCACAGCCCCATAGAATGTAATACAGCACAGCCCCCATAGACTATAATACAGCACAGCCTCATAGAATGTAATGCTGCACAGCCCCCATAGAATGTAATACAGCACAGCCCCCATAGAATGGAATGCAGCCAGCCCCATAGAATATAATGCAGCACAGGCCCATGGAATGGAATGCAGCCAGCCCCATAGAATATAATGCAGCACAGGCCCATAGAATGGAATGCAGCCAGCCCCATAGAATATAATGCAGCACAGGCCCATGGAATGGAATGCAGCCAGCCCCATAGAATATAATGCAGCACAGCTCCCGTAGAATGGAATGCAGCCAGCCCCATAGAATATAATGCAGCACAGGCCCATGGAATGGAATGCAGCCAGCCCCATAGAATATAATGCAGCACAGCTCCCATAGAATGGAATGCAGCCAGCCCCATAGAATATAATGCAGCACAGCTCCCATAGAATGGAAAGCAGCCAGCCCCATAGAATATAATGCAGCACAGGCCCATGGAATGGAATGCAGCCAGCCCCATAGAATATAATGCAGCACAGGCCCATAGAATGGAATGCAGCCAGCCCCATAGAATATAATGCAGCACAGGCCCATGGATTGGAATGCAGCCAGCCCCATAGAATATAATGCAGCACAGCTCCCATAGAATGGAATGCAGCCAGCCCCATAGAATATAATGCAGCACAGGTCCATGGAATGGAATGCAGCCAGCCCCATAGAATATAATGCAGCACAGGCCCATAGAATGGAATGCAGCCAGCCCCATAGAATATAATGCAGCACAGCTCCCATAGAATGGAATGCAGCCAGCCCCATAGAATATAATGCAGTACAGGCCCATGGAATGGAATGCAGCCAGCCCCATAGAATATAATGCAGCACAGGCCCATGGAATGGAATGCAGCACAGCCCCCCCAATAGCTCCACAATCCAGTCATCACTTATTGACAAAAAAACAAAACAAAAAACACTCTACTCACCTTTCCTCCTGCCCCGCGCTGCTCTGGCTCTGGTCTCAGCAGTCGCAGTCTGCCCGCCCGGTCACACTGCAGGTGCGCGATGATATGACGTCATCGCGCACCCGCAGTGTCAGCGGCAGGCAGAGCGGGGAATGATGGGAGAGGGGGCGTCAGCAGACGCTCTCTCCTCCATCATTTCATTCAACTGTACCGGCGTCTATGACGCCGGTATAGTTGAATGCGGGGCCGGGAGTGTGCCGACAGCGGGGGGAGTGTGCCGACAGCGGCACACTCAAGCGGCCCACTACTGCCACCGGCCCTTCTGGCATTTGCCAGAACTAACCGATGGCCAGTCCGGCCCTGCGTGTACCTGTGTTACATTTGGACCTCAGTTGGGACAATTCCCTGGACTATTGGAAACTGAAAGGTGAGATTCTTGCCTGACTGGGGGTTAACACGTATGTACGTGCACAATGGGTATCCCAATGGACCAGGTGGTTGGACTGGTTGAGCGATATATGGCCACTCAGGACTTTATACGGGACACTGCTCCACTTCGGCTGTCACGCCGGGCACCGCAAGCCCAGGAGCCTGGGAAAGGTCCCTGACCCTCTGCTGGGGACAACCAGGGCTGAGCCCGTAATGAAGAGGTACCCTGAAGGGAGGGTGGCAAAAGTCCCATTTCCCCTAAACTGGTCCCGAGTCGTGCTGCCGTTATTACACCATGTTCCAAATTATGATGCAAATGATATTTTTCTCGGATTTTCCTAAATGGTCGGTGCAAATGACAGTCAGTCTAATAAAAGTCATCACCCGTTAGATTATACATCGAATTTTATTGAAGAAACCTCCCAATGATAACAGTTTAATCTCCAAAATGAATAAAACCTCAAAATGCACTGTTCCAAATTATTAGGCACAGTAGAATTTCTAAACATTTGTTATAAAGACCTGAAAATGCTCATTTGTGGAATTTGCAGCATTAGGAGGTCACATTCACTGAACAATAAGGCTATGTGCACACGTCAGGATTTTAAGCAGAAATTTCCTGAACAAAACCAGAGATTTTCTGCAGAAAATCCGCACTCTTTTTTCTTGCGGTTTGTGCACATACCCTAAAGCTATTTAACTCCAAAACCTCCTAACAGGCCAAGTTACAAGTTAACATAGGAGCCTTCTTTGACATCACCTTCACAATTCCTGCATCCATTGAATTTGTGAGTTTTTGGAGAGTTTCTGCTTGTATTTCTTTGCATGAAGTCAGAATAGCCTCCCAGAGCTGCTGTTTTGATGTGAACGGCCTCCCACCCTCATAGATCTTTTGCTTGATGATTCTCCAGAGGTTCTCTATAGGGTTGAGGTCAGGGGAAGATGGTGGCCGCACCATGAGTTTATCTCCTTTTATGCCCATAGCAGCCAATGACTCAGAGGTTTTCTTTGCAGCATGAGATGGGGCATTGTCAGCATGAAGATGATTTTGCTCCTGAAGGCACGTTTCTGCTTTTTAGACCATAGAAGAAAGTTGTCAGTCAGAAACTCTTTATACTTTGCAGAGGTCATTTTCACACCTTCAGGAACCTTAAAGGGCCCTACCAGCTGTTTCTCCATGATTCCGGCCCAAAACATGACTCCTCCACCTCCTCGCTGACGTTGCAGCCTTGTTGGGACATGGTGGCCATCCACCAACCATCCACTACTCCATCCATCTGGACCATCCATTGTTGCTCGACACTCATCAGTAAAGAAGTCTGTTTGAAAATTAGTCTTCATGTATGTCTGGGCCCACTGCAACCGTTTCTGCTTGTGAACACTGTTTAGGGGTGGCCGAATAGTAGGTTTATGCACCACAGCAAGCTTGTGAAGGATCCTACACCTTGAGGTTCTAGGAACTCCAGAGGCACCAGCAGCTTCAATAACTGTTTGCTGCTTTGTAATGGTATTTTGGCAACTGCTCTCTTAATCCAATGAATTTGGCAGAAACCTTCCTCATTCTGCCTTTATCTGCATGAACTCTGTCTGTGCTCTGTTTTAGTCACTAATCTCTTCACAGTATGATAATCACTCTTAAGTTTTTGTGAAATATCTAATGTTTTCATACCGTTTCCAAGGCATTGCACTATTTATTGCACTTCAGCAGCAGAGAGATCCTTTTTATTTCCCATATTGCTTGAAACCTGTGGCTGCTTAATAATGCTGAACATCATTTCTAAGTAGTTTTCCTTTAATTAGAATCACCTGGAAAACTAATTATCACATGTGTTTAAGATTGATTTCAGTGATCCATTGAGCCCTGAGACACAATACCATCCACGAGTTTATTTGAAAAACAAAACAATTAAATCTTTATGACACTTAAATCCAATTTGCATAATAATTTGGAACACAGTGTAGGTGCAGGCTGTGCCAAGGGCCTGGACATGTGGCTGCCAACTGCCCCCTGACGGCTAAATCTATGGATTGCGGGTTTATGTGCAGAGTGTCTATGTATGCCCAGCCAGTCTGTACTGCAACTACGGGCACTGCCGGCATCAACCCTAACTGTGCCAGATACTCGTTAACGGGTGCCAAACAGAGGCTCTCTTGGACTCGGGGAGCTTAGTGACTTTGGTCCATGGGTCACTTGCTGCCGGGAATAAAAACATGTGGTGGGAGTGGTGAAGACCCTTCCATATGGGACTGTGTTGAGAAGAGATTTGCCCCTACTCTGGTCCCTGTGGGAGGCCAAGGTTAACCCTCCCAGAGTAAATGTTATGCCGAGCGCGGATCCCGAGTCAGGGATACCTGCCATAGGGGTCGCCAACCTAGGGACAGAGTGTAACCCCAATAGGTCTCCCCTAGCGGTATTGGGAGGAGAGGTCGAGGAGACCCCACCGATTGCCTAGCTGGAAGTGTCCCCTGGTAAATTCGGGACAGCTCACCTCCAGGATCCCACTCTGACCTGGGCACGAGCAAGGGTGATAGAGATAAATGGAGTGGCTCAGCAACCGGGTGCCAAGGTAGTGTTTCCCAGTATGACTATCCGCCACGATTTGTTATACAGGGTGGATAAAATCTTGGATGAGATGGTGGAACAACTGGTAGTGCCACAATCTAACCATCAGGCGGTGCTCGAAATGGCTCACACCCACATGCTGGGAGGGCACTTGGGGGCAATTTTTTTTGTCCTGGGGTCTATGCTGAGGTCCAGAGGTACTGTGACACCTGTTGTGAAATTGGATTTTGGGCTCCCCCGGTGGCCACTGGTGGAATTGAACTGGTGTGCATCATCCTCTCTGTTCACCTGTTTCCATCAGGATGTGGGAGTCGCTATTTAGCCTTGCTCCTCTGTCACTTCCATGCCGGTCAACATTGTAATCAGAAGCCTTTCTGTGCATGTTCCTGCTGCTAGACAACTCCCAGCTAAGTTGGACTTAGTCCTTGTTTGTTTTTGCATTTTGTTCCAGTTCACAGCTGTAGTTTCGTTTCTGTGTCTGGAAAGCTCTTGTGATCTGAAATTGCCACTCTGATGTTATGAGTTAATACTAGAGTCTTAAAGTAATTTCAGGATGGTATTTTGATAGGGTTTTCAGCTGACCATGAAAGTGCCCTTTCTGTCTTCCTGCTATCTAGTAAGCGGACCTCAATTTTGCTAAACCTATTTTCATACTACGTTTGTCATTTCATCTAAAATCACCGCCAATATTTGTGGGGGCCTCTGTCTGCCTTTCGGGGAAATTTCTCTAGAGGTGAGCCAGGACTATATTTTCCTCTGCCAGGATTAGTTAGTCCCCCGGCCGGCGCTGGGCGTCTAGGGATAAAACGCAGGCTACGCTACCCGGCTACTGTTAGTTGTGCGGCAGGTTTAGTTCATGGTCAGTTTAGTTTCCATCCTTCCAAGAGCTAGTTCTTATGTTTGCTGGGCTATGTTCTCTTGCCATTGAGAACCATAACAGTTTGACCGGCCAAAAGGGTTAAATTAATTGACAGAGAAAAGAGAAGTCTGCTGAAGATTTTTTTTTTTTTTCCTCAGTTCTGAGTGTGCTTGTAATTGAATCTCTTGCAAGTCTGCCTATATTGCAGCCTTTCTCTCTCTCTCTCCTTCTAATCCTGGAATGGCTCTGTGTTCACCTGTTTAAAATGGATATTCAGAGTTTAGCTGCAGGTTTGAATAATCTCACCACGAAAGTTCAAAACTTACAAGATTTTGTTGTTCATGTTCCTATATCTGAACCTAGAATTCCTTTGCCTGAATTTTTCTCGGGGAATAGATCTTGCTTTCAAAATTTCAAAAATAATTGCAAGTTGTTTTTGTCCCTGAAATCTCGCTCTGCTGGAGATCCTGCTCAGCAGGTCAGGATTGTGATTTCTTTGCTCCGGGGCGACCCTCAGGATTGGGCTTTTGCATTGGCTCCAGGGGATCCTGCGTTGCTCAATGTGGATGCGTTTTTTCTGGCCTTGGGGTTGCTTTATGAGGAACCTCAGTTAGAACTTCAGGCGGAAAAGGCCTTGATGTCCCTATCTCAGGGGCAAGACGAAGCTGAAATATACTGCCAGAAATTCCGTAAATGGGCTGTGCTTACTCAGTGGAATGAGTGTGCCCTGGCGGCGAATTTCAGAGAGGGTCTCTCTGATGCCATTAAGGATGTTATGGTGGGGTTCCCTGTGTCTGAATGAGTCCATGACAATGGCTATCCAGATCGATAGGCGTCTGCGGGAGCGCAAACCTGTGCACCATTTGGCGGTGTCTACTGAGAAGACGCCAGAGAATATTCAATGTGATAGAATTCTGTCCAGAAATGAACGGCAGAATTTTAGACGAAAAAATGGGTTGTGCTTCTATTGCGGTGATTCAACTCATGTTATATCAGCATGCTCTAAGCGTACTAAGAAGCTTGATAAGTCTGTTTCAATTGGCACTTTACAGTCTAAGTTTATTCTATCTGTGACCCTGATTTGTTCTTTATCATCTATTACCGCGGATGCCTATGTCGACTCTGGCGCCGCTTTGAGTCTTATGGATTGGTCCTTTGCCAAACGCTGTGGGTATGATTTGGAGCCTCTTGAAACTCCTATACCCCTGAAGGGGATTGACTCCACCCCATTGGCTAGCAATAAACCACAATACTGGACACAAGTAACTATGCGGATTAATCCGGATCACCAGGAGATTATTCGCTTTCTTGTGCTGTATAACCTACATGATGTGTTGGTGCTTGGATTGCCATGGCTGCAATCTCATAACCCAGTCCTTGACTGGAAAGCTATGTCTGTGTTAAGCTGGGGATGTAAGGGGACGCATGGGGACGTACCTGTGGTTTCCATTTCATCATCTATTCCCTCTGAGATTCCTGAATTCTTGACTGAATATCGTGACGTTTTTGAAGAACCTAAGCTTGGTTCATTACCTCCGCACCGGGAGTGCGATTGTGCCATAGATTTGATTCCGGGTAGTAAATACCCTAAGGGTCGTTTATTTAATCTGTCTGTGCCTGAACATGCTGCTATGCGAGAATATATAAAGGAGTCCTTGGAAAAGGGACATATTCGTCCTTCGTCATCTCCCTTAGGAGCCGGTTTTTTCTTTGTGGCTAAGAAAGATGGCTCTTTGAGGCCGTGCATTGATTATCGGCTTTTGAATAAAATCACGGTTAAATATCAATATCCGTTGCCACTGCTGACTGATTTGTTTGCTCGCATAAAGGGGGCCAAGTGGTTCTCTAAGATAGATCTTCGTGGGGCGTATAATTTGGTGCGAATTAAGCAGGGGGATGAGTGGAAAACCGCATTTAATACGCCCGAGGGCCACTTTGAGTATTTGGTGATGCCTTTTGGTCTTTCAAATGCCCCTTCAGTCTTTCAGTCCTTTATGCATGACATTTTCCGTGATTATTTGGATAAATTTATGATTGTGTATCTGGATGATATTTTGATTTTTTCGGATGACTGGGACTCTCATGTCCAGCAGGTCAGGAGGGTTTTTCAGGTTTTGCGGTCTAATTCCTTGTGTGTGAAGGGTTCTAAGTGTGTTTTTGGGGTACAGAGGATTTCCTTTTTGGGATATATTTTTTCCCCCTCTTCCATCGAGATGGATCCTGTCAAGGTTCAGGCTATTTGTGATTGGACGCAACCCTCTTCTCTTAAGAGTCTTCAGAAATTTTTGGGCTTTGCTAACTTTTATCGTCGATTTATTGCTGGTTTTTCTGATGTTGTTAAACCATTGACTGATTTGACTAAGAAGGGTGCTGATGTTGCTGATTGGTCCCCTGCTGCTGTGGAGGCCTTTCGGGAGCTTAAGCGCCGCTTTTCTTCCGCCCCTGTGTTGCGTCAGCCTGATGTTGCTCTTCCTTTTCAGGTTGAGGTCGACGCTTCTGAAATCGGAGCTGGGGCGGTTTTGTCGCAGAGAAGTTCCGATTGCTCCGTGATGAGACCTTGTGCTTTTTTCTCGCGTAAATTTTCGCCCGCCGAGCGGAATTATGATGTTGGGAATCGGGAGCTTTTGGCCATGAAGTGGGCTTTTGAGGAGTGGCGTCATTGGCTTGAGGGGGCTAGACATCAGGTGGTGGTATTGACTGACCACAAAAATCTAATTATCTTGAGTCCGCCAGACGCCTGAATCCTAGACAGGCGCGCTGGTCGTTGTTTTTCTCTCGGTTTAATTTTGTGGTGTCCTACCTGCCGGGTTCTAAGAATGTTAAGGCGGATGCCCTTTCTAGGAGTTTTGAGCCTGACTCCCCTGGTAATTCTGAGCCCACAGGTATCCTTAAAGATGGAGTGATATTGTCTGCCGTTTCTCCAGACCTGCGGCGGGCCTTGCAGGAGTTTCAGGCGGATAGACCTGATCGTTGCCCACCTGGTAGACTGTTTGTTCCTGATGATTGGACCAGTAAAGTCATTTCTGAGGTTCATTCTTCTGCGTTGGCAGGTCATCCTGGAATCTTTGGTACCAGGGATTTGGTGGCAAGGTCCTTCTGGTGGCCTTCCCTGTCTCGAGATGTGCGAGGCTTCGTGCAGTCTTGTGACGTTTGTGCTCGGGCCAAGCCTTGTTGTTCTCGGGCTAGTGGATTGTTGTTGCCCTTGCCTATCCCGAAGAGGCCCTGGACGCACATCTCGATGGATTTTATTTCGGATCTTCCTGTTTCTCAGAAGATGTCTGTCATCTGGGTGGTGTGTGATCGTTTCTCTAAGATGGTCCATTTGGTTCCCCTGCCTAAGTTGCCTTCTTCTTCCGAGTTGGTTCCTCTGTTTTTTCAAAATGTGGTCCGTTTGCATGGTATTCTGGAGAATATCGTTTCTGACAGAGGTACCCAATTCGTGTCTAGATTTTGGCGAGCATTCTGTGCTAGGATGGGCATAGATTTGTCTTTCTCGTCTGCTTTCCATCCTCAGACTAATGGCCAGACCGAGCGGACGAATCAGACCTTGGAGACATATTTGAGGTGTTTTGTGTCTGCAGATCAGGATGATTGGGTTGCTTTTTTGCCTTTAGCGGAGTTTGCCCTCAATAATCGGGCCAGCTCTGCCACCTTGGTGTCTCCCTTTTTCTGTAATTCGGGGTTTCATCCTCGATTTTCTTCTGGTCAGGTGGAATCTTCGGATTGTCCTGGAGTGGATGCTGTGGTGGAGAGGTTGCATCAGATTTGGGGGCAGGTAGTGGACAATTTGAAGTTGTCCCAGGAGAAGACTCAGCTTTTTGCCAACCGCCGGCGTCGGGTTGGTCCTCGGCTTTGTGTTGGGGACTTGGTGTGGTTGTCTTCTCGTTTTGTCCCTATGAGGGTTTCTTCTCCCAAGTTTAAGCCTCGGTTCATCGGCCCGTACAAGATATTGGAGATTCTTAACCCTGTGTCCTTCCGTTTGGACCTCCCTGCATCTTTTTCTATTCATAATGTTTTTCATCGGTCATTATTGCGCAGGTATGAGGTACCGGTTGTGCCTTCCGTTGAGCCTCCTGCTCCGGTGTTGGTTGAGGGCGAGTTGGAGTACGTTGTGGAAAAAATCTTGGACTCCCGTGTTTCCAGACGGAAACTCCAGTATCTGGTCAAATGGAAGGGATACGGTCAGGAGGATAATTCTTGGGTGACTGCCTCTGATGTTCATGCCTCCGATTTGGTCCGTGCCTTTCATAGGGCTCATCCTGATCGCCCTGGTGGTTCTGGTGAGGGTTCGGTGCCCCCTCCTTGAGGGGGGGGTACTGTTGTGAAATTGGATTTTGGGCTCCCCCGGTGGCCACTGGTGGAATTGAACTGGTGTGCATCATCCTCTCTGTTCACCTGTTTCCATCAGGATGTGGGAGTCGCTATTTAGCCTTGCTCCTCTGTCACTTCCATGCCGGTCAACATTGTAATCAGAAGCCTTTCTGTGCATGTTCCTGCTGCTAGACAACTCCCAGCTAAGTTGGACTTAGTCCTTGTTTGTTTTTGCATTTTGTTCCAGTTCACAGCTGTAGTTTAGTTTCTGTGTCTGGAAAGCTCTTGTGATCTGAAATTGCCACTCTGATGTTATGAGTTAATACTAGAGTCTTAAAGTAATTTCAGGATGGTATTTTGATAGGGTTTTCAGCTGACCATGAAAGTGCCCTTTCTGTCTTCCTGCTATCTAGTAAGCGGACCTCAATTTTGCTAAACCTATTTTCATACTACGTTTGTCATTTCATCTAAAATCACCGCCAATATTTGTGGGGGCCTCTGTCTGCCTTTCGGGGAAATTTCTCTAGAGGTGAGCCAGGACTATATTTTCCTCTGCCAGGATTAGTTAGTCCCCCGGCCGGCGCTGGGCGTCTAGGGATAAAACGCAGGCTACGCTACCCGGCTACTGTTAGTTGTGCGGCAGGTTTAGTTCATGGTCAGTTTAGTTTCCATCCTTCCAAGAGCTAGTTCTTATGTTTGCTGGGCTATGTTCTCTTGCCATTGAGAACCATAACAGACACCTGTCCGAGTGCCAACTAACCTCACCCACCGTGAACTACCGCAGTCCATTGATACATCTGCCCATCATAGAGGTACGATGGATCTTTTGGGGCAGATAGTAAAAACCACCCGGGCCACCAACACATATTAATAATGGTAGACTATGCCACCCTGTACCCTGAGGCCTTTCCGCTTCGGCACACCTCAGCTAAGCTTATAGCCCGGGAGTTTGCCATGTTCTGTTGCCTTGGGCTACCGAAAGAGATCCTTACTGATCAAGGGACTCCTTTTATGTCCAAGGTGACGAAGGAACTGTGCAAGCTCCTCAAGATAAAGCAGTTGCGTACGTCGGTGTATCAGCCCAGACCGACGGATTAGTTGAGTGCTTCAACAAAACCCTCAAGTCCATGCTCAAAAAGGTGATCTCAAAGGACTGGAGAGACTGGGACATGTTATTGCCCTATCTAATCTTCGCTATCCGTGAGGTACCACAGGCTTCCATGGATTTCTCTAATTTTGAGCTATTGTATGGAAGGCATCCAAGGGGGTTGTTGGACGTGGCTAAGGAAACATGGGAACAGGAGCCGACACCACATAGGAGTGTAATTGAGCATGTGACAAGTATGCCGGACCAGATTGCGGCAGACAGGTCCATTATAAAGGAGCATCTGATGAATGCCTAGTCTGTACAGAGCCACACATATAATAAAAGGGCCAGGGTCAGATCCTTTAAGGAAGGGGATCGGGTGTTAGTGCTAGTGCCCACCATGGAGAGTAAACTTATGGCCAAGTGGCACGGTCCATATGAGGTTCGGGAAAAAATGGGGGAAGTGAACTACTGAGTATACCAGCTCCGGAAGAGAAAACCCGAACAGTTATATCATGTGAACCTACTAAAAGCCTGGAAGGACCGGAAATGTTTGGTCGCGGAGGCGACCCCGGTCATACAAACAGGGAACCCTCTGTTACCAGCCAAGGACGAGGCCGAGAGAAAGGTAAAAGTAGGAGACACTCTCTGAAAGAGCAGCGTCGAGAGGTCCGGAAATTAGTGCAAGAGAATGCAGATGTATTCTCGGAACTACCCGGTCGTACCTCTGTCATCCAGCATGACATTGTCACCGAGCCTCACATAAGGGTGTGAATGAAACCATACCGTGTGCCCGAGGCCCGAAGACAAGCCATCGCGAGTGAGGTATGACAAATGCTCCAGCTGGGAGTAATTGAGGAATCCCGGAGTGAGTGGGCTAGCCCGATTGTGCTAATCCCGAAGCCGGACGGCTCATTACGGTTCTGTAATGACTTCCGTATATTAAACGAGGTGTCGAAGTTCGACCTTTATCCAATGCCCCGGGTGGACGAGCTGATCGAGCAACTCCATCAGGCCCAGTACTTTACCACGCTTGATCTGACCAAGGGTTATTGGCAGGTGTCTCTTACGGTGTCGGCAAAGGAAAAGACCGCCTTCGTAACACCGGAGGGTCAGTACCACGATGTCATCCTGCCCTTCGGACTACATGGGGCCCCAGCCACGTTCCAGAGTTGATGGACACAGTGCTGGAACCCATCTGAAGTATGCGTCCGATGACATCATCATCTTTAGCACTGACTGACATACCCACCTGTCCTGGGTACAAGCGGTAGTAGATTCGCTCAGAGCCGTGGGCTTGACGGCGAATTCAAAGACATGCGCAATAAGGCTCAAGGTACTTGGGATACGTGATCGGCCGTGGGGTTATTAAACTCCAAATAAATAAAATTAAGGCTATTCAGAACTGGCCTCAACCTGTTACCATCAAACACGTGAGAGCATTTCTCAGAATCATCGGGTATTACCGGAGGTTTATACCTAATTTTTCGGGAGAATAACACCCCTAACCGATCTCCTCAAGGGAAAGAAGTCGGTCATGGCTTGGTACAAACCCCGAGACGGAGGAAGCGTACCAATCTATGAAGGTGGCACTGGGCGGACAGCCCATCCTCATTAGCCCCAACTTCCAGAAACGCTTCATCATGAGACTGATGCCTCTTACGTGGGCCTAGAAGCAGTTTTGTCACAGTAGGTGAACGGGGAGGAACATCCGGTCACCTGCCTAAGTAGGAAACTCACCGCAGCTGAGAAACATTATAGCGTAGTGAAGAAGGAGTGCCTCGCCATTAAGTGGGCCTTGGAGTCCCTACGCTATTATTTACTCAGTCGACCATTTCGCTTGGTGACAGATCATGGATGAGAAATGCCAAGGAGAGGAATGCTCGGGTCACCAGATGGTTTCTCTCTCTCTCTGCAGAATTTTAATTTCACCGTGGAACATCAGGCGGGAAAGTCGCAAAGAAATGCAGATGCCCTGCCAAGGGCCACCTGTATGGTGACAAATGTTCAACCCCACAAGTTTGAACAGAGCGGGGGTATGTGAGGCACTGACAAGTGTCGCTATGTGTCCCCCAGGATGTGCATAGAAGCGTATTAAGACTGCTGGAGCGCATTGTAGTCACAGCTATAGCTGTGATTGCAGTGCAAAATAAAAGTAAGTTTGGTCTTGGGCAAAAGCTGTTTGCCCAAGGCAGATTTAAGAATTTTATTTTTGGAGTGAACTGCAGGATGGTAGTGGGGCCGGTCGCTCCCTCCATGCCTGATCTTACAAGTGGCCCATAGCCACAGATTCCATTTTAAAAACCCTGTAGCAAAGGGTTGGGTGTGTCAGTGTTTGTTTGCAAGTGGTAGAGCAGGTGGCTCTGCAGTGTCCAGCTTGTGTGAGGTAACTCAGACCCCAAAACAGCGAATGTCTGGCACCCCGTAGCGTGATACGGTGGTGCAGTCACCCTCGGTAACCAGTCTCGGGTACGGACTATTGTGACGCCCTGGCTGCGATCCGTAGGATACCATGAGCTTTTTATTTTATGAGTTGTTTGGACATTAAATACATTTGCTGTGAACTTTCCTGGGTCACTGCCTGTCTGTCACACTGCACCAACCCTGCAGCACTACAGCAGACAGCACACAGACAAAGCACAGATCAATGCGGTTGTTCACATCAGTGACCATGTCAGCTGGAAACCAGCATGGCAGCCGCGTATCTGATCTGGGTTTTGGGGCGAAATTTGCCTTTAGATTTAAAAGTTTGCACAAAAAACCCCAACAAACGCCTGTGCTGAAGTGTCCATCAGTGCGGCTCTGATCTCCGCAGCTCTAATCCAAATCTCTATAAATTCCATCTAGTATTTTTATTATCAATGTGGATAGAAAAACGGCCGAAACTTAGATGCCGCACAGATTAAAACAGTCGTTATCTTCTGGAAGAAATTATTTTTATACGTTCTTGAACACTTTTCCTAGCGCCAGGTTCACACACCTCTGTGTATGAAGCAGTTCGCTCAGGTGGCCGTCTGGTCTTACAATGTTCCATCAGAGACCGCCAATTACACCGTATACTGCTGCACTAATGTGTGTAGTGTGAGCAGCAAACGGGCGCAGACTCGGGTCCCATAAAAGAACTGGAGAACAAAAAGTTATTGCTCACCACGCCGGGATCGCACAACCAGGGGGAGAGGACCTGACTTTTCCTAGAAATGTAGGTATTTTATGGGCCCTTCTGGACATTTTTGCTGCTAATGAATCTTATTTAGTAAAATCACCAGTTTTTTAAATTACATGCAACTTAGGCTACTTTCACACTAGCGTCGGGCCGAGGTTACTGACGCTAGCGTTCTCTGCGCCGCACAACGGGGGCAGCGGATGCATTTTTCCAGCGCATCCACTGCCCCATTGTGAGGTGCGGGGAAGTGCGGGGAGGTGGGGGCGGAGTTCCGGCCGCGCATGCGCGGTCGGAAAAAGCGGACCGTCGGCAGCAAAAAACGTTACATGTAGCATTTTTTGCAGCCGACGGTCCGCCACAACACGACGCAACCGTCGCACGACGGTTGCGACGTGTGTCAATGCGTCGCAAATGCGTCGCTAATGTTAGTCAATGGGAAAAAAACGCATCCTGCAAGCACTTTTGCAGGATGCGTTTTTTTGCCAAAACGACGCATTGCGACGTATTGAAAAAAACGCTAGTGTGAAAGTAGCCTTAAGGAGAGTGGGTTTAAAGGTGTTATCCACTACTGGACAACCCCTTAATTACTAGCATCTACTACTGGACAACCCCTTAATTACTAGCATCTACTACTGGACAACCCCTTAATTACTAGCATCTACTACTGGACAACCCCTTAATTACTAGCATCTACTACTGGACAACCCCTTAATTACTAGCATCCACTACTGGACAACCCCTTAATTACTAGCATCCACTACTGGACAACCCTTTATTATTAGTATCCACTACTGGACAACCCCTTAATTGCTCGTGTCCACTACTGGACAACCCCTTATTAATTACTAGCATCCACTACTGGGCAACCCCTTAGGCTATGTTCACACTTTGCGTTTTTTTCTGCGGATCCGCTGCGGATTTGACGCTGCAGATCCGCAGCAGTTTTCCATGCCGGGTACAGTACAATGTTACCCTATGGAAAACAAAATCCGCTGTTCCCACTTTGCAGAAAATCCCTTTAAAAACCGTGCGGAATTGCTGCAGAAAAAAAGAAGGAGCATGTCACTTCTTTCTGCGGATTCCGCAGCGGTTTTCAACATGCACCAATAGGAAAGTGCTGTTGAAAACCCGCAGAGGAATCCGCAGGAAAATCCACAGGGAAAACCGCTGCGGTTTTTCAATGCGGTTTTTCAAAATCCGCTGCGGAAAAATCCGCAGCAAAATCTGCAAAGTGTGAACAAGCCCTTATTATTAGTATCCATTACTGGACAACCCCTTAATTGCTCGTGTCCACTACTGGACAACCCCTTATTAATTATTAGCATCCACTACTGGACAACCCCTTCTTATTAGTATCCACTACTGGACAACCCCTTATTATTAGCATCCACTACTGGACAACCCCTTATTATTAGCATCCACTATTGGACAACCCCTTATTAATTACTAGCATCCACTACTGGACAACCCCTTATTAATTACTAGCATCCACTACTGGACAACCCCTTATTAATTACTAGCATCCACTACTGGACAACCCCTTATTAATTACTAGCATCCACTACTGGACAACCCCTTATTATTAGCATCCACTACTGGACAACCCCTTATTAATTACTAGCATCCACTACTGGACAACCCCTTATTAATTACTAGCATCCACTACTGGACAACCCCTTATTATTAGCATCCACTACTGGACAACCCCTTATTAATTACTAGCATCCACTACTGGACAACCCCTTATTAATTATTAGCATCCACTACTGGACAACCCCTTATTAATTACTAGCATCCACTACTGGACAACCCCTTATTATTAGCATCCACTACTGGACAACCCCTTATTAATTACTAGCATCCACTACTGGACAACCCCTTATTAATTATTAGCATCCACTACTGGACAACCCCTTATTAATTACTAGCATCCACTACTGGACAACCCCTTATTAATTACTAGCATCCACTACTGGACAACCCCTTATTAATTACTAGTATCCACTACTGGACAACCCCTTATTAATTACTAGCATCCACTACTGGACAACCCCTTATTAATTACTAGCATCCACTACTGGACAACCCCTTATTAATTACTAGCATCCACTACTGGACAACCCCTTATTAATTATTAGCATCCACTACTGGACAACCCCTTATTAATTACTAGCATCCACTATTGGACAACCCCTTATTAATTACTAGCATCCACTACTGGACAACCCCTTATTAATTACTAGCATCCACTACTGGACAACCCCTTATTAATTACTAGCATCCACTACTGGACAACCCCTTATTAATTACTAGCATCCACTACTGGACAACCCCTTATTAATTACTAGCATCCACTACTGGACAACCCCTTATTAATTACTAGTATCCACTACTGGACAACCCCTTATTAATTATTAGCATCCACTACTGGACAACCCCTTATTACTAGCATCCACTACTGGACAACCCCTTATTAATTACTAGTATCCACTACTGGACAACCCCTTATTAATTACTAGCATCCACTACTGGACAACCCCTTATTATTAGCATCCACTACTGGACAACCCCTTATTATTAGCATCCACTACTGGACAACCCCTTATTAATTACTAGTATCCACTACTGGACAACCCCTTATTAATTATTAGCATCCACTACTGGACAACCCCTTATTACTAGCATCCACTACTGGACAACCCCTTATTAATTACTAGTATCCACTACTGGACAACCCCTTATTAATTACTAGCATCCACTACTGGACAACCCCTTATTATTAGCATCCACTACTGGACAACCCCTTATTATTAGCATCCACTACTGGACAACCCCTTATTAATTACTAGTATCCACTACTGGACAACCCCTTATTAATTATTAGCATCCACTACTGGACAACCCCTTATTACTAGCATCCACTACTGGACAACCCCTTATTAATTACTAGTATCCACTACTGGACAACCCCTTATTAATTACTAGCATCCACTACTGGACAACCCCTTATTATTAGCATCCACTACTGGACAACCCCTTATTATTAGCATCCACTACTGGACAACCCCTTATTAATTATTAGTATCCACTACTGGACAACCCCTTTTACCTTTTCCCAGCCTTGTGCAGATGAATATGAACGAGTAAATCATTAACCCATTCAGGTCATAGACAGATTAATGACTAACAAAATTTCCACCTGATCTTCCAAACCGGTTTCCAAAATAGTCGAGATCGCTGGCGGCCGTCAGATAACGTATTCTTATACACTGTTAATTCCTTCAGAAATCACTTTGCATCCTATCATTGCCAGGACATAGACTGCACCAATCACAACCATGGAAATATGGTGCCGCCTCATTGCATCATCCAAATTCAATGAGAATCTAATGTTCCAGATGGCAGTAGTTCCAAATTTCAGAGCTCCTCCTGGTGGTGACTGAATAAATCTTTATGTAGTGAGCTCCCTCTAGTTGTGGCTGTATAAATCTGTATGTAGTGAGCTCCCCCTAGTGGTGGCTGTATAAATCTGTATGTAATGAGCTCCCTCTAGTGGTGGCTGTATAAATCTGTATGTAGTGAGCTCCCTATAGTGATGGCTGTATAAATCTGTATGTAGTGAGCTCCCTCTAGTGGTGGCTGTATAAATCTGTATGTCGCGAGCTCCCTCTAGTGGTGACTGTATAAATCTGTATGTAGTGAGCTCCCTCTAGTTGTGGCTGTATAAATCTGTATGTAGTGAGCTCCCCCTAGTGGTGGCTGTATAAATCTGTATGTAATGAGCTCCCTCTAGTGGTGGCTGTATAAATCTGTATGTAGTGAGCTCCCTATAGTGATGTGATGGCTGTATAAATCTGTATGTAGTGAGCTCCCTCTAGTGGTGGCTGTATAAATCTGTATGTCGCGAGCTCCCTCTAGTGGTGACTGTATAAATCTGTATGTAGTGAGCTCCCTCTAGTTGTGGCTGTATAAATCTGTATGTAGTGAGCTCCCCCTAGTGGTGGCTGTATAAATCTGTATGTAATGAGCTCCCTCTAGTGGTGGCTGTATAAATCTGTATGCAGCGAGATCCCCCTAGTGGTGGTGGTATAAATCTGTATAAATCTATGACGTGAGCTAGATCTGACTGTATTAAACTCCAGTATACAGCCAAAAGAATTCTCACCCATCGTATTGTATGGATAAGTATGTGAACACCTGATGCTGCCAGTAGTGTGATGGTTAGGGGGTTCATATACTTATCCATACAATACATCTATATTCAGTTATGTAATAAGAGGTGTAATCGCTCGTTTACCCCCATGTCCGCCACTTCCTCCCAGTCGGGACACGGCTGAAATATCAGACAATGCCAGACCCCCGAGGAAGCACAGCACGCGAAACGCGCGTCGGAGCTCTCTGCTGGATACCGACTGCACGGGAGCGCACACATGGGTAAGCCCAGTACATGGCGTATCATTTAGGCGCCTCTTAGGACACTTTGCACTGTATGGGCAGTACTATAGTACGGAGGGATACATTCTAGGGATAGGAGTAAGCTCTTATGAGCCATTGGCCATTATACATTTGACGTCTTTGCTTCCTTCTTGTCCCCCCCTCATTAGCGTTCAGTATTATGCCTTGTTGTTCTGGAGATATGCATTATTTGGGCTGCTGATTGGTAATACCCTCACTATGTTATGTGTGTGTTCTCATGCGGCTGGTTTTCCTTTGTAGTCTCTCACCTCATTCCCATCATCTGTTTTTTAACGTATCAGTAATTTTTGTATGTTGTATCCATTTTAATAATAAAAACTTCACTTGTGCATTCAACAAGTGTCATGTACATTTATGGGGCATCAGGCTCTTGGTTGTTGATAGGTTTCAATGCCAGAGATCGGCAGTTATCAGGATCCTCAGCATCCTGGCAGCAGAGGAGAGAGACCCTAGCGGCACGAATCCCCCCCACATTTTGTCAATTTACCATATTCAGATGCGGTTGCTTCAGCACTAATTGGAAAAAGAAAAATCTACGATCAACGACTCCAGCTCAGCTGCACCACCCATTGGAGTGTGAAATACGCCTTCTGTCTCAGGAGAGTCTGCAGCTCTCTGCATCCACCATGCTTTGCACTGCAGCTCTGTCTGTTCAAACTCTCTACTATAGTTCAGTGCAAGCTCACGTGATTCTTGTGTTTCAAATTAGTTGCAGAAACCATTATTATTTAAAGAGGTGATCTCAAAAAATATTTTCATAGAAAAGGTTGGGAAAAGCAGTAAAGAGATATAAAATAAGGGGGGGAAAAAAAAATATTCAACTTTTTTTTTTTGCTTCCATGTGTCCTTAGTGCTGCTGGGGGCGGGCTTTGGTTAGAATCAGTCTCCTTCTCCCTCTGGCAACCATATAATTAATCCCTTTTTAGTTCCTCTCCAATGCTGCCTGCCTCTGCTCCTTCCCTGACAAAAAGGCAGGAAGCTCCATTAATTGGCTCCCCTGCAGAGACATGAAGAGGCCTTAGTGTGGGGTGAGTGATCGATCCTGTGCGACCCCCAGCACTCAGGGCAAGGACGTGCCCATCGCCATACATTGTGACCACATTAAGTAAATAATGTAACTCTTCACTTGATCATTTTTATATCAGTGTGCAAATGGTGCCTATATATTTACTAGTGGACATCCCCTTTAAATAAACTTCAGTCAGTGTCACCTTTAATAATCGTTTTATTTACAAGGTTTATATTTTTTTCAAAGCATAAAATGAATATAAAGCTGAAAATATATATATAAAAAAAAAAAAAAAAAAAAAAAAAGTACAATTCCTACATATTTCACAACCACCTATCCCTCCCAAGGAAACGTACGGAGCCCCCGAGATTCCCACCCAATGAATGTGCAGGAGCGTCCGTATTTTTTGCAACTTACAAAAAGATGAAAAACAAAAAAAAAAAAGAACACATTTCTGGAGCGCGGACGGCATCAGAGGCATAAGATATGGCGCCACATTTTATAGGTAATACCTAATTTTGTAGTGTTAGAAAGGCTGGAAACCCCTTCTAAACCACAGAAAATACATTTTTGGGGCATGCCACAAAGTGAGAGGGGACGGGCGATGATCAAAAAACAAAAAAGTCCACATTTTAGGCACCGGTGATGTACGTTACGAAAGGTGGAATTAAAAGTGACCAGTGGATAGTATAACACGAGTCTGATATCAGTGACATCTACAGAATCTCAGAATATGTGATATAATGTAGCGGCTGATAACAGGGAACACTGGCTGAACAGCATCACTTTAATAGCTGGAATAACCTCACAGAAGAACAATCTGTGTAATACTGATGATCTGGATACATAGGCTCCAAAGACAATACCCATAAGGGGCCCTCCGAAAACGGGAAACCACGTAACACTGGTCACGGATAAAAAAAATAAATAAATAAAAAATAATGTGCCACTTTTACACACTTGTATTGGGGGCGGTTTATGGAGTAATACGCATTGTCTGAAAATCTGACAGTCCGGCGCCTTTTAGGGTCCAGTGAAGGATAATCAGAAGTCCGCTAAAGTTTTTAAGTTCTTTTTACATAGATCAGAAAACTAGACAAAGTAAACAAGTAAAAAAAAATTATAGAAGTGGCGCTAAAAGGAAAAATAAAAAGTCCCTATTTTTCGGAGCTATGATGGTACAGGGCAGTGACCTGGGTGGGCTGGCTGTTGGTCTCCCACCGATCTGCTATTGATGAACGATCCTAAAGATCCATCATCATTAAGTCAGGCCTGGAGAAGCCCCTCCGCTCTCAGGGTGAAGCCCATGTGCATAGATGGAGGTCAGCCCACGAGCTCCAGATACGGGCAGGCCGACATCTTATAATAATAATGTACACGCGGCTCCGGTGGACGCTTCTTCAGATTCTGTGTAACACAAATACACCAAACAAAAAAAAGTTTCTTAGCTCCTCCCACTGTGGCGCCGGCGATGACCGTAACTTCGATCACTCCCACTGTACGATGACCTCCGACTTCTGCGGAAAGCAGACAAAAAAAAATAATAAAAAATTACCCCTGAGCGTTAAAACTGCGGCGGGTTCATATTGTGTCATTACGCACCTGGAGCGGCGGTTATAGCTGCGCGATCTGTAGTAGGAAGGGCTTCTGCTACGGCTGCGGCTCCGACTGTCATAGCTGTCATACGTGTAAGACCGGCTCCTGGAAAGGAGAGACAGAGGGCGAGACTTATACAAAGACCGCGTACAATGTCCTGTGCCAGGTCCGGAGGAGGAACCGAGGAGGTCACAGAGAATAGAAAAGGACGGAAACGCGGTGAAGGAGGAACCTGAAGGTAGTGCTAATATACTGTGCTAGACGCAACAAAAGGAAAGGGCAGTATTATAGTAGTTATATTCTTGTACATAGGGGCAGTATTATTGTAGTTATATTCTTGTACATAGGGGGCAGTATTATAGTAGTTATATTCTTGTACATAGGGGCAGTATTATTGTAGTTATATTCCTGTACATAGGGGCAGTATCATAGTAGTTATATTCCTGTACATAGGGACAGTATTATAGTAGTTATATTCTTGTACATAGGGGCAGTATTATTGTAGTTATATTCCTGTACATAGGGACAGTATTATAGTAGTTATATTCTTGTACATAGGAGCAGTATTATAGTAGTTATATTCTTGTACATAGGAGCAGTATTATAGTAGTTATATTCCTGTACATAGGAGCAGTATTATAGTAGTTATATTCTTGTCCATAGGAGCAGTATTATAGTAGTTATATTCCTGTACATAGGGGCAGTATTATAGTAGTTATATTCTTGTACATAGGGGCAGTATTATAGTTATATTCTTGTACATAGGGGCAGTATTATAGTAGTTATATTCTTGAACATAGGGGCAGTATTATAGTAGTTATATTCTTGTACATAGGAGCAGTATTATAGTAGTTATATTCTTGTACATAGGAGCAGTATTATAGTAGTTATATTCCTGTACATAGGAGCAGTATTATAGTAGTTATATTCTTTCACATAGGGAGCAGTATTATAGTAGTTATATTCTTGTCCATAGGAGCAGTATTATAGTAGTTATATTCTTGTACATAGGGGCAGTATTATAGTAGTTATATTCTTGTACATAGGAGCAGTATTATAGTAGTTATATTCCTGTACATAGGGGCAGTATTATAGTAGTTATATTCTTGTACATAGGGGCAGTATTATAGTTATATTCTTGTACATAGGGGCGGTATTATAGTATATTCTTGTACATAGGGGCAGTATTATAGTATATTCTTGTACATAGGGGCAGTATTATAGTAGTTATATTCTTGTACATAGGGGCAGTATTATAGTAGTTATATTCTTGTACATAGGAGCAGTATTATAGTAGTTATATCCTTGTACATAGGAGCAGTATTATAGTAGTTATATCCTTGTACATAGGGGCAGTATTATAGCAGTTATATTCTTGTACATAGGAGCAGTATTATAGTAGTTATATTCTTGTACATAGGGGGCAGTATTATAGTAGTTATATTCTTGTACATAGGAGCAGTATTATAGTAGTTATATTCTTGTATATAGGGGGCAGTATTATAGTAGTTATATTCTTGTACATAGGGGCAGTATTATAGTAGTTATATTCTTGTACATAGGGACAGTATTATAGTAATTATATTCTTGTACATATGAGCAGTATTATAGTAGTTATATTCCTGTACATAGGGACAGTATTATAGTAGTTATATTCTTATCAAGGAGGAGCAGTATTATGGTAGTTATATTCTTGCACATAGGGGGCAGTGTTATAGTAGTTATATTCTTGTACATAGGAGCAGTATTATAGTAGTTATATTCTTGTACATAGGAGCAGTATTATAGTAGTTATATTCTTGTATATAGGAGCATTATTATAGTAGTTATATTCTTGTACATAGGAGCAGTATTATAGTAGTTATATTCTTGTACATAGGAGCAGTATTATAGTAGTTATATTCTTGTACATAGGAGCAGTATTATAGTAGTTATATTCCTGTACATAGGAGCAGTATTATAGTAGTTATATTCTTGTATATAGGGGGCAGTATTATAGTAGTTATATTCTTGTACATAGGGGCAGTATTATAGTAGTTATATTCTTGTACATAGGGACAGTATTATAGTAATTATATTCTTGTACATATGAGCAGTATTATAGTAGTTATATTCCTGTACATAGGGACAGTATTATAGTAGTTATATTCTTATCAAGGAGGAGCAGTATTATGGTAGTTATATTCTTGCACATAGGGGGCAGTGTTATAGTAGTTATATTCTTGTACATAGGAGCAGTATTATAGTAGTTATATTCTTGTACATAGGAGCAGTATTATAGTAGTTATATTCTTGTATATAGGAGCATTATTATAGTAGTTATATTCTTGTACATAGGAGCAGTATTATAGTAGTTATATTCTTGTACATAGGAGCAGTATTATAGTAGTTATATTCCTGTACATAGGGACAGTATTATAGTAGTTATATTCTTATCAAGGAGGAGCAGTATTATGGTAGTTATATTCTTGTATATAGGGGCAGTATTATAGTAGTTATATTCTTGTACATAGGAGCAGTATTATAGTAGTTATATCCTTGTACATAGGAGCAGTATTATAGTAGTTATATTCTTGCACATAGGAGCAGTATTATAGTAGTTATATTCTTGTACATAGGGGCAGTATTATAGTAGTTATATTCTTGTACATAGGAGCAGTATTATAGTAGTTATATTCTTGTGCATAGGGGAAGTATTATAGTAGCTATATTCCTGTACATAGGAGCAGTATTATAGTAGTTATATTCCAGTACATAGGGGCAGTATTATAGTAGTTATATTCTTGTACATAGGAGCAGTATTATAGTAGTTATATTCCAGTACATAGGGGCAGTATTATAGTAGTTATATTCTTGTACATAGGAGCAGTATTATAGTAGTTATATTCTTGTACATAGGGGCAGTATTATAGTAGTTATATTCTTGCACATAGGGAGCAGTATTATAGTAGTTATATTCTTGTACATAGGGGCAGTATTATAGTAGTTATATTCCTGTACATAGGAGCAGTATTATAGTAGTTATATTCTTGTACATAGGGGCAGTATTATAGTAGTTATATTCTTGTACATAGGAGCAGTATTATAGTAGTTATATTCTTGTACATAGGGAGCAGTATTATAGTAGTTATATTCTTGCACATAGGGAGCAGTATTATAGTAGTTATATTCTTGTACATAGGGGCAGTATTATAGTAGTTATATTCCTGTACATAGGAGCAGTATTATAGTAGTTATATTCTTGTACATAGGGGCAGTATTATAGTAGTTATATTCTTGTACATAGGAGCAGTATTATAGTAGTTATATTCTTGCACATAGGGAGCAGTATTATAGTAGTTATATTCTTGTACATAGGAGCAGTATTATAGTAGTTATATTCTTGTACATAGGGGCAGTATTATAGTAGTTATATTCTTGTACATAGGAGCAGTATTATAGTAGTTATATTCTTGCACATAGGGAGCAGTATTATAGTAGTTATATTCTTGTACATAGGGGCAGTATTATAGTAGTTATAGTCTTGTACATAGGGGCAGTATTATAGTAGTTATATTCTTGTACATAGGAGCAGTATTCTAGTAGTTATATTCTTGTACATAGGAGCAGTATTATAGTAGTTATATTCCTGTACATAGGAGCAGTATTAGGCTGCCGTCACACTAGCAGTATTTGTTCAGTATTTTACATCAGTATTTGTAAAGGTACCTTCACACTAAACGACTTTGCAACGATAACGATAGCGATCCGTGATGTTGCAGCGTCCTGGATAGCGATCTCGTTGTGTTTGACACGCAGCAGCGATCAGGATCCCGCTGTGATATCGCTGGTCGTTGCTGAAAGTTCAGAACTTTATTTGGTCGTCAGATCGGCGTGTATCGTCGTGTTTGACAGCCAAAGCAACGATGCCAGCGATGTTTTACAGTGGTAACCAGGGTAAATATCGGGTTACTAAGCGCAGCGCCGCACTTAGTAACCCGATGTTTACCCTGGTTACCATTGTAAATGCAAAAAAAACAAACAGTACATACTCACCTTCTGCTGTCTGTCACACGTCCCTTGCCGTCTGCTTCTCGCACTGACTGTGAGTGCCGGCTGTAAAGTGAAAGCAGAGCACAGCAGTGATGTCACCGCTGTGCCCTGCTTTCCAGCCGGCACTCAGTCAGTACGGGAAGCAGACGGCGAGGGACGTGTGACAGACAGCAGAAGGTGAGTATGTACTGTTTGTTTTTTTTGCATTTACAATGGTAACCAGGGTAAACATCGGGTTACTAAGCGCGGCGCTGCGCTTAGTAACCCGATGTTTACCCTGGTTACCCGGGGACCTCGGCATCGTTGGTCGCTGGAGAGCTGTCTGTGTGACAGCTCTCCAGCGACCAAACAGCGACGCTGCAGCGATCGGCATCGTTGTCGATATCACTGCAGCGTCGTTTAGTGTGAAGGTACCTTAAGCCAAAACCAGGAGTGGAACAATTAGAGGAAAAGTATAATATAAACATATGCTCCACTTCTGCATTTATCACCCACTGCTGGTTTTGGCTTACAAATACTGATGTAAAATACTGACCAAATACTGCTAGTGTGACGGCAGCCTTATAGCAGTTATATTCTTGTACATAGGAGCAGTATTAAAGTAGTTATATTCTTGTACATAGGGGGCAGTATTATAGTAGTTATATTCTTGTACATAGGGGCAGTATTATAGTAGTTATATTCTTGTACATAGGAGCAGTATTATAGTAGTTATATTCTTGTACATAGGGGCAGTATTGTAGTAGTTATATTCTTGTACATAGGGGGCAGTATTATAGTAGTTATATTCTTGTACATAGGAGCAGTATTATAGTAGTTATATTCCAGTACATAGGGGCAGTATTATAGTAGTTATATTCTTGTACATAGCAGCAGTATTATAGTAGTTATATTCTTGTACATAGGGGGCAGTATTATAGTAGTTATATTCTTGTACATAGGAGCAGTATTATAGTAGTTATATTCTTGTATATAGGGGGCAGTATTATAGTAGTTATATTCTTGTACATAGGGGCAGTATTATAGTAGTTATATTCTTGTACATAGCAGCAGTATTATAGTAATTATATTCTTGTACATAGGAGCAGTATTATAGTAGTTATATTCCTGTACATAGGGACAGTATTATAGTAGTTATATTCTTATCAAGGAGGAGCAGTATTATGGTAGTTATATTCTTGCACATAGGGGGCAGTGTTATAGTAGTTATATTCTTGTACATAGGAGCAGTATTATAGTAGTTATATTCTTGTACATAGGAGCAGTATTATAGTAGTTATATTCCTGTACATAGGGACAGTATTATAGTAGTTATATTCTTATCAAGGAGGAGCAGTATTATGGTAGTTATATTCTTGTACATAGGGGGCAGTATTATAGTAGTTATATCCTTGTATATAGGAGCAGTATTATAGTAGTTATATTCTTGTACATAGGGGGCAGTATTATAGTAGTTATATTCTTGTACATGGGGGCAGTATTATAGTAGTTATATTCTTGTACATGGGGGCAGTATTATAGTAGTTATATTCTTGTACATAGGGGCGGTATTATAGTATATTCTTGTACATAGGGGCAGTATTATAGTATATTCTTGTACATAGGGGCAGTATTATAGTAGTTATATTCTTGTACATAGGGGCAGTATTATAGTAGTTATATTCTTGTACATAGGAGCAGTATTATAGTAGTTATATCCTTGTACATAGGAGCAGTATTATAGTAGTTATATCCTTGTACATAGGGGCAGTATTATAGTAGTTATATTCTTGTACATAGGGGCGGTATTATAGTATATTCTTGTACATAGGGGCAGTATTATAGTATATTCTTGTACATAGGGGCAGTATTATAGTAGTTATATTCTTGTACATAGGGGCAGTATTATAGTAGTTATATTCTTGTACATAGGAGCAGTATTATAGTAGTTATATCCTTGTACATAGGAGCAGTATTATAGTAGTTATATCCTTGTACATAGGGGCAGTATTATAGCAGTTATATTCTTGTACATAGGAGCAGTATTAAAGTAGTTATATTCTTGTACATAGGAGCAGTATTATAGTAGTTATATTCTTGTACATAGGGGGCAGTATTATAGTAGTTATATTCTTGTACATAGGAGCAGTATTATAGTAGTTATATTCTTGTATATAGGGGGCAGTATTATAGTAGTTATATTCTTGTACATAGCAGCAGTATTATAGTAGTTATATTCTTGTACATAGGGGCAGTATTATAGTAGTTATATTCTTGTACATAGGGGCAGTATTATAGTAATTATATTCTTGTACATAGGAGCAGTATTATAGTAGTTATATTCCTGTACATAGGGACAGTATTATAGTAGTTATATTCTTATCAAGGAGGAGCAGTATTATGGTAGTTATATTCTTGCACATAGGGGGCAGTGTTATAGTAGTTATATTCTTGTACATAGGAGCAGTATTATAGTAGTTATATTCTTGTACATAGGAGCAGTATTATAGTATTTATATTCTTCTACATAGGGGCAGTATTATAGTAGTTATATTCTTGTACATAGGGGGCAGTATTATAGTAGTTATATTCTTGTACATAGGAGCAGTATTATAGTAGTTATATTCTTGTACATAGGAGCAGTATTATAGTAGTTATATTCCTGTACATAGGGACAGTATTATAGTAGTTATATTCTTATCAAGGAGGAGCAGTATTATGGTAGTTATATTCTTGTACATAGGGGGCAGTATTATAGTAGTTATATTCTTGTACATAGGGGCAGTATTATAGTAGTTATATTCTTGTACATAGGAGCAGTATTATAGTAGTTATATCCTTGTACATAGGAGCAGTATTATAGTAGTTATATTCTTGTACATAGGGGGCAGTATTATAGTAGTTATATTCTTGTACATAGGGGCAGTATTATAGTAGTTATATTCTTGTACATAGGAGCAGTATTATAGTAGTTATATCCTTGTACATAGGAGCAGTATTATAGTAGTTATATTCTTGTACATAGGGGCAGTATTATAGTAGTTATATCCTTGTACATAGGGGCAGTATTATAGTAGTTATATCCTTGTACATAGGGACAGTATTATAGTAGTTATATTCTTGTACATAGGAGCAGTATTATAGTAGTTATATTCTTGTACATAGGAGCAGTATTATAGTAGTTATATTCCTGTACATAGGGACAGTATTATAGTAGTTATATTCTTATCAAGGAGGAGCAGTATTATGGTAGTTATATTCTTGTACATAGGGGGCAGTATTATAGTAGTTATATCCTTGTATATAGGAGCAGTATTATAGTAGTTATATTCTTGTACATAGGGGCAGTATTATAGTAGTTATATTCTTGTACATAGGGGCAGTATTATAGTAGTTATATTCTTGTACATAGGGGCAGTATTATAGTAGTTATATTCTTGTACATAGGAGCAGTATTATAGTAGTTATATCCTTGTACATAGGAGCAGTATTATAGTAGTTATATTCTTGTACATAGGTGCAGTATTATAGTAGTTATATCCTTGTACATAGGGGCAGTATTATAGTAGTTATATCCTTGTACATAGGGACAGTATTATAGTAGTTATATCCTTGTACATAGGGGCAGTATTATAGTAGTTATATCCTTGTACATAGGGGCAGTATTATAGTAGTTATATTCTTGTACATAGGGGCAGTATTATAGTAGTTATATCCTTGTACATAGGGGCAGTATTATAGTAGTTATATCCTTGTACATAGGGGCAGTATTATAGTAGTTATATTCTTGTACATAGGAGCAGTATTATAGTAGGTATATTCTTGTATATAGGAGCAGTATTATAGTAGTTATATTCTTGTACATAGGGGCAGTATTATAGTAGTTATATTCTTGTACATAGGAGTAGTATTATAGTAGTTATATTCTTGTACATAGGAGTAGTATTATATTAGTTATATTCCTGTAGATGTACGTTATTACTTGTAACTTCCATACCTGGATCTTTTGCGATGACGATCGTATGAGATACTTCTTGAGCGGCTCCTGCTATATTGAACACAGTTACGTTAGTTATACTAATGTAAATACAATGAACAAGGACTTAAAACATTTTGGCTACTGTCTTTGTGGCTGGATAATAATTTACTTAAAAGGGATTCTACATATTTACTTGTGAAAAAAATATACAATTAAAAAGGTGAAGAAGTGTAAAGGAACAGTAAAAAAAGCAATGGAGCTGGAATATAAGACTTGGGTCAGTCTTCAATGCCTTTAGGGCATGCATAGGGTTGTTGTGCTGGCGCTTGTCTTACCTAGAACTTCTTGAACTGGCGGAAGATCTGCTGCGTGTCCGCGATCTGTAGTCACTGTAGCGTCTCCTGCTTCGACTTCTAGTGTAACTTCTTGACCTGATAAAGATGGTGACACCAATTCAGTCCATAACTGAAGCATTCATCCACGCCTTGTAATAAAAGGCGCCTTCATAACTAGAGACTCACACTCTGGACTGATGATTCCCACTGATGAAAGGAGATCAGCGGACACGTACAGTGCGTTTCCTACCTGGATGAAGAACTATATCCAACAGATCGACTCCTCGACCTGCTAGAAGATAAAGATCTTGATCGGTGACTGGAAGGAGTCTGGGATTTGCTTTGACTCCTGGCCTTGCCACTCGATCTGCTTTCCTCCTCTTGGCTTGAAGACCTTTCCTCGCTGGAACTCTCCTGGTTCCTTGGACGCTGGTTTAGACGAGCAGTCTTCCGCACTTCATCGAAAAGTGATCCTGGTCTCACTTTGTTTATACTTTTAATCTCGATTCTCAGACCATGAGCCTTCTTCTCCGGTTCAGCCGGAGTAACCACGGGCACAACGGTTGGCTTTTGGTTCTGCACAAAGGTAGGACCTTGGACTGGCTTCCATTTATTATCGATGGTGGCAGTTTCGGAGATGTCAGCTTCAACTTTTTGTATTGACGATGCAGTTTGATTTTCTTCTTTGACTTGTATACTTTCCCCTGAGGCGGATGTAGCGCTTGTAGACGGAGTAGAAATTTGGTCAGCGTTTCCAGCGACGACATTTCCTGGAGTGCGGGCTCTACAATTTTCCTCTTGTTTAATCTGTGGCATCGATCGATGAGACGTAAATGCTTTTATATTGTCGGATGTTTGCTCGACACTTGTAGGCGTCGGTGGATTTTTTGCAACTTTTGAAAACGGCTCTTCTTCCCATGCCTTTGCGGCAGGTGTGATAGACATGATCTTTGGCTCTTTGCTGATTTTATCAATGTGCAGAGACCCATCGGTTGCGCTTTTGCTCTCAGTAGATGATGGTTTATATAGAAGCAAGTCTTTTGGGTTGGTTTCTTTCAACTGAACACCTTCTCCACCTGCAGTCTCTTCATCCTCCTCTTCCTCTCCAAACTCAAGTGGCGGTTGCCAGTGGAAGGCTTGCTTCTTCTTCTGAGCTTTCAGCTTTTTTTCTTTATTTTTTTTGGATTTGTCCTTTGCTTTGCTCTTTGATCGGTTCTTCTTCATGCTTTTCTTACCAGAGCGTCGCTTGTGTTTCTTCGACTTGCTTTTATGTTCAGGAGTGGAGGTCTCAGTTTGGGGAGTTTTGGAAAGGTTTTCAGAAGCCTTTGGTAATGAGGATGCTTCGGACGGTGGCGTTTTTGAAGGTTTTACTTCCTCGGAGTCTGATTCAGAAGCTTCTCCTTCTTCCTTCCCAGAAGATGCTGCTTCTTCTGTCACATTTGTATTTTGCGAAATGGAAATTGTGTCCTCGTCTCCGAGTTTCCTGACACTTTCTTCTAACGTGTCGCTCTCCAACATCTTCTCTACGTTGGACATCACAGTCTGAGTGCTTTCTATCTCAGTTTTGTTTTTTTCCTGGTCCGTATTAAGCTCTTCTACGCAGTTTTTTTCTTCCTCTTTGCCACTGTCGGAGGTATGATTTTCCAGTAACGCCATGGTGGTTTTCAGCAAACTTTTAGTGAACTCCTTTCCCTCGTCCGTGTCAGAGGAAGAACTGGCATTAGGAAGACTCCCCGGGCTTTTTGGGGACACAGAATTTTCTATTTCACCTTTTTCTTTGCGGCGTCTTTTTGTTCCTTTTGAAGAGACAACATCATCGGATTCGCTGGATGAAGAACTGTTGTACGGTGAGGACATGGCTCTCTCGGTGGGTGAAGATGAGCTGCTGCGACTCAGAGATTGGGTGTAAGATCTGCTATAAGATCGGGAAGAAGAACGATCTTTTGATTTATGACGATAGCTTGAACTCCTGCCGGAATAATCGCTGCGTTCACTTTCCGAGCTTGAACGCTTCTTTCGGTAAGAATCCCTTTTGACCTTGCTCGCACCGTGCCTACTTTGGGACAGAAGAATATTAGAGGCATTGGTCCTAACTTCTTGAATCCGTTCGTAAGAAGGCTTCCAGGGCTTTTGACCAGGCTTCCATCGGGAAGGAGGAGGACTGTCACTTAATGAAAACACATGAACGTTCTCATTTGTGACAAAGGCAAGGACAGATTCATCCATCGACTTGGTATTTGCAGATTTTCCGGGCTGAACGCCTGCTCCAGATTTGCTTCCGGATGATTTTTTCTTTTGGGGAGATGCTGAAGAAGTCTTTGTTCTCTTGGAGGAATGAGAGTTGGAGTGTGACCCAGACATATTTTTGCTTCTGGATCTCGATTTGCTGCGGGATCTACTTCTTGTGCAGCCTCTAGAAATTGACTTGTTTCTTGATCTTCCACTGTCTCTGGAATAAGATCTCGACCTGGATTGGGAATGATGGGAGGATTCCTGCTCTATATCAGATCGAGACCAGCCCCTTTTAGAAGAATCTTCAGAAGATCGCGACGACGTTCTCTGTTTTCGTTCCTGGGAATACTTTCTCTTCCTGCTTGACGATTCTTCTCGATGAGAACCTGAAGACTCTTCCTTCTTCTTGTGCTTTTTTGAATGTTTCATTTTTTTGGATTTCTTTTTACGCTTCACCTTCTTATCCTTCTTCCGAGTTTTTGAGCTTGAAGCGCGCTCCCTGCTACTGTCTGAACGATAACCATCTTGTGACCAGGAATTCGTTCTTGATCTTGGAGATAAACTTCCTTCATCCCAATGAGTGGACAGATGTTCACTGAGTCTAAAGAAAAGATAATGGTTTTGTTTTATTAAATTACTGATCCTGTACTCCAGAGCTGCTCTCACTATTCTGCTGGTGCAGTCACTGTGTACATACATTACATTACTGATCCTGAGTTACATCCTGTATTATACTCCAGAGCTGCACTCACTATTCTGCTGGTGCAGTCACTGTGTACATACATTACATTACTGATCCTGAGTTACATCCTGTATTATACTCCAGAGCTGCACTCACTATTCTGCTGGTGCAGTCACTGTGTACATACATTACATTACTGATCCTGAGTTACATCCTGTATTATACTCCAGAGCTGCACTCACTATTCTGCTGGTGCAGTCACTGTGTACATACATTACATTACTGATCCTGAGTTACATCCTGTATTATACCCCAGAGCTGCACTCACTATTCTGCTGGTGCAGTCACTGTGTACATACATTACATTAATGATCCTGAGTTACATACTGCATTATACTCCAGAGCTGCACTCACTATTCTGCTGGTGCAGTCACTGTGTACATACATTACATTACTGATCCTGAGTTACCTCCTGTATTATACTCCAGAGCTGCACTCACTATTCTGCTGGTGCAGTCACTGTGTACATACATTACATTACTGATCCTGAGTTACATCCTGTATTATACTCCAGAGCTGCACTCACTATTCTGCTGGTGCAGTCACTGTGTACATACATTACATTACTGATCCTGAGTTACATCCTGTATTATACTCCAGAGCTGCACTCACTATTCTGCTGGTGCAGTCACTGTGTACATACATTACATTAATGATCCTGAGTTACATACTGCATTATACTCCAGAGCTGCACTCACTATTCTGCTGGTGCAGTCACTGTGTACATACATTACATTACTGATCCTGAGTTACATCCTGTATTATACTCCAGAGCTGCACTCACTATTCTGCTGGTGCAGTCACTGTGTACATACATTACATTAATGATCCTGAGTTGCATACTGCATTATACTCCAGAGCTGCACTCACTATTCTGCTGGTGCAGTCACTGTGTACATACATTACATTACTGATCCTGAGTTACATCCTGTATTATACTCCAGAGCTGCACTCACTATTCTGCTGGTGCAGTCACTGTGTACAGACATTACATTACTGATCCTGAGTTACATCCTGTATTATATCCCAGAGCTGTGCTCACTACTCTGCTGGTGCAGTCACTGCGTACATACATTACATTACTGATCCTGAGTTACATCCTGCATTATACCCCAGAGCTGCACTCACTACTCTGCTGGTGCAGTCACTGTGTACATACATTACATTACTGATCCTGAGTTACATCTTGTATTATACTCCAGAGCTGCACTCACTATTCTGCTGGTGCAGTCACTGTGTACATACTGTATATTACATTACTGATCCTGTACTGATCCTGAGTTACATCCTTTATTATACCCCAGAGCTGCACTCACTATTCTGCTGGTGCAGTCACTGTGTACATACATTACATTACTGATCCTGAGTTACATCCTTTATTATACCCCAGAGCTGCACTCACTATTCTGCTGGTGCAGTGACTGTGCACGTTACATTACTGATCCGGAGTTACTCATCAGCCCGGAAGCTGGGCATGGGACATACTGGGACGTTCCAACATGATAATGATCAAATGACCAAAACACAAGGCCAAGTCGACCTGTCATTGGCTACAGCAGAACAAAGTGAAGGTTCTGGAGTGGCCATCTCAGTCTCCTGACCTCAATATCATTGAGCCATTCTGGGGAGATCTCAAGTGCGCAGTTCATGCTAGATAGCCCAGAAATTTACAGGAACTGGATTCTTTTTGCCCAGAAGAGTGGGCAGCTTTACCATCTGAGAAAATAAAGAACCTTGTCCACAACTACCACAAAAGACTTCAAGCTTTCATTGATGTTACCATCTCACCACCTGTGCACTTGACCCGCTCCCATCCCACCTCATCCCAAACCTCACCACAAACTTCATCCCAACCCTAACCCATCTCTTCAACCTATCACTAACAACTGGTGTTTTCCCCTCAAGCTTTAAACATGCCTTCATCACACCTATCCTCAAAAAGCCCTCTCTTGACCCATCCTCTGTATCTAGCTATCGCCCTATATCACTCCTCCCCTATGCCTCAAAACTACTGGAACAACACGTCTACCTTGAACTGTCCTCCCATCTCTCTTCTTGCTCCCTCTTTGACCGCTTACAATCTGGCTTCCGGTCACACCACTCCACTGACACTGCCCTAACTAAGGTCACCAATGACCTCTTAACCGCCAAGAGCAAGCGACACTCTGTCCTCCTCCTCCTCGACCTGTCGGCTGCCTTTGACACAGTGGACCATTCCCTATTATTACAGACCCTCTCATCCCTTGGCATCACAGACTTGGCCCTATCCTGGATCTCATCATACCTAACAGACCGGACATTCAGCGTCTCCCACTCACACACCACCTCCTTACCTCGCCCCCTATCTGTCGGAGTCCCACAAGGTTCAGTCCTTGGGCCCCTGCTCTTCTCCATTTACACCTTTGGCCTGGGACAGCTCATAGAATCTCATGGCTTTCAGTATCACCTCTATGCTGATGACACACAGATCTACATCTCTGGACCAGATATCACCTCCCTACTAACCAGAATCCCTCAATGTCTGTCCACTATTTCATCCTTCTTCTCCGCTAGATTTCTGAAACTTAACATGGACAAAACAGAATTCATCATCTTTCCCCCCATCTCACGTGACCCCCCCAACGAACCTATCCATTACAGTAAATGGCTGCCCACTCTCCCCAGTCCCACAAGCTCGCTGCCTCGGGGTAATCCTTGACGCTGATCTCTCCTTCAAACCACATATCCAAGCCCTTTCCACTTCCTGCCGACTTCAACTCAAAAATATTGCACGAATCCGTTCATTCCTCAACCATGAATCTGCAAAAACCCTAGTCCATGCCCTCATCATCTCTCGCCTTGACTACTGCAACCTTCTGCTCTGTGGCCTCCCCTCAAACACTCTCGCACCCCTCCAATCTATTCTAAACTCTGCTGCCCGACTAATCCACCTGTCCCCCCGCTATTCTCCGGCCTCTCCCCTCTGTCAATCCCTTCACTGGCTCCCCATTGCCCAGAGACTCCAGTACAAAACCCTAACCATGACGTACAAAGCCATCCACAACCTGTCTCCTCCTTACATCTGCGACCTCATCTCCCGGTACTTTCCTACACGCAACCTCCGATCCTCACAAGATCTCCTTCTCTACTCCCCTCTTATCTCCTCTTCCCACAATCGCATACAAGATTTCTCTCGCGTATCACCCCTACTCTGGAACCCTCTACCACAACACATCAGACTCTCGCCCACCATCGAAACCTTCAAAAAGAATCTGAAGACCCACCTCTTCCGACAAGCCTACAACCTGCAGTAACCACCGATCGACCAAACCGCTGCATGACCAGCTCTACCCTCACCTACTGTATTCTCACCCATCCCTTGTAGATTGTGAGCCTTCGCGGGCAGGGTCCTCTCTCCTACTGTACCAGTTATGACTTGTATTGTTCAAGATTATTGTACTTGTTATTATGTATACCCCTCCTCACTTGTAAAGCGCCATGGAATAAATGGCGCTATAACAATAAATAATAATAATAATAATAATAATAATGTTAGAGGGGGCAATACACAGTATTAAGAAATGGGGTATGTGAACTTTTGATCAGGGTCATTTGGATGATTTGGGTTGTCATTATGATTTAAAATGAGAAAACACAGTAGTTTGACAATAAATGGCTTCACCCAACCACTACCCATGAGTGGAGGAAAAGTTTTGGTGTTATCATTCATATTCTTTGAAACAAAAAGGCCAAGAAAGCAAAAATTCTGACAGGGTATGTAAACTTTTGATCACAACTGTACATCCATCTCTTACTTGTCGCCTTTGCTCCACTTTTCCCCAGTTGGTGGCTTATATGACTTCAATCTTTGCATTTCTTCCTTCCAATGTGGAGGGGTCTCGCTGCTTTCCCTGTCGCCACTGGACTCTGATCGAGATCTGGACCGCGGAGGTGTATGATAGCGCTGGAAAGAGGCAGAGGAACATTAGGGTAAACAATACCTTACAGATAAGAAAAGTGGTCCCAAGAAAAAAAAAAAATATATATATTGCGGGCCTATTGCATTTAAAGACATAACACTTACTATTGTGCCTCGGCCACGGATCTTTCTACCAGACTTAGTAATGGAGCCTTTGTTCTGCTCATTCGTTTCTGGAATCGCAGGAGATGTTTTCCTAAAACAAATGTAAATAAAGTAAAAATTGAATAACCTCAGATTTAAAAAAGAAAAAAAAAAACACATATATATATAAGCGATATGTGACACTAGTAAGGGCTGCCTTACTGCTCAGGCTCAGGGTTGTTGATAGGAGCATCTTTTCTAAGCAGGAAGCGGTTCTCAGGGATCGGAGGGATCTCCTCGGGCCGCACCACAGGTTTATCCCTCTTTGCGCTGGAGTCTTTATCTTCCGTAGTGCTGTTTCTTTCATGAGAGCTGAAAAGGAGAAGATTATCCATGATCCCAACATCGGTCTAAGAAACCGGAAAGCTTCAAAAACGGAGCTTAAAAACGCACCTGTTGCGACCCTGCGGCTTCTCTTCCTTGGCGTCTCGCCGTCCCTCCTTGCGCCTTCTCTTTACGCGTTTCGCTCTGGTTTTCCTTTTCTGCTTCCGCTTCTTGCTTCTTTCCACTTCGGCTTCACTCTGTGAGGATGAAGACTCTGAGGAAGACGTCGACTTGGAACTTGAATATGATTTTGCAGACTCTGAGATCGGCGTCTTTATTTTTTCTGGGAAATATTAAGCAGATGATGAATTAACCACTTTAACTAACTTTGGAAAATGAATCTTTGTAAGATTGATTCTGTATTACACAGACATGGTTGACACCAGTGTTACATACAGGTGAGATCTGTACAATTCTTTCCTGAAATATATATCAGGATAATCCCCTGAAATACTCTGTACTGCTGTCTCAGACCACAAATGTCACAACTGGGCAGACCACTAATACCCATAGAACCAGCAAAATCACACCGGGTCTCAGTTGTGCAAAAATTAGTCACATTTTAGATTGCAATCCTTTCTCTCTCCAGCAGTGTAAAGCATGGAGGTTTCATTCTAGTGGCTACGTCTGTAGATGCTTTGTTCAGCGTCTGCGTGATCTACTCACCATCTTTGGTGGATTTAGATCCCAGGATACCGCAGTCTATGACTCTGACATCAGCATAGGGGCGGCTGGCCGCGTCCGTCTTCAGATTCTCAATTTGCTCAATTACTTCAAAACCAGAGATTACAAGTCCGAACACCACGTGAATGCTGAAAGAGAGGATAAAAAGGTGTAAGATACAAACACACGATGATCCGATACTAATGTCACAACACACAACAGTCAGAGAAAAAAGGAGAAAGTATCGGCGAGACAATCTATGAAGACATGCCGGCTTCTAGCATTTTCAGAAACCGGCATTTTCAGACCTGTTCTGTAATAAAGGGAGAAAGGAGAACTGCAGCTATCCGGATACGCAGGATCTTTTATTAAATTATTTATATCCCAAATAAAGAGAATGTAAGTCCGCTAGGGCAGGGTCCTCTCCCCTCTGTACCAGTCTGTCACTGCAAATTTCTTTACTGTAAACGATATCTATAACCCTGTATGTAACCCCTTCTCATGTACAGCACCATGGAATTAATGCTGCTATATAAATAAATAATAATAATAATAAAGAAATATAGTCAGGGTTGTTTTTTTTGTTAGTTAGCTCATTTTATCCACTTAATGAAAATGATTTTACACTTGAACAAAAACAGTTTGCCCCCTACATTCATCTAGATAATTATAAATGTAGCACTTTACTTATTTCATATTGAATGTTATTTTTTTTATATTACACAACATATGTAGAATATTATATATGTAGAATTTTTAAATCTATAATTTGTATTCAACATATATAAAATTTAATTCTACTTTTAAATAAAATTCTACACATTAAATTCCACATGCACACACATACATATACTATATACTATATACATACACATAAAAAGCAGCAGCAATGTATGTGTGCGCCTTTCTCAAGGTTGAGAAAAGCTCACACTTGGAGCCGAAACGTCGCCACTATGACCTGTTAAAAAGATTTTTTTTTTTCACCTTTACAAACTGGTGTGCTGCCTCCATTTTTTTCCCCAATATATACATGCACATTATTTACATAGATTTATTTCATGTAGAATTTTATTTTACATTTGTAGCATATTATTGATATAGATTTTTGTTTTGTCTACAATCTTTACATTTGCAGAAATGTATTACGGTATATATATTTATCCTTTTATCTATGTTAATTATGTAGATTATTTTATTTCATGTAGCATTTTGCATATGCAAATGTTATAAATGTATAATTTAAATTATGTAGAACTGTATTCTACAAGTATCGTATATTGAGTTTTATTTACTCAGTATTTTACTTTATATCTGCAGAAAATTATGATACATTTAGCATTTTCATTTATACCAATATTTTATAAGTATACTTTTATTTCAGTAGAACTATATTTTACATGTAGATGTAGTTTTATTTATATAACATTTTATTTATGTTGAGTATTTATATATGCAGAAATTATATATATTTATATTAACCTTATTTAATTTGTGTAGAATTTTATTTCATGTACAATTGTATTTACATAGATTTGTTTATTATATATATGAAGCATATGAGAGATTTTATTTCATGTATAATTATATTTCATATTTGTAGACATTACGTATACTTTTAGCATTTTGTCTATGTAGATTTTTTATGTAGAATTTTAGATTGTGAATTTGGATATTTTACATGCAGTATTTTATTTCTGTAAAACTTTTTTAGAGTTGATTATTTTATGAGTGTTTTTTTCTATGTACAATTTTACTTAATTTTTGTTTAAATATGTAGAAAAATCAAAGAAAAAAAAAAAAAGAATATAACCACTGTTCCCCACCTCTATTCCTGGGTGGTGGAAATGGGTCAGAGTATTGTTTTTAACATCAGTTTTGTGACATGATCTTAAATGTTATTACTGGGGGTTAAAGAAAAAGAATGCCCTGATACACAGTAACGAACATCGCAGATGTGTCAATGGGACAGGTTTTAAAGGGATACTCCCACCCTGTAAAGTGAGAGCAGATCATTAAGATATGATCAGTGGGGGTCCGACATCTGGCACCCGCACAGAGTATAACGGAACATAAGGGCGGTTTTACCCCGCTGTTACAGTGCGGTTTTCCTACACAGCCAGGGGGTTGGAATAACTTACAAAGGGTCACAGAGCTATATAGGTGCTGCGGACCCTCCATTCTCAGGATCAGTGGGGGGCCCAAAGGTCAGATCTCCATCCATCACAAAGTGATGGCATATAATAACGATATGTCTTCAATTTATCAGGTAGGAATAAACCCCTTTAAATAGGCAAGTCCCCCCTAGTGCCGATATATCCAGATATTGAAATCTGGATATAAAAATGTTTTAACTCACTGTCAGGCAGCAGAATTGTTGAAAATGGAGAGAAAATGTTGCAAAACTTTTCATTATACAATACAGTGAGATGATGAAGACCGGGTTTACAAATCAGGTCAATAATAACTAATAATAATAATGACCATATAACGAACAAAACAAAGACTGCAGTTCTCTTACCCATCGAGATGCGGTGCTGGTTTCGTCGTTCTGCTCAAACAATTAATGGAACGGGGGAAAAAAAATAAAAATGAAAACTGGTTAAGTGAATGTCTAATAATGGTGATTCACAAACGTTCAATGTTATCTTAAAAAGTACAAAAAAGGCTCAATAAATTGGAAAAATAAAAAGGAATAAAGCACATTGGGGTAATAATATTCCACGTTTGTCTTTATCCAGTGTGGGGCCATACGATCTGCACAACGCACACTAGGAGGGATGTGCGCACTTACATGAAGAACTGCGATCCGTTGGTATGCTTTCCTCGGTTTGCCATGGACAGAAGAAATGCACGGTCATGTTTGAGAATAAAGTTTTCGTCTGTGGTATAAAAAGAAAAAAAGAAGAAGGAAAAAATAAAAGAAAAATATTTAATGCATCTAATTTAAGACACAAAGAAAATTCCAACGTGGGTAGACGAGATCTGCAAGTGTCCATAAACGTGTGCCAAGAAGCCGAGAGCTGCGGTGGCGTGCACACATAAGCCGGGACCACCTCACTCATCATTACTGCAGCGAAGATGGCCCCCTGATAGCACCAGGAGAGACTACAGACCCCTCACTTACCCTACAGGAAGACAGCAGTACTGCCATTCTTCCCCAGCACACAACATAATCGACAGAACACCAAACTCGGAAGACACATAGGTACAGGCTACAGCGACCCCAAACAGCAAGGTCCGAGAAGGGGTTAATGATAGCTACCCTCATCTCAGGAAGGACACCCATGCTGCTGAATGTTCCACATGGTTAATGAATCTATTCAGTGACACCAAGACCCATGTACAAAAAACACAGAGTTACATCCTGTATTATACCCCAGAGCTGCACTCACTATTCTGCTGGTGCAGTCACTGTGTATATACATTACATTACTGATCCTGAGTTACATCCTGTATTATACTCCAGAGCTGCACTCACTATTCTGCTGGTGCAGTCACTGTGTACATACATTACTGATCCTGAGTTACCTCCTGTATTATATCCCAGAGCTGCGCTCACTATTCTGCTGGTGCGGTCACTGTGTACATACAGTACATTACTGATCCGGAGTTACCTCCTGTATTATATCCCAGAGCTGCGCTCACTATTCTGCTGGTGCGGTCACTGTGTACATACAGTACATTACTGATCCTGAGTTACATCCTGTATTATACCCCAGAGCTGCACTCACTATTCTGCTGGTGCAGTCACTGTGTACATACATTACATTACTGATCCTGAGTTACATCCTGTATTATACCCCAGAGCTGCACTCACTATTCTGCTGGTGCTGTCACTGTGCACATATATTACTGATCCTGAGTTACATCCTGTATTATACCCCAGAGCTGCACTCACTATTCTGCTGGTGCTGTCACTGTGCACATATATTACTGATCCTGAGTTACATCCTGTATTATACTCCAGAGCTGCACTCACTACTCTGCTGGTGGGATCTCTGTACAAGCAGAGTAGTGAGTGCAGCTCTGGAGTATAATATGGGCTGTAAAGTGAATTACTTTCTTACGTAGATTAATTATATACATAAACTGTAAAATATTATCGATCGTTGAAAACTGTCTTAAAATGATCAGATCACAATATCCTGCAGCTGAAAGCTAAAAGAATAAAGCTACAAGCCTGTAATTAAAGCACCGCTGCATTTCTGAACATCATTGACTCCTCTTTATTTTGTCCTGGTCGTTAGTTGCATTCCATCCTCTCACATCCAGAGCTGCATCGCACTTTGCTCTCGGACTCCGGGATCTTTCCTCTCCCAGCTTCCCATACACGCAGGATACTGGGCTCTGTAATGGTTACACTGGTGGCAACTACTCCCGTGCTACTGACTAAACAATGAAAAGTTGCCGATGCAGCTTTGGATGTGACTGGAGTATAACCAATGACGTGAACCCAATTCAGCATCTGCGATGTTGCTCATCATTACAGGAAGACTTTGCTAATGTTCAGACGTGGAGTTTTGCTTTAAGTGATCTACACAAAGAATTTACCCCAGAAACAAAAACAAACACGTCCATTATAGAAATCACAATATCTGCAAACAGAACAGAAGAAAGGTCTGAGGATCGGCCGCAGGCGGAGGACTTACCTGTCTGAGAACACTGTTTAAAGGAAACAAAGAGAAAGCCTTCAGTGGATACAGACCGCGCCACATGGCTACAGCAGAGTACAGACTAACCCTCCGAGAGCGCACACGGGGCCCATCCTCGTATAAAGAAGAGCTCCGCAACCCAGGGCTGCACGCCCGCCTGTATTGTATCTCTGCTTACTGTCAGTGAACGGAAACGCCGGATTATAACCAGACACTGAATCCTTATAAATCAGATACTTCTCGCAGCTGAGGGTTTCTTATCATTTTCAGTCCAGTATACATAGGGCTCCGCTGAACCGACGGCAGAGTATATCAGCAGACCATGGTGTATGGTCCCAAAGCGTATATCACATAGAATACCTTTACTATATGCTAGCCGTCCTTCGGAGGTAGATCCTCCCCTCCAAACACCTCATAATGTGAACAGAGTCCAAGGTTCACACTTGTGTTCAGCGCAAATGTTAGCATTTTTAGTGGAAAAAAAATGGAGCCCTAGAGCTACATTGATATTTTGGGGGGAGGGATAAAATGACAGCCAACCGACTGCATTAAAGTTAATCAGGTCCATCCGGCGCTGGTTGTTTTAGGCGGGCATCTGAAAAATTGCCCAAGTTTTATGCAGAAAGCTTGGATGATTTTTTTTTTTTAAATATTCATTATATTTTCATCTGCGTGTCCGTTTTTCATATCTGTGTGTGATTTGCTTTCATACCGCTACATTAAAATATGGAGATAATCACACACAGTTTCCTGGGTTTATAATAGAAATATATCCGGAAATATCGAACACGTCGGATTTATACGCTCATCTGCATGAGCACATAGTCTTAGGACGGAGCCATTTCTGGCAGGAGTTCCTATAAAACCAAACAAAAAAACGAAACGCCTAACGCAAGTGTGATCCAAGACGTCCGTGCACTGATACACAGTGACAATGACGATTTGATTTCTAACATTGCCCGGATTGGAAATTATTGTGAAAAACCTTCGCTATGAGAGGTATTAAAAGAAGGGATTATCTCTCCATAACAACCCCTGTAAGGCTATGTGCACACCTTGCGAATTTGGTGCAGAAAATTTCTGCACCCGTGTCGAGTTTTTTTTTTTTTTAACATACTTTTTGGTGCAGATTTTCCCCACTCATTAGTATGGGTGAAACCTTAAGCAAAAACACTGAAATAATTGACATTCTGCAGAATTAAATCTGAAAGTCAAAAATAAGCAACTTTAGTATTCTCATCACTTTTCTGGGATCAGGAAACCCTTCAGGCTTCGTGACAAATTGTGTAGGAAAAAAAAAATGTGACAAATCTGCAACGTGTGCACAGGCCCTAAATATCTGACAGAGATAGGACCTGCATCTGTCTCCAGAACAGGAGGGGTACTCCCCCAATTCCCTGTTCTCGCTGGCATCAGAACACCAGTGATTGGAGAGGTGGTCACACATTTCGTCTCTCTCCACTCATTGTTATGGATACTCTCTATTCAGAACGCTCATAGTAATGAATGGAGAGAGACAGCACCTGTGTGAAGACCTCTGCAGGAGTTTGGAGATAGGTGCGTGTTCCCAGACATGAGACAAACCCATTGAGTCTGTACAAGTTTTCAGCTTTGCTTCCATTCACTGACTTGCAGTAGAGGTCCTACACGTAAAGAACGGAAACAGAATATATATCATGAAGTAGCAGAGCTTTCCGTTATACTAGGATGACACTATTATTAAGGTCAGGCTGGACAAGCCCTTCAGGGTTTAATCTAGTGAAACCCTACGGACATGCACCCTGCAAAACGCAAATTCCAAGGAAATCATCGTCTACTTCCAGTCCTATGCCTAGAGCAACATAGAGGGGCCGCACTGTTGGGGGCACTCCTTGGCTCCTCTATGGGAGCTGAGATGACAAAGTGACAGTGAAACAAGTTCTGACAATAACAGCGATGGACAAAATCACGGGAAAAGAGATTTATGCTCAAATCCTCCGTTTTGTTTTTTTTTACAGAAATTTGAAAAAAATGATGAAGAAGAGTCCATTGGCTGCGGGGAGGAGGGTGCAGGGGAAGAGTGAATTTATCGAGTTTACTGAGCTTGCATTTTTCTTACCTTAGGATTTTGCAATAGATCACATTCTCTATAAATAAAAGAATATGTTGACAGTTTTAGGCAGGAAGATAGGAGTTGTCATTGAAAAAAGTTGCCTAACCTCCATGCTGAGAATGACACTGAATATATAAAACACAGTCAGAAAATCCCTGTCTACAGATAAGCAGCTAGGAAAAAAAAACAACATAAAAAACCCTCAATATACTCCGGTCCAGAAGATTCATGCACATGGAAGGATCATGCAAACATTAGAGACATGCAGGAAAATCTAACGATGGATCTTATCAAACATTTTTTTTCTAACCATTTTAATATGCAGGGTGGAAATAATGGAAAAACAAAAACAAATACAAGAGCATAAAAAAACAGGGAAACGTGACTGCGACCTTACCTTTAAAATAGCCGCCAAAAACAGACTCCCCGCCTTTTCCATTACCTGTAATAAAAAACAATGCAGCTATTGGTACAAAAACCTTTATCGTTACCAAAACAGCTGCAAAATTTTGCACCAAATAATCTTACAATTTGTAAGACTCAGGGCTCCAATTTTCTGACACAAAGCTCCAAATCCAATATATTTAAATGATTAAATACAACCTGCCTGCAGCCACCACTAGGGGGAGCTCAGTGCAGACAGTGTTATCATTGAGCTCAATGTATAAACTGTATATAGTAAGTTCCTGAGCTCCCTCTAGTGGTGACGGCAATAAATGATGCCATTTCAAAGCACAACTCATCCCGCAAAAATCTAGCCCTCATACAGCTATGGGGACGGAAAAATAAAAAAAATATGGCTCTTGGAAGAAGGGGAGGGGCAAAGGCACAAACGAAAAAAAAAGAAAGAAAATCGCCAGGGGGTGAAGGGGTTAAACGTAACAGGGTGAGAAGTAAACGGGGTTTGGTGCAATGCTCTCCGGACCACCACATGCCGTTCTGTAGATGTCACACTACATCCTCACCTTCACTGAAGTCACCACCTTGGATCATGAAGCTTTTCACCACTCGATGGAACGTGGAACCCTTATAACATAACTTTTTCTTTGTAACTTTCCCAATTCCTTTTTCCCCTAGAAGAAGAGAGAAAAAAATCCTCATCAACAGTCCCAATTCCTCGGATTGTGCACAGAATGCTGCGTTTATTACATACGTACGGATCTTGGCTTCTAATTTCAAAATCTGAGGGAAAAGAATAATAATAAAAAAAAAAAAAATCTGCTCAGTTGCAAAGATCAACTGTGAGAAACAGTGGGACCTACCTGTACATAGACACAGGAAGTTCCTGCAAGTTTTGGGGCAGACATCAGAGAAAAGCTGAAATACAATTTGGCCAACTGTGGAGAAAAAGAAAATAAGTTTTAAAATTTTAGCTTTAGTCTCCTGTCCTTTGCTTCTCTCGTGCTTTACACTTCAGCTCTGCTCCATTAGGGTAAAACTAGGATCAGCGACTTCAGCTCTATAAGTGTATGGCAATCTATGATAGAATGAAATACAGCTCCTGTCCTGGCAGAAGCGCATCTTGATCCCCCATGCTTTACACTGCCCTTACGGTCTCTGGGTCACTATATAAAAAAAAAAAAAATTCAGTTATTTTACTAGTCTCTGGTTACTGAAATAAAGCAGAGGCAGAATCCCCATGAAGTCTACACGACCAATGTGGGAGTCAGAATCGCTCAGGTCTTGATAGTGTAATCCCGCAGTCAAAACCGATAAAAAAAATAAAATAAAAAAAATATATATACATAGCATGCACCCCAAAAATGGTACAGTTAAAATTCACAACTCGACAGGCAAAAAAAAACAACAACAAAAAAAACAAAACACAAGCGCTCACATCGCTGAGAAAATAAAAAGTTACAAGTCTCAGAAAATTTAAAAGATTCACATACAAAGAAAGTACATTAAAAAAAATGATTATATATATATATATATATATATATATATATATATATATATATATTTTACACATATATACATACACAGACATGCACACACCAAAAAATATAAATAAATAATATTACAAAAAAATCCAATTAACCCTATGATGCATAACCCTGGCCATTACTAAACTTAATATTTTGCATCTCTCAGTATTCCTCAGGTATGTAGGTTTTGGCAATTTCCAGTTGTTTATGTAGTTTTATCTGACAGGCATTTTTTCTAAATAAAAAAATGCTTTTTTGCAAAACCACATCTTTCCATGACACAGGCTTTTTAGGCCCGTATTATGTTTATCATATACCAGTTTTTGTGTCTTTTTTTGTCTTTGAGAGGCCCGTGTTATGTGAAAGCGCAAATACTGTAAGACGCAGCTTAAAATTTGCAGTAAAAAAAAACACATCAAAAATGCAACGTGTGTGAACATAACATTAGGCTATGTTCACTCGTTACTAGTGTTGAGCATTCCGATACCGCAAGTATCGGGTATCGGCCGATATTTGCTGTATCGGAATTCCGTTACCGAGTTCCGATATTTTTGTGATATCAGAAATCGGAATCGGAAGTTCCCAGTGTATTGTTCCCAGGGTCTGGAGGAGAGGAGACTCTCCTTCAGGCCCTGGGATCCATATTCATGTAAAAAATAAAATAAAAAATATGGATATACTCACCCCTCCAGCGGCCCCTGGACCTTACCGATGTAACCGGCAGCCTCCGTTCCTAAAAATGAGGAGTTTAGGACCTGCGATGACGTCGCGGCTTGTGATTGGTCGTGTGACCACTCATGTGACCGCTCACGCGACCAATCACAAGCCGAGACGTCATCGAAGGTCCTAAACTCCTCATTCTTAGGAACGGAGGCTGCCGGTTACATCGGTAAGGTCCAGGGGCCGCCGGAGGGGTGAGTATATCCATATTTTTTATTTTAATTCTTTATTTTTTACATGAATATGGATCCCAGGGCCTGAAGGAGAGTTTCCTCTCCTTCAGACCCTGGGAACCATCCAGGATAGCTTCCGATACTTGTGTCCCATTGACTTGTATTGGTATCGGGTATCGTTATCGGCGATATCCGATATTTTTCGGATATCGGCCGATACTATCCGATACCGATACTTTCAAGTATCGGAAGGTATCGCTCAACACTACTCGTTACAGTTTTGCTACTTTTTATGCAAAATTTTTATTATGTGTTTTACAGTATCAGCAAAAGCTACGAGATTTCAGAAATCATGATGAAATCTCGCACTGGCTTTTTTTCCTACCTGATTTGGAAAACTGCTGCATTTATACAAACTGCAGCATGTCACTTCTTGCAGCGTTTTTGCAGCACTTTTTCACACATAGAAAGTAATAAGTGCAAAAACGCAGGTATCAGGTTTTGCTGCATTTTTGGTGCAAGAACCTCAAGGAAGTTGCATCATGATTTTTGGGAGTGCTCACTAAACAAGAGACAACAAAAAATGCGGCAAATACACAGCAAAACCTGCTTTTTGTTAGCAGCTTCTTTACTGCCAAGAGAGCAGGTTTTGCCTGTGGGAAAAAAAAAAAGCAGCAAAAACGCAACATGTGAATACAGCCTTACAGGAGAAATGATGATGTCTGTAAAGCACTCTGGAACATGATGGCGATACATAGGCAGAGAATAATAAGTAAATAAAAATTAACAACCCTAATAATCTACCCATAAAATACAGGGTGAGACCCTCAACTATGACACCTCAAACACCAAGCTAATAAAGGTATAAGATGGCACAATAGCAAAGCAGTAACAAAAAAGTAAAAAAAATAACATTAATAAATGATAAATGCAGCACAATAAATAAAGATTAAAACCCAACAATGCTCATCTCCATATACCAAAAATAATGGTTTCATGCAGCGGTGACCAACCTGTGGATCTGCAGCTGTTGCAAAACTACAACTCCCAGCTATATCTGCCATATGTCTGGGGGTTGTAGTTTGATAACAGCTGGAAAGTCATATATAGGAAATCACAAAAGTCTAAAGGCAAAAAGAAAAACAGCAGAGGTCTGCACTTTCCACAATCACAACTAGCAGCTCGTACTTACTGGGCTCCCTGTTAATTTCCACATTGAAGAAGCACTGGGGACGCGCCTTCTCCGCCATCCTACAGCTCAGACACGACCTTCATAGAAGAAGAAAGGAGATGATCAAGTCCCCGCGCTGTAAAGAGCAGAACGTTCTCCTGCAGTCACCCCACAATACAGCAGGCACTGTCCTATATAAGAGAGACCAGACTCCTCCTCCCCCAGGTACCAGGAGTCATCTCACAGGTAAGAGCTCAGCATTCAGCTACCAGGACACACACAGACTTACGTGCACACAATACCTATTTCAGGCAGATTCTATGTGGAAACCACCTGACAAAGCGCAGCGACACCGCTGCAAAAAAATGAAGATCGTGCACAGCAATTGTGCGCATGTTACGTCTAGTGCTCCTTCGTTTAACTGGTTCCAGGTTTGGAAACCGTGAAGTGGTGAAAAGAAGTAACGCGTTCATCCTATGGGCGGCTTCTGATAAGAAAGCAATCACTAGTTTAAATTACAGTAAAAAAAACGACGCAGAAACGAAGGCAAAACTGGCAGCGAAGCGGCTTCTGGAAAAAGAATGATGGCTTTTTTCTGATGTGGTTCCGCCAGTGTCTTAAAGAGCCGTGTGCATATAGCCTTTAAGGGACTGGCTGATCCTTCACATATAAAGTTTCATCGTTGTGCATTGAAAAGTTTTACAACTTAATATTAAATTTTGGTTTTCAAATCCCCTCCACTTTCAAGATCTTTACTTGCTCAAGGTGATATGTGAGGCTGAAAACCACCTGGACATCTCAGTGTGTCACAGTCTTAAAAATTCTTTGTATCTAAACAACCTGGACACCAGAATGATACATTGTAACACAAAACAAGAGGGAGACGTGTTTAATGTGAATTGTAACAACTGTTGCAAACTCTCAGCTGTGAGAAATCAGGACAGGTTTTCATATGTGCACATGTATTCTTGGCCACTGCGGATTTTTCCGCAGCAGATTTGATAAATCTGCAGGGCAAAAATGCTGTGTTTTTGCTGCGGATTTATTGCGGTTTTCACTGCGGTTTAACAACTGCGGTTTTCCATAGGGGCAGCTGTAAGGGTATGTGCACACGTTGCGGATTCTCTGCGGATCCGCAGCGTTTTTTGCAGTGCAGAAACGCTGCAGATCCGCAATTGATTTACAGTACAATGTAAATCAATGAGAAAAAAAAAATGCTGTGCACACTTTGCGGAAAATCCGCTGCGGTTTAAAAGAAATAGCATGTCAATTATTTTTTGTGAATCTGCAGCGTTTTTATACCCATTCCATTATAGAAAACCGCAGGGGTAAAAAACGCAGCAAATCCGCAAGAAAACCGCAGCAAAAACGCACAAAAAAACGCTGCGGAACCGCACAAAAAAACGCAGGTGCGTTTTCTGCCAGGAGAGACAGAATCCGCACCAGAAATTTCTAAGCCGAATCTGCAACGTGTGCACATAGCCTAAGGGTATGTGCACACGATGCAGATTTAGTGCAGAATTGGTGCAGAACTGCACTGTGATTTACAGTACAATGTAAATCAATGTGAAAAAAAAAGCTGTGCACATGGTGCAGAAATATCTGCGCAGAAATGCTGCAGATTTCAAAGAAGTGCATGTCGCTTCTTTTGTGCAGTTCTGCAGCATTTCTGCACCCCTCCATGATAAAAATCTGCACTGGTAAAATCTGCACAGAAACTGCATCAAATCTGCACCTGCGTTTTCTGCCAATAGATGCAGATTTAGTGCAGAAAATTCTGCACCACATTTCCTACGTGTGCACATAGCCTAAAACCGCTGTGGAATCTGCAGAAAGAAGTGACATGCTGCAGAATGTAAACCGCTGCGTTTTTTCCGCAGCATGTGCACAGCGTTTTTGGTTTCCCATAGGTTTACATTGAACTGTAAACTCATGGGAAACTGCTGCGGACCTGCAGCTGCAGAAACGCTGCGGATCCGCAGCAAAATCCGCATCGTGTGCACATACCCTAAGGGTATGTGCACACGTTGCAGATTCTCTGCGGATCCGCAGCGTTATTTCCGGTACAGAAACGCTGCAGATCCGCAATTGATTTACAGTACAATGTAAATCAATGACAAAAAAAGCTGGGTACGCCCCTTTGGAGGGGGGGGGGGGGGGGGCCATGAACCGTGCTGACATTCCCTTTAATAAGAGGGGAAGGCATAAAGTCTTGGATAAATACCCCCCAGAGGAAATACAGTAAAAAAGTGTCAGAACTTTTGCATGTCTTCTCTGATGGGGAATAGTTGGTGGTTTGCTCTCTTGTTCCCTCCGGGTCTTCTGGACCAGATCCCAGGAAGTTTTCAGCCGCCCTCGGGGTCAGGTATATTAACAGTTTCAGGACAGGAGATTTCTGGAACAAGCCATGTATTGGGCTCCACAGAGACTGCACGGTGTGAGAATGAGGGTGATGATGAGGAAGGAAGCCCTCGTCTCGTCTTACAGGAGTCAGCGGAGCGCAGGGATAGAACACCCAAAACACAACCGCAGATAGGACCACCCAAATATCAGATAAGGACGGTACATACAGGGTCAGCAGCCGAGACCCATAATGTAACAGAACAGAAAACCATCTACACAAGACACAGAGCAAACAGCAGCCTGACCAGAGACTATATGTAATGTACAGTGTATACGGGGGACACGTGAGGTGTATATATAATGTACAGTGTATACGGGGACACGTGAGGTGTATATATAATGTACAGTGTATACGGGGGACACGTGAGGTGTATATATAATGTACAGTGTATACGGGGACACGTGAGGTGTATATATGATGTACAGTGTATACGGGGACACGTGAGGTGTATATATAATGTACAGTGTATACGGGGACACGTGAGGTGTATATATGATGTACAGTGTATACGGGGACACGTGAGGTGTATATATAATGTACAGTGTATACGGGGGACACGTGAGGTGTATATATAATGTACAGTGTATACGGGGACACGTGAGGTGTATATATGATGTACAGTGTATACGGGGACACGTGAGGTGTATATATAATGTACAGTGTATACGGGGACACGTGAGGTGTATATATAATGTACAGTGTATACGGGGGACACGTGAGGTGTATATATAATGTACAGTGTATACGGGGACACGTGAGGTGTATATATAATGTACAGTGTATACGGGGGACACGTGAGGTGTATATATAATGTACAGTGTATACGGGGGACACGTGAGGTGTATATATAATGTACAGTGTATACGGGGGACACGTGAGGTGTATATATAATGTACAGTGTATACGGGGACACGTGAGGTGTATATATAATGTACAGTGTATACGGGGACACGTGAGGTGTATATATAATGTACAGTGTATACGGGGGACACGTGAGGTGTATATATAATGTACAGTGTATACGGGGGACACGTGAGGTGTATATATAATGTACAGTGTATACGGGGGACACGTGAGGTGTATATATAATGTACAGTGTATACGGGGGACACGTGAGGTGTATATATAATGTACAGTGTATACGGGGACACGTGAGGTGTATATATAATGTACAGTGTATACGGGGACACGTGAGGTGTATATATAATGTACAGTGTATACGGGGACACGTGAGGTGTATATATAATGTACAGTGTATACGGGGGACACGTGAGGTGTATATATAATGTACAGTGTATACGGGGGACACGTGAGGTGTATATATAATGTACAGTGTATACGGGGACACGTGAGGTGTATATATAATGTACAGTGTATACGGGGACACGTGAGGTGTATATATAATGTACAGTGTATACGGGGGACACGTGAGGTGTATATATAATGTACAGTGTATACGGGGGACACGTGAGGTGTATATATAATGTACAGTGTATACGGGGACACGTGAGGTGTATATATAATGTACAGTGTATACGGGGGACACGTGAGGTGTATATATAATGTACAGTGTATACGGGGGACACGTGAGGTGTATATATAATGTACAGTGTATACGGGGGACACGTGAGGTGTATATATAATGTACAGTGTATACGGGGACACGTGAGGTGTATATATAATGTACAGTGTATACGGGGACACGTGAGGTGTATATATAATGTACAGTGTATACGGGGACACGTGAGGTGTATATATAATGTACAGTGTATACGGGGACACGTGAGGTGTATATATAATGTACAGTGTATACGGGGACACGTGAGGTGTATATATAATGTACAGTGTATACGGGGGCACGTGAGGTGTATATATAATGTACAGTGTATACGGGGACACGTGAGGTATATATATAATGTACAGTGTATACGGGGACACGTGAGGTGTATATATAATGTACAGTGTATACGGGGACACGTGAGGTGTATATATAATATACAGTATATCCGGGGACACGTGAGGTGTATATATAATGTACAGTGTATATGGGGGACACGCGAGGTGTATATATAATGTACAGTGTATACGGGGACACGTGAGGTGTATATATAATGTACAGTGTATACGGGGACACGTGAGGTGTATATATAATGTACAGTGTATACGGGGACACGTGAGGTGTATATATAATGTACAGTGTATACGGGGGACACGTGAGGTGTATATATAATGTACAGTGTATACGGGGACACGTGAGGTGTATATATAATGTACAGTGTATACGGGGACACGTGAGGTGTATATATAATGTACAGTGTATACGGGGACACGTGAGGTGTATATATAATGTACAGTGTATACGGGGACACGTGAGGTGTATATATAATGTACAGTGTATACGGGGACACGTGAGGTGTATATATAATGTACAGTGTATACGGGGACACGTGAGGTGTATATGTAATGTACAGTGTATAAGGGGGACACGTGAGGTGTATATATAATGTACAGTGTATAGGGGGACACGTGAGGTGTATATATAATGTACAGTGTATACGGGGACACGTGAGGTGTATATATGATGTACAGTGTATACGGGGACACGTGAGGTGTATATATGATGTACAGTGTATACGGGGACACGTGAGGTGTATATATAATGTACAGTGTATACGGGGACACGTGAGGTGTATATATAATGTACAGTGTATACGGGGACACGTGAGGTGTATATATAATGTACAGTGTATACGGGGGACACGTGAGGTATATATAATATACAGTGTATACGGGGGACACGTGAGGTGTATATATAATGTACAGTGTATACGGGGGACACGCGAGGTGTATATATAATGTACAGTGTATACGGGGACACGTGAGGTGTATATATAATGTACAGTGTATACAGGGACACGTGAGGTGTATATATAATGTACAGTGTATACGGGGACACGTGAGGTGTATATATCATGTACAGTGTATACGGGGACACGTGAGGTGTATATATAATGTACAGTGTATACAGGGACACGTGAGGTGTATATATAATGTACAGTGTATACGGGGGACACGCGAGGTGTATATATAATGTACAGTGTATACGGGGGACACGTGAGGTGTATATATAATATAGTGTATACGGGGACACGTGAGGTGTATATATAATGTACAGTGTATACGGGGACACGTGAGGTGTATATATAATGTACAGTGTATACAGGGACACGTGAGGTGTATATATAATGTACAGTGTATACGGGGGACACGCGAGGTGTATATATAATGTACAGTGTATACGGGGACACGCGAGGTGTATATATAATGTACAGTGTATACGGGGGACACGCGAGGTGTATATGTAATGTACAGTGTATACGGGGACACGTGAGGTGTATATATAATGTACAGTGTATACGGGGACACGTGAGGTGTATATGTAATGTACAGTGTATAAGGGGGACACGTGAGGTGTATATATAATGTACAGTGTATACGGGGACACGTGAGGTGTATATATAATGTACAGTGTATACGGGGACACGTGAGGTGTATATATAATGTACAGTGTATACGGGGACACGCGAGGTGTATATATAATGTACAGTGTATACGGGGACACGTGAGGTGTATATATAATGTACAGTGTATACGGGGACACGTGAGGTGTATATATAATGTACAGTGTATACGGGGACACGTGAGGTGTATATGTAATGTACAGTGTATAAGGGGGACACGTGAGGTGTATATATAATGTACAGTGTATACGGGGACACGTGAGGTGTATATATAATGTACAGTGTATACGGGGACACGTGAGGTGTATATATAATGTACAGTGTATACGGGGACACGTGAGGTGTATATGTAATGTACAGTGTATAAGGGGGACACGTGAGGTGTATATATAATGTACAGTGTATACGGGGACACGTGAGGTGTATATATAATGTACAGTGTATACGGGGACACGTGAGGTGTATATATAATGTACAGTGTATACGGGGACACGCGAGGTGTATATATAATGTACAGTGTATACGGGGACACGTGAGGTGTATATATAATGTACAGTGTATACGGGGACACGTGAGGTGTATATATAATGTACAGTGTATACGGGGACACGCGAGGTGTATATATAATGTACAGTGTATACGGGGACACGCGAGGTGTATATATAATGTACAGTGTATACGGGGACACGTGAGGTGTATATATAATGTACAGTGTATACAGGGACACGTGAGGTGTATATATAATGTACAGTGTATACGGGGGACACGCGAGGTGTATATATAATGTACAGTGTATACGGGGACACGTGAGGTGTATATATAATGTACAGTGTATACAGGGACACGTGAGGTGTATATATAATGTACAGTGTATACGGGGGACACGCGAGGTGTATATATAATGTACAGTGTATACGGGGACACGTGAGGTGTATATATAATGTACAGTGTATACGGGGGACACGTGAGGTGTATATATACCCTATATAGGGGTACAGACTGCATATGCGGCGGCTGTGACGGTACACAGGAGATTTCCCGCCCGTACAGAGATATGCGGACGTATCCCGTACGTCACAGCTGTAGACAGTATGTCGGCCCCGTGCACTGACCCCTCAGCGTCTCATCCGCCGTCCGCTCTTCCTTTCCGCCGTCCTCCGATCTCCGCACAGGGGTCCTCAGCCGCGCTGATTGCTGGGAGTGCCGTCGTCAGCAGGGCTGGCCATTGTGATCGCCTGTCTGCAGTTTCCCACTGTCTCTATGGTGACGTGTCAGTGCTGCGTTTATGGAGATGGGGAACTACATCTCCCAGGAGGAATTAGCCCATAATATTGTGATATCTGGCCAAATTGTGGGACGGTTTTCTCTATAATGGCTTTTTCTATCTCCATACTTCTGGAGGTGAAGTCACCGGAAAATCAGAGCCGCCATATGTTTAATGATTGTTGTGATGACGGTTCTGATTCTTGGGGGTGACGGTTCTGATTCTTGGGGGGTGACGGTTCTGATTCTTGGGGGTGATGGTTCTGATTCTTGGGGGTGATGGTTCTGATTCTTGGGGGTGATGGTTCTGATTCTTGGGGGATGATGGTTCTGATTCTTGGGGGTGACGGTTCTGATTCTTGGGGGTGATGGTTCTGATTCTTGGGGGTGATGGTTCTGATTCTTGGGGGTGACGGTTCTGATTCTTGGGGGATGATGGTTCTGATTCTTGGGGGTGACGGTTCTGATTCTTGGGGGTGACGGTTCTGATTCTTGGGGGTGACGGTTCTGATTCTTGGGGGATGATGGTTCTGATTCTTGGGGGATGATGGTTCTGATTCTTGGGGGTGATGGTTCTGATTCTTGGGGGATGATGGTTCTGATTCTTGGGGGTGATGGTTCTGATTCTTGGGGGTGACGGTTCTGATTCTTGGGGGATGATGGTTCTGATTCTTGGGGGATGATGGTTCTGATTCTTGGGGGTGATGGTTCTGATTCTTGGGGGATGATGGTTCTGATTCTTGGGGGTGACGGTTCTGATTCTTGGGGGTGACGGTTCTGATTCTTGGGGGATGATGGTTCTGATTCTTGGGGGTGATGGTTCTGATTCTTGGGGGTGATGGTTCTGATTCTTGGGGGTGACGGTTCTGATTCTTGGGGGATGATGGTTCTGATTCTTGGGGGTGATGGTTCTGATTCTTGGGGGTGATGGTTCTGATTCTTGGGGGTGACGGTTCTGATTCTTGGGGGATGATGGTTCTGATTCTTGGGGGATGATGGTTCTGATTCTTGGGGGTGATGGTTCTGATTCTTGGGGGATGATGGTTCTGATTCTTGGGGGATGATGGTTCTGATTCTTGGGGGTGATGGTTCTGATTCTTGGGGGGTGATGGTTCTGATTCTTGGGGGTGATGGTTCTGATTCTTGGGGGAGATGGTTCTGATTCTTGGGGGTGATGGTTCTGATTCTGGGGGGGTGATGGTTCTGATTCTGGGGGGGTGATGGTTCTGATTCTTGGGGGTGATGGTTCTGATTCTTGGGGGTGATGGTTCTGATTCTTGGGGGGTGTGTTATGACCCCAATGGCGAGGGTCTCAGAGGAACGTGGAAGTCTGCAGAATACAAAAATCCAGCTCATAGGGCAGTGGTAGCTGGGTTGACCATATATCTACTCCTAACGCCAACACTAGAAGTAGCCGGGGATCATTCCTACGTTGATTCTAGATGACACGCTCCAGCCGGAGAATCTAGCTACCCCTAGTAGAGGAAAACAAAAGACCTTTCTTGCCTCCAGAGAAGGGGACCCCAAAGCTGGATAGAAGCCCCCCACAAATAATAACGGTGAGGTAAGAGGAAATGACAAACACAGAAATGAACCAGGTTTAGCACAGAGAGGCCCGCTTACTGATAGCAGAATAAAGAAAGGTAACTTATATGGTCAACAAAAACCCTATCAAAATCCACACTGGAAATTCAAGAACCCCCGAACCGTCTAACGGCCCGGGGGGAGAACACCAGCCCCCTAGAGCTTCCAGCAAAGGTCAGGATATATATTTGGAACAAGCTGGACAAAAATACAAAACCAAAACAAAATAGCAAAAAGCAAAAAGCAGACTTAGCTGATATAACTGGAACCAGGATCAGTAGACAAGAGCACAGCAGACTAGCTCTGATAACTACGTTGCCAGGCATTGAACTGAAGGTCCAGGGAGCTTAAACAGCAACACCCTTAACTAACGACCCAGGTGCGGATAAAAGGAATGACAGAAAAACCAGAGTCAAAAAACTAGTAACCACTAGAGGGAGCAAAAAGTAAATTCACAACAGTACCCCCCCCTTAGTGAGGGGTCACCGAACCCTCACCACGACCACCAGGGCGATCAGGATGAGCGGCATGAAAGGCACGAACTAAATCGGCCGCATGAACATCAGAGGCGACCACCCAGGAATTATCCTCCTGACCATAGCCCTTCCACTTGACCAGGTACTGAAGCCTCCGCCTGGAGAGGCGAGAATCCAAGATCTTCTCCACCACGTACTCCAACTCGCCCTCAACCAACACCGGAGCAGGAGGCTCAGCAGAAGGAACTATAGGCACAATGTACCGCCGCAACAAGGACCTATGAAATACATTGTGAATAGCAAACGACACAGGAAGATCCAGACGAAAAGATACAGGATTAAGGATTTCCAATATCTTGTAAGGCCCAATAAAACGAGGTTTAAATTTGGGAGAGGAAACCTTCATAGGAACAAAGCGGGAAGAAAGCCATACCAAATCCCCAACGCGTAGTCGGGGACCCACACCGCGGCGGCGGTTGGCAAAGCGCTGAGCCCTCTCCTGTGACAACTTCAAGTTGTCCACCACATGATTCCAGATCCGCTGCAACCTATCCACCACAGAATCCACCCCAGGACAGTCAGAAGGCTCCACATGACCCGAAGAAAAGCGAGGATGGAAACCAGAGTTGCAGAAAAAAGGCGAAACCAAGGTGGCGGAACTAGCCCGATTATTAAGGGCAAACTCAGCCAACGGCAAGAATGTCACCCAATCGTCCTGATCAGCAGAGACAAAACACCTCAAATAAGCCTCCAAAGTCTGATTGGTTCGCTCCGTCTGTCCATTAGTCTGAGGATGGAAAGCAGACGAAAATGACAAATCAATGCCCATCCTACTACAAAAGGATCGCCAGAATCTGGAAACGAACTGGGATCCTCTGTCTGACACAATATTCTCAGGGATGCCGTGCAAACGAACCACGTTCTGGAAAAACACAGGAACCAGATCGGAAGAGGAAGGCAGCTTAGGCAAAGGAACCAAATGGACCATCTTTGAGAAGCGATCACATATCACCCAAATAACGGACATGCCCTGGGATAGCGGAAGATCAGAAATGAAATCCATGGAGATATGTGTCCAAGGTCTCTTCGGGACAGGCAAGGGCAAGAGCAAACCGCTGGCACGAGAACAGCAAGGCTTAGCTCGAGCACAAGTCCCACAGGACTGCACAAATGACCGCACATCCCTTGACAAGGAAGGCCACCAAAAGGACCTGGCCACCAGATCTCTGGTGCCAAAAATTCCCGGGTGACCTGCCAACACCGAGGAATGAACCTCGGAAATGACTCTGCTGGTCCACTTATCCGGGACAAACAGTCTGTCAGGTGGACAAGACTCAGGCCTATCAGCCTGAAATCTCTGCAACACACGTCGCAGATCCGGAGAAATAGCTGACAAGATAACTCCATCTTTAAGAATACCAACAGGATCAGCGACTCCAGGAGCATCAGGCACAAAGCTCCTAGAAAGAGCATCGGCCTTCACATTCTTTGAACCTGGTAAATACGAGACAACAAAATCAAAGCGGGAGAAAAACAATGACCAGCGGGCCTGTCTCGGATTAAGGCGTTTAGCAGACTCGAGATACATCAGATTTTTGTGATCAGTCAAGACCACCACACGATGCTTAGCACCCTCGAGCCAATGACGCCACTCCTCAAATGCCCATTTCATGGCCAACAACTCCCGATTGCCCACATCATAATTTCGCTCGGCAGGCGAAAACTTCCTAGAGAAAAAGGCACAAGGTTTCATAACAGAGCAACCAGGGCCTCTCTGCGACAAAACGGCCCCTGCTCCAATCTCTGAAGCATCCACCTCAACCTGAAAGGGAAGTGAGACATCGGGCTGGCACAAAACAGGCGCCGAAGTAAACCGGCGTTTCAACTCCTGGAAAGCCTCCACGGCAGCAGGAGCCCAGTTAGCTACATCGGAGCCCTTCTTGGTCATATCCGTCAAAGGTTTCACAATGCTAGAAAAATTAGCGATAAAACGACGGTAGAAGTTAGCGAAACCCAAGAACTTCTGTAGACTCTTAACTGACGAGGGCTGAGTCCAATCAAGAATAGCTCGGACCTTGACTGGGTCCATCTCCACAGCAGAAGGGGAAAAAATGAACCCCAAAAAGGGAACCTTCTGTACACCAAAGAGACACTTTGAGCCCTTGACAAACAAAGAATTTTCACGCAAAATTTTAAAGACCAACCTGACCTGCTCCACATGCGAATCCCAATTATCAGAAAAAACCAAAATATCATCCAGATAAACAATCAAAAATGTATCCAGATACTTCCGGAAAATGTCATGCATAAAGGACTGAAAAACTGAAGGCGCATTGGAGAGCCCAAAAGGCATCACCAAGTACTCAAAATGACCTTCGGGCGTATTGAATGCGGTTTTCCATTCATCACCTTGCTTAATGCGCACAAGGTTGTACGCACCACGAAGATCTATCTTGGTGAACCACTTGGCACCTTTAATCCGGGCAAACAAGTCAGACAACAGCGGTAAAGGATACTGAAATTTGACAGTGATCTTATTTAAAAGCCGATAATCAATACAAGATCTCAAAGATCCGTCCTTTTTTGCCACAAAAAAGAATCCCGCACCAAGAGGGGAAGAAGACGGACGAATATGTCCTTTCTCTAGAGACTCCTTGATATATGAACGCATAGCGGTATGTTCAGGTACCGACAGATTAAACAGTCTTCCCTTAGGAAATTTACTGCCTGGGATCAAATCTATAGCACAGTCACAGTCCCTATGAGGAGGCAGTGCACTGGACTCAGACTCACTGAAGACATCCTGATAATCAGACAAATACTCCGGAACTTCCGAAGGCGTAGAAGAAGCAATAGACACAGGCAGGGAATCCCCATGAATACCACGACAGCCCCAACTAGACACTGACATAGCCTTCCAGTCAAGGACTGGATTATGGGTCTGTAACCATGGCAGCCCTAAAACAACCAAATCATGCATTTTATGTAAAACCAGGAAACGTATCACCTCGCGGTGTTCAGGAGTCATGCACATGGTAACCTGTGTCCAATACTGCGGTTTATTTGCTGCCAATGGCGTAGCATCAATACCCCTAAGAGGAATAGGATTTTCTAATGGTTCAAGAGTAAAACCACAGTGCTACCCCTAGTAGAGGAAAACAAAGACCTTTCTTGCCTCCAGAGAAGGGGACCCCAAAGCTGGATAGAAGCCCCCCACAAATAATAACGGTGAGGTAAGAGGAAATGACAAACACAGAAATGAACCAGGTTTAGCACAGAGAGGCCCGCTTACTGATAGCAGAATAAAGAAAGGTAACTTATATGGTCAACAAAAACCCTATCAAAATCCACACTGGAAATTCAAGAACCCCCGAACCGTCTAACGGTCCGGGGGGAGAACACCAGCCCCCTAGAGCTTCCAGCAAAGGTCAGGATATATATTTGGAACAAGCTGGACAAAAATACAAAACCAAAACAAAATAGCAAAAAGCAAAAAGCGGACTTAGCTGATATAACTGGAACCAGGATCAGTAGACAAGAGCACAGCAGACTAGCTCTGATAACTACGTTGCCAGGCATTGAACTGAAGGTCCAGGGAGCTTAAACAGCAACACCCTTAACTAACGACCCAGGTGCGGATAAAAGGAATGACAGAAAAACCAGAGTCAAAAAACTAGTAACCACTAGAGGGAGCAAAAAGTAAATTCACAACAGGGGTGATGGTTCTGATTCTTGGGGGTGATGGTTCTGATTCTGGGGGGGTGATGGTTCTGATTCTTGGGGGTGATGGTTCTGATTCTTGGGGGTGATGGTTCTGATTCTTGGGGGATGATGGTTCTGATTCTTGGGGGTGACGGTTCTGATTCTTGGGGGTGACGGTTCTGATTCTTGGGGGATGATGGTTCTGATTCTTGGGGGATGATGGTTCTGATTCTTGGGGGTGATGGTTCTGATTCTTGGGGGTGATGGTTCTGATTCTTGGGGGTGATGGTTCTGATTCTTGGGGGTGACGGTTCTGATTCTTGGGGGATGATGGTTCTGATTCTTGGGGGATGATGGTTCTGATTCTTGGGGGATGATGGTTCTGATTCTTGGGGGTGATGGTTCTGATTCTTGGGGGATGATGGTTCTGATTCTTGAGGGATGATGGTACTGATTCTTGGGGGGGTGACAGTTCTCATTCTTGGGGGGGTGACGGTTCTGATTCTTGGATGATGGTTCTGATTCTTGGGGGGATGACGGTTCTGCTTCTTGGGGGATGATGGTTCTGATTCTTAGGGAATGATAGTCCTGAATCATGGGGAGATGATGGTTCTGATTCTTGGGGGGTGACATTCTGATTCTGGGGATGCCTTTTGATTCTTGGGGGATGATGGTTCTGATTCTTTGGTTCTTGGGGGATGACGGTCCTGATTCTTGGGATGACGGTTCTGATTCTTGGGGGGATGACGGGTCTGATTTTTGGAGGGCCATGATTATAATTTTTAGGGTCTAATCTCATTTTTCTGATGGTTTATTCTGATTATAGAGCAGAATTTCTACAAAAAGATGACGACCTTGATTTAGAAGGTGATAGTCACAGTTTCGATCAGTAGTTATAAGGAGGTATTCTGTTTTTCGGGGAGTTATCCTGATTTTTTGGTGGGTTAATCTGTTTTTTTTATGGTCAGACTGATTTTTGGGGGGCTGTTGTGACTGCCATGGTGTTATTCTGATTTTCTTTGTTTTTGAGGTGCTATTCAAGTTACCGATTAGAATTTATAGGAGAACACAACTCGAGGACCTGTTTTTAAAAAGCGTGTGCTTTTCGTTGACTTATTCTGTTTTTTGGGGGGATTTTTTTCTGATTGTTGGGAGCAATTCTATTTTTCATGACATTCTTCTAATTTTTGGATTAGTCTTTTCTTAGGAGGCTATTCTAATTTTAGGGGGTATTTTTCATGCGGGTATTCTGATTTTTTTTTAGAGCGGTTATTCTTGGTTTTGAGGGGTATTATGATTTTTGGAAGGTGCTGTTTATTTTCAGGAGAGACAATTATTATTTTTTATACATATATCTTCAGAGAGCTGCTGTGATTTTTGCTCACGCTCAGCTGCTTCCTTACTTTGCTGGCAGATTTCCAGCTCCTTTAATTACATGTCCAGGATGCGGCTCTTGCGCACTTGGAAGAACTTCTGACGGTTTCTAAGTCGCCAGACAAGGATGTGGGCGCACTGACTTCATTATGGAGCATCTTGTATCCGGGATGTGATCAGAAGTGTACACAGAATTATACTGCTCACCTGCCAGGGAACAGATCACACCTGGCTTAAAGGGCAAATCCACCGAAAACCACCTACTTGTATGTCACACAGACCTGTCAGAAGGTAACACATCACCATTCCCGATGTCAATGGGGCTGACAGGCGCATTTCATAACATACAGAGGGTTGATAGCGTGAGCTCACAGACATATGCTATACGGAGAAATATAGTATAATACCCATTAACTCCCGGTATATAACGTTTGGCCTCCCATTTATTCCCCCTGTATAACATCCAGCACCCTCACTGCTCCTGTGTATAACATCCGGCCTCCCATTTACCCCTTCCCTGTATAACATCCATCCCCCTTGCTCCCCCAATGTATATCATTCGGCCCCCACACCCTCCCAGTGTATAATATCCGGCCTCCTCGCACCCCCAGTGTATAAAATTCGGCCCCTTTACTCCCCAGTGAATAACATCTGGCCCCCTCAGTCCCCCAGTGTATAACATCTGGCTCTCTCACTCCCCCAGTGTATAACATCCGGCCTCCTCACTCCCCTAGTGTATAATATCCGGCCCCTTCACTTCCCCAGTGTATAACATCCGGCCCCCTCACTCCCCCACTGTATAACATACGGCCCCCTCGCTCCCCCACTGTATAACATCCAGCCCCCTCGCTCCCCCACTGTATAACATCCGAACTCCCATATACCCCACTGTATAACATCCGGACCCCTCACTCCCCCAGTGTATAATATCAGGCCTCCTCGCTCCCCCAGTGTATAATATCCGGCCCCCACACTCCCCCAGTGTATATTATCCAGCCTCGCACCCCCAGTGTATAAAATCTGGCCCCTTTACTTCCCCAGTGTATAACATCTGGCCCCATCAGTCCCCCAGTGTATAACATCTGGCTCTCTCACTCCCCCAGTGTATAACATCCGGCCTCCTCACTCCCCCAGTGTATAATATCCGGCCCCTTCACTTCACCAGTGTATAACATCCGGCCCCCTCACTCCCCCACTGTATAACATCCGGCCCCCACACTCCCCCAGTGTATAACATCCGGGCCCCTCGCTCCCCCACTGTATAACATCCGGACTCCCATATACCCCACTGTTTAACATCCGGACCCCTCACTCCCACAGTGTATAACATCCGGCCTCATCACTCCCCCAGTGTATAACATCCTGCCCCCCACACCCCCTGGTGTATAACATCTGGCCTCACAGTTACCCCAGTGTATAACCTTCAGCCCCCAATATGCCGTCTTCTTTTACTGCCATGTAACAGAGCGGCCAGTGGTGCAGAGCTATTACCAGCGCGGTCTTGCAATTGGAGCCAACGGGGTAACAAGTCCGTCCATGACGTTTCTCCTCCTGAATCTTCCCCATCACCTGTGAGTGATGTTATTGAGAAGAGGAAGGAACCTCAGCCATGAAGTGTTGACCCTGTAACGTTACAGAGCGGGGGGCCGAGTGCTGAGGAGCAGTGGGCAGAAATGTCACCACCGCTCTGCTGACCCCATAACTGCAGAGTCCAAACCTCCTCTGGTATCAGCACAAACATTGCGCCTCCGCTGGGAGCTTCATGGCCAAGCAGCTGCATGCAGCCGTACATCACCAAGCACAATGCCGAGCGTCGGATGGAGCGGTGTAAAGCCGCCACCACTGGACTCTGGAGGAGATGTGTTCTATGCAGTGACGGATCGCACTTCTCTATCTATGTCTGATGGAGGAGCCTGGGTTTGGTGATTGCAGGAGGACGTTACCCCCTGACTGCATTGTGCCCCCTGTACTGTTGGTGGAGGAGGATAATGCTATGGGCTGTTATCAGGGGGCGGCCTCGGACCCTCAGCTCCAGTGATGGGAAATCTTAATCTTCACGACAAGACATTGTGGACAATTGTAGCTTCAGCTTTGTGGGAACAGTTTTGGGAAGACCCTTATCTGCCCTCCATGACGAGGTCCATACAGGCATGGGGGGAACATGCCCCATCCTATAATGGAGATTGTGAGCCCGGCCCCCCCCCAATATCAGGGTCTGACCCCACAAATGATCTTCTGAATGAAGGGGCAAAAATTCCCACAGACGCCTCCAAAATCTAGTAATATTTCTTCCCGCAAGAGCGAGAGCCGTTATATCTGCAGATGACGACTCCATATTATGTCTATGATGTAGGATGGAGGTCGGAGAAGCCCCCGGAGCTGGATATGGAGGGGCACATACTATTCTCTATGTAGTGTAGAATCCTGGAGGGTTTAGGACTCTAGGATCAGTAATGGGCTCTGTGTATATAATGGTCACTCGGGAAAGATGGATAATAATCTTATATCAATGTATCTTTCCATCACATACATTTCTATCTCACGTCTTCCATCTATCGCATTCACTAAGTAAAATCAACCCAGGCAGTTAAAGGGTTCATGTAGATCTGTCGCGGTGCCCGGGTGTCGCATTCCTGTGTAAAGTTTAAGGCTCGTGATTTTAGCAGGGGATAATGTTGAGCACCATCAGCTCTGGACAATGAAAATAAGTATTAGTTATTTAGTGTTTCTGCAGCAGAGTGTGGCACAATATGGCGGCATTATATCACCTGTATCACCCAGAGCTCCACACCAGACTGTCCGCCTCCCCCATCCTACTAAATACGGTATATCGCCATAAAGTTTCCATATACTTGGGGGTCCTGCTGCTGTGTGGACCCCTCCATACCTTCTGATTTTAATACACAGCATTCTCCTTATTTACATTGTCATTATGGAAACTAGAAGCTGATCTAGTTTACAGCTGAGGGTTTGTTACAATAGGATCCATTCTGTCTTGCTGCAATCAGGCCAATTTCTTACTTTCACGGTCATCTGACCCGAACTTCGGGGTTGTTCCCATCTTCATCTATGGATATTGTTCGATGGTGCTTGTAGGGGGCATCCTACTGTGTGGGGGCATCCTACTGTGTGGGGGGACATCATACTGTGTAGGGGGCATCATACTGTGTGGGGGAATCATACTGTGTGGGGGCATCATACTCTGTAGGGGACATCATACTGTGGGGGCATCAGGCTGTGTAGGGGGCATCATACTGTGTAGGGGGCATCATACTGTGTGGGGGAATATCATACTGTGTAGGGGGCATCATACTATGTGGGGACATCATACTGTGTGGGGGACATCATGCTATGTAGGGGGCATCATACTGTGTGGGGGACATCATGCTGTGTAGGGGGCATCATACGGTGTGGGGGACATCATGCTGTGTAGGGGGCATCATACTGTGTGGGGGCATCATACTGTGTGGGGGACATACTGTGTGGGGGGCATCAAACTGGGGGACATCATACTGTGTGGGGGGCATCATACTGTGTAGGGGGCATCATACTGTGTGGGGGGAATCATACTGTGTAGGGGACATCATGCTGTGTAGGGGGCATCATGCTGTGTAGGGGGCATCATACTGTGTAGGGGACATCATACTGTGTGCGGGGACATCATGCTGTGTAGGGGGCATCATACTGTGTGGGGGAATCATACTGTGTGGGGGCATCATACTCTGTAGGGGACATCATACTGTGGGGGCATCAGGCTGTGTAGGGGGCATCATACTGTGTAGGGGGCATCATACTGTGTGGGGGAATATCATACTGTGTAGGGGGCATCATACTATGTGGGGACATCATACTGTGTGGGGGACATCATGCTATGTAGGGGGCATCATACTGTGTGGGGGACATCATGCTGTGTAGGGGGCATCATACGGTGTGGGGGACATCATGCTGTGTAGGGGGCATCATACTGTGTGGGGGCATCATACTGTGTGGGGGACATACTGTGTGGGGGGCATCAAACTGGGGGACATCATACTGTGTGGGGGGCATCATACTGTGTAGGGGGCATCATACTGTGTGGGGGGAATCATACTGTGTAGGGGACATCATGCTGTGTAGGGGGCATCATGCTGTGTAGGGGGCATCATACTGTGTAGGGGACATCATACTGTGTGCGGGGACATCATGCTGTGTAGGGGGCATCATACTGTGTGCGGGGCATCATATGGTGTGCAGGGGCATCATTTTGTGTGCAGGGGCATCATACTGTGTGGGGGGCGTCATACTGTGTGCAGGGGCATCATACTGTGTGCAGGGGCATCATACTGTGTGTGGGGGCATCATACTGTGTGTGGGGGCATCATGCTGTGTAGGGGGCATTATACTGTGTGCGGGGCATCATACTGTGTGCGGGGGCATCATACTGTGTGCAGGGGCATCATACTGTATGTGGGGGCATCATACTGTGTGCAGGGAGCTGTTGATAAAGTACTTCTAATCCTACGATACGCTCAACAGAGAAATTACAGCACCATGAAGGCAAAGTGCTGGAATTATGGAAATCTCAGGATGGAGACGTCACTGATCTACAAATGGTGAATGGAAACAACATTTTCTAAACCTCTGGATTATTCAGTGTGTAGTCTGAGCCCATTGCACAAATCTCCACAGTTACAGCTTTGGCTGCTATCACTGAGGTTGAGGAAGGGCATCCATTTCTCCAAATTGCCCCAAGAGCCATTTTTCCTCGTCACACCCCCTGGCCGCATGTTCCTGGTGCTATATTGAGCAACCTGTGTGGCCTAAACCTGCTCCCGTGGCTGCAGCGTCTCCAGAATTGTCTCCATCCAGGACATCGGGGACATCATCAGTCTGTGATTACACAGGAGCTGCCAGCAGCGGATCTTGATGATTTGCCAAAGTGCATTCAGCAGCAGAACCTTTCTCATACGACCATTAATAAACTCAGTGACAGCAGCCGAGGCCAGGATTTATGAATGAACCAAGTTGATTATAAAATGTTGTTTCCTTTTTTCATCTATGATTTGATCGGGCAGCATGTACAGTGCCTTGCGAAAGTATTCGTCCCCCTGGAACTTTTCAACCTTTTCCCACATATCATGCTTCAAACATAAAGATACCAAATGTATATTTTTGGTGAAGAATCAACAACAAGTGGAATACAATTGTGAAGCTGAACAAAATTTATTGGTTATTTTACATTTTTGTGGAAATTCAAAAACTGAAAAGTGGGGCGTGCAATATTATTCGGCCCCTTTAGGGTACGTGTCCACGGTCAGGATGGCCGGCGGTATCGCCGTAGCGGCGAAGCCGCTCGGCGCTAAGCCCCTCGGCGCTAAGCCCCGCCCCCTTTCTGGGACGCGATGATGCCGGATGTGTTAACTGTACACATCCGGGATCATCGCACCCTCGCATAGCGCCCTGTGATATTACTTGCGGCGACGCAGCGTCGCCGCAGGTAGCACGGACATGCTGCGATCTGAAAAGACGCGCAGCATGTCCGGAGTCGCAGGGAAGTCGGATGCGTGTTTCCACGCATAGTGGACACGGGATTTCATAAAATCCCCTCCACTATGCTGGAACATCTGGACGCTGCGTATTTGACGCTGCAGCTCTGCGCAGCGTCAAACAAGCAGCGTTTACTGACCGTGGACACACACCCTTACTTTCAGTGCAGCAATCTCACTCCAGAAGTTCATTGTGGATCTCTGAATGATCCAATGTTGTCCTAAATGCCTGATGATGATAAATATAATCCACCTGTGTGTAATCAAGTCTCCGTATAAATGCACCTGCTCTGTGATAGTCTCAGGGTTCTGTGTGAAGCACAGAGAGCATCATGAAGACCAAGGAACACAACAGGCAGGTCCGTGATACTGTTGTGGAGAAGTCTAAAGCCGGATTTGGATACAAAATGATTTCCAAGACTTTAAACATCCCAAGGAGCACTGTGCAAGCGATCATATTGAAATGTAAGGAGTATCATACCACTGCAAATCTGCCAAGACCCGGCCGTCCCTCTAAACTTTCATCTCAAACAAGGAGAAGACTGATGAGAGATGCAGCCAAGAGGCCCATGATCACTCTGGATGAACTGCAAAGATCTACAGCTGAGGTGGGACAGTCTGTCCATAGGACACAATCAGTCGTACACTGCACAAATCTGGCCTTTATGGAAGAGTGGCAAGAAGAAAGCCATTTCTCAAAGATATCCATAAAAAGTGTTGTTTACAGTTTGCAACAAGCCACCTGGGAGACACCAAACATGTGGAAGAATGTGCTATGGTCAGATGAAACCAAAATCAAACTTTTTAGCAACAATGCCAAACGATATGTTTGGCGTAAAGGCAACACAGCTCATCACCCTGAACACACCATCCCCACTGTCAAACATGGTGGTGGCAGCATCATGGTTTGGGCCTGCTTTTCTTCAGCAGGGACAGGGAAGATGGTTAAAATTGATGGGAAGATGGATGGAGCCAAATACAGGACCATTCTTGAAGAAAACCTGTTGGAGTCTGCAAAAGGCCTGAGACTGGGACGGAGATTTGTCTTCCAACAAGACAATGATCCCAAACAGAAAGCAAAATCTACAATGGAATGGTTCACAAATAAACGTATCCAGGTGTTAGAATGGCCAAGTCAGAGTCCAGACCTCAATCCAATGGAGAATCTGTGGGAAGAGCTGAAAACTGCTGTCCACAAACGATCTCCATCCAACCTCACTGAGCTCGAGCTGTTTGCCAAGGAAGAATGGGCGAGAATTTCAGTCTCTCGATGTACAATACTGATAGAGACAAACCCCAAGGGACTGCAGCTGTAATCGCAGAAAAAGGTGGAGCAACAAAATATTAAGTTACAGAGACCGAATAATATTGCACGCCCCACTTTTCAGTGTTTGATTTTCCACAAAAATCTAAAATAACCAATAAATTTCGTTCAACTTCACAATTGTGTTCCACTTGTTGTTGATTCTTCACCAAAAATTTACATTTGGCATGTTTATGTTTGGCACTGTATTTGCTGTCAGGGTCTTATTAATGAGCATGACAGGATAAAAAGCCAAAACAGAAACTATTTTTTTTTCATCTACAGGTGAAATTATTGTGTCCTCCCATGACTGCGTCTAGGGGGCAGCTCCCACCCCTACGAGGATATCATGGTGGAGCTCTATGTTCTGTGCACCCCATCTGGGAGGGTCGCGCTGTTAATTGTGTGCCCCCTTGGGGAATAATCGCCCTGTTTCCTGTGTGCCCCCTCAGTGAGGGTCGCCCTGTGTGTGCCTTCGGGGGGTGGTCGCCCTGTGTGTGCCTTCGGGGGGTGGTCGCCCTGTGTGTGCCTTCGGGGGGTGGTCGCCCTGTGTGCCCCCTCGGGGGTGGTTGCCCTGTGTGCTCCCTCGGGGGGTGGTTGCCCTGTGTGCCCCCTCAGGGGATGGTCACCTTGTTTCCTGTGTGCCCCCTCGGGGGGTGGTCGCCATGTTTCCTGTGTGCCCCCGGACCCCTGTGTAGGGTCTCCACCATGATTCGTGGCACGTGACCGGCCTGACGCCCCCCACATTAGATCAGGACTCTGCACGTTAATCTCTGTGTGTATTCTGGACCCGTCCTGCCGTCATGGTGCCGGCTGTTCTCTGGGACCTCAGTCCGCGCCCTGAGAAGCCCCCGACATACCGCTGCGTCTGCTGGGGGCTATGCTCCAGTCTGGAGGCTCGTGGGTCCCCCTGTATCTGCTTTCCAGGGTAATATTTCTGCCTATATTTTCCTCATGACTGTAATCTACTGCTTTCTGTTATCAACCCCTTCAGACTGGAAAGAGGCTGACAACTGTAATAACAAGCTGCAGATGAATGCTCCTGTCAGAGCCCAGGACGAGGCACAAAGCTAATGTGCAAATGTCTGCAGCCACTCATACGACTGGTTTTCCCCGGTGTCGCCCATGTCGTATGAGTGGCTGCAGACATTTGCACATTAGCTTTGTGCCTCGTCCTGGGCTCTGACAGGAGGCGCTATCCGCAGCTGCAGCCCTGTGCTCGCCCTTTTAAGAACATCACCAGAGTGGTGCTGCTTTAAGAGCAGACCCCGCTGTGCGCGCATGCTCAGTGAGCGGCTCTGGCCTGGCCGCGGGGACTCAGAGTGGAGATTCGGCCTCACACCTGGTGCGTCCTGTAACCCCCGCACTGACAGGTAGGGGGCGCCCTAGTGACGTCACACGGCAACACCTGCTCTGTATACTGTGTATACCGCTGCTGGAGAGGGTATATATGTGTGTGTGTCTGTATGGTGCGTGTATATCTGTGCCGTGTGTGTATACGGGGGTGTATGTATATCTGTGCCGTGTGTGTATACGGGGGTGTATGTATATCTGTGCCGTGTGTGTGTGTGTGTGTGTACAAGGGTGTATATATCTGTGCCGTGTGTGTATACGGGGCGTGTATGTATCTGCTCTGTGTGTATACGGGGCGTGTATGTATATCTGTGCCGTGTGTGTATACGGGGGTGTATGTATATCTGTGCTGTGTGTGTGTGTACAGGGGGTGTATATATCTGTGCCGTGTGTGTATACGGGGGGTGTATGTATATCTGTGCTGTGTGTGTGTGTACAGGGGGTGTATATATCTGTGCCGTGTGTGTATACGGGGCGTGTATGTATCTGCTCTGTGTGTATACGGGGCGTGTATGTATATCTGTGCCGTGTGTGTATACGGGGCGTGTATGTATCTGTGCCGTGTGTGTATACGGGGCGTGTATGTATCTGCTGTGTGTGTATACGGGGGGTGTATGTATATCTGTGCTGTGTGTGTATACGGGGGGGGTGTATGTATCTGCTCTGTGTGTATACGGGGGGTGTATGTATATCTGTGCCGTGTGTGTATACGGGGGTGTATGTATATCTGTGCTGTGTGTGTGTGTGTACGGGGGTGTATATATCTGTGCCGTGTGTGTATACGGGGGTTTATGTATATCTGCTGTGTGTGTGTGTACGGGGGGTGTATGTATCTGTGCCGTGTGTGTATACGGGGCGTGTATGTATCTACTCTGTGTGTATACGGGGGGTGTATGTATATCTGTGCCGTGTGTGTATACGGGGCGTGTATGTATCTGTGCCGTGTGTGTATACGGGGGTTTATGTATATCTGCTGTGTGTGTGTGTACGGGGGGTGTATGTATCTGTGCCGTGTGTGTATACGGGGCGTGTATGTATCTACTCTGTGTGCATACGGGGCGTGTATGTATATCTGTGCTGTGTGTATATACGGGGGGGTGTATGTATCTGCTCTGTGTGTATACGGGGCGTGTATGTATATCTGTGCCGTGTGTGTGTACGGGGGGGTGGGGTGTATGTATATCTGTGCCGTGCGTGTATACCGGGGGGGTGTGTGTGTGTGTATATATGTGTGTGTGTGTGTATGTATGTATATATATATATATATATATATATATATATATATATATATAATCTGCGCCGTTTGTATATATTGGATGTGATTGTGTGTATATACAGCAACGTTTTCCTGCCTTCTGCTTGACATAAGCTTTGTTTCCTGTCAGCTCTTACAAGCAGGAGGCAGGGACCTCTCTTTACTGCACCATCTCACAGGCTTCGCTGTAGACTGTGCACTCGCAGGTAAGAGACGAGGGAGTTTTGTAGCTGCAGATCTTCTTTAGATGGAGTCACTTAATTTCGCTGCTCCTCTGTAAGGCAGAAATGATTTCTTCAGCTGCATGGGAGGAACATGGCGGGTGGAGCTGGGGGGATAGGACAAGTCCCAGCGCTGCCAGGAGGGATGTAACAGCTGATGTCATTCTCTCTGTAGATCACCGACCTATGGACTGATGAGCGAGTGCCGGACTGGTGGTCAAACTGCAGCTCACGTGACCGCGCCGCCTAATTAAAGAGATAAATTGTAAGGATGGAACAAATCCCCAGCTGCAAGTAATCCTCTAAACATTTGTAGCACAAAGTATCAATAATTCCTAGATTCATACACAGGAGATGGAGCTCCTATATCTGCTCTGGGTTCCGGCTGTAGATGTCTGGATTTTACCCTCTGAAAGACCCCAACTCTAGATTAGTCTCCCTGCCTCGGGGGCACTGCAGGTAAAATCAAGTGTCAGGAAGCAGAATAGTGAGTGCAGCTCTGGAGTATAATTCAGGATCAGTAATGTAATGTATGTACACAGTGACTGCACCAGCAGTATAGTGAGTGCAGCTCTGGGGTATAATACAGGATGTAACTCAGGATCAGTAATGTAATGTATGTACACAGTGACTGCACCAGCAGAATAGTGAGTGCCGCTCTGGAGTATAATACAGGATGTAACTCAGGGTCAGTAATGTATGTACACAGTGACTGCACCAGCAGAATAGTGAGTGCAGCTCTGGAATATATAATACAGGATGTAACTCAGGATCAGTAATGTAATGTATGTACACAGTGACTGCACCAGCAGAATAGTGAGTGCAGCTCTGGAGTATAATACAGGATGTAACTCTGGATTAGTAATGTAATGTATGTACACAGTGACTGCACCAGCAGAATAGTGAGTGCAGCTCTGGAGTATAATACAGGAGGTAACTCAGGATCAGTAATGTATGTACACAGTGACTGCACCAGCAGAATAGTGAGTGCAGCTCTGGAGTAGAATACAGGAGGTAACTCAGGATCAGTAATGTATGTTGTACACAGTGACTGCACCAGCAGAATAGTGAGTGCAGCTCTGGGGTATAATACAGGATGTAACTCAGGATCAGTAATGTAATGTATGTACACAATGACTGCACCAGCAGAATAGTGAGTGCAGCTCTGGAGTATAATACAGGATGTAACTCAGGATCAGTAATGTATGTACACAGTGACTGCACCAGCAGAATAGTGAGTGCAGCTCTGGGGTATAATACAGGATGTAACTAGGGATCAGTAATGTAATGTATGTACACAGTGACTGCACCAGCAGAATAGTGAGTGCAGCTCTGGGGTATAATACAGGATGTAACTCAGGATCAGTAATGTATGTACACTGACTGCACCAGCAGAATAGTGAGTGCAGCTCTGGGGTATAATACAGGATGTAACTCAGGATCAGTAATGTAATGTATGTACACAGTGACTGCACCAGCAGAATAGTGAGTGCAGCTCTGGGGTATAATACAGGATGTAACTCAGGATCAGTAATGTAATGTATGTACAGAGTGACTGCACCAGCAGTATAGTGAGTGCAGCTCTGCAGTATAATACAGGAGGTAACTCAGGATCAGTAATGTAATGTATGTACACAGTGACTGCACCAGCAGAATAGTGAGTGCAGCTCTGGAGTATAATACAGGAGGTAACTCAGGATCAGTAATGTATGTACACAGTGACTGCACCAGCAGAATAGTGAGTGCAGCTCTGGGTATAATACAGGATGTAACTCAGGATCAGTAATGTAATGTATGTACACAGTGACTGCACCAGCAGAATAGTGAGTGCAGCTCTGAGGTATAATAACTCCGGCGCGGCACTTGGTGATTCTGCAGTTTTCTCTGTATGATCCGTACAATGATTACAATAGTGATTTTCTTTTCTCTAATGCAGGTGGTGACTTCATGAGTCGTACGGCAGCCTCTGCCCATGATCCTCTACGCCTGCATCGTGAGGCTACAGGACGGTCTCCCGCTCTCGGCTTCCACAGATTTCCACCCGAACAAGCAAGTGTTGGAGTGCAAGAAATGTTTGCGGAGGTTGTGTGTGGACCTGTCCCAGCGGCCGGCCAGGGGCAGCGCCAGGGTGTGCGACCTCAGCATACAGTGAGTCCCGCGCCCACAGAACATCTGTAATGGGGGGATTATTATTTCTAATTTTTCAGACTGAATACATTGTAACAAGCGCCCAGCTGTGATAAGTGGTGTCTCTCGTTCTGTGTTCAGCCTTTGATATAGGCATAATTAAGCAGAGAAATTAAAACCCAAACTTTACATGAAAGTTCTTGAATTGTTCATTATACAAAAAAATATGAAAGTGACACAATTTCAGGCGATTGTCATGATTGAGGGGATGGAGAATTCGGGTCCTGTAATACACAGGTTCCTCCCCGCGGCTCAGGTCCTGTGGTACCCAGGTTCCTCCCTGCGGCTCGGGTCCTGTAATACCCGGGTTCTTTCCCTCTGGTCCTGTGGTACCCAGGTTCCTCCCTGCGGCTCGGGTTCTGTAATACCCGGGTTCTTTCCCTCTGGTCCTGTGCTACCCAGGTTCCTCCCCGCGGCTCAGGTCCTGTGGTACCCGGGTTCCTCCCTGCGGCTCGGGTCCTGTAATACCCGGGTTCTTTCCCCCTGGTCCTGTGGTACCCGGGTTCCTCCCTGCGGCTCGGGTCCTGTAATACCCGGGTTCCTCCCCGCGGCTCAGGTCCTGTGGTACCCAGGTTCCTCCCTGCGGCTCGGGTCCTGTAATACCCGGGTTCTTTCCCTCTGGTCCTGTGCTACCCAGGTTCCTCCCTGCGGCTCGGGTCCTGTAATACCCAGGTTCTTTCCCTCTGGTCCTGTGGTACCCAGGTTCCTCCCTGCGGCTCGGGTCCTGTAATACCCGGGTTCTTTCCCTCTGGTCCTGTGCTACCCAGGTTCCTCCCCGCGGCTCAGGTCCTGTGGTACCCGGGTTCCTCCCTGCGGCTCGGGTCCTGTAATACCCGGGTTCTTTCCCCCTGGTCCTGTGGTACCCGGGTTCCTCCCTGCGGCTCGGGTCCTGTAATACCCGGGTTCCTCCCCGCGGCTCAGGTCCTGTGGTACCCAGGTTCCTCCCTGCGGCTCGGATCCTGTAATACCCGGGTTCCTCCCTGTGGCTCGGGTCCTGTAATACCCGGGTTCCTCCCCGCGGCTCAGGTCCTGTGGTACCCGGGTTCCTCCCTGCGGCTCGGGTCCTGTAATACCCGGGTTCTTTCCCCCTGGTCCTGTGGTACCCGGGTTCCTCCCTGCGGCTCGGGTCCTGTAATACCCGGGTTCCTCCCCGCGGCTCAGGTCCTGTGGTACCCAGGTTCCTCCCTGCGGCTCGGGTCCTGTAATACCCGGGTTCTTTCCCTCTGGTCCTGTGCTACCCAGGTTCCTCCCTGCGGCTCGGGTCCTGTAATACCCAGGTTCTTTCCCTCTGGTCCTGTGGTACCCAGGTTCCTCCCTGCGGCTCGGGTCCTGTAATACCCGGGTTCTTTCCCTCTGGTCCTGTGCTACCCAGGTTCCTCCCCGCGGCTCAGGTCCTGTGGTACCCGGGTTCCTCCCTGCGGCTCGGGTCCTGTAATACCCGGGTTCTTTCCCCCTGGTCCTGTGGTACCCGGGTTCCTCCCTGCGGCTCGGGTCCTGTAATACCCGGGTTCCTCCCCGCGGCTCAGGTCCTGTGGTACCCAGGTTCCTCCCTGCGGCTCGGATCCTGTAATACCCGGGTTCCTCCCTGTGGCTCGGGTCCTGTAATACCCGGGTTCCTCCCCGCGGCTCAGGTCCTGTGGTACCCGGGTTCCTCCCTGCGGCTCGGGTCCTGTAATACCCGGGTTCTTTCCCCCTGGTCCCGTGGTACCCGGGTTCCTCCCTGCGGCTCGGGTCCTGTAATACCCGGGTTCCTCCCCGCGGCTCAGGTCCTGTGGTACCCAGGTTCCTCCCTGCGGCTCGGGTCCCGTAATACCCGGGTTCTTTCCCTCTGGTCCTGTGGTACCCGGGTTCCTCCCTGCGACTCGGGTCCTGTAATACCCGGGTTCCTCCCTGCGGCTCGGGTCCTGTAATACCCGGGTTCCTCCCTGCGACTCGAGTCCTGTAATACCCGGCTTCCTCCCCGCGGCTCGGGTCCTGTAGTACCCGGGTTCCTCCCCGCGGTTCGGGTCCTGTGGTACATGGGTTCCTCCCTGCGGCTCGGGTCCTGTAATACCCGGGTTCCTCCCTGCGGCTCGGGTCCTGTAATACCCGGGTTCCTCCCTGAGGCACGGGTCCTTTAATACCCGGGTTCCTCCCCGCGGTTCGGGTCCTGTGGTACCTGGGTTCCTCCCCTAAAAAATGAACATTTCTGCGACTTTCTAATTGTGTAAGAGCTCTGCCGGCTGTCAGTGAAAAGATTCCTGGCTGAATCCTGTACAGATGAGATCCTTTGTGCCACAAAGAGACAGACTGCGGAGATGAAGGTTTCCATTCACTCACAGCAAGCAGAATCTTAACCATTTAAGGAATTGGCGTCAAGACACTCATAAGGGGCCATGAAATAGGTTTCTAGTTTTCTTAACCCATTAAATGCCACAGTTAATAGCGGCCACGGCTTCGAAGGTGTGTATATGACTCCGTGTTTTTTGTTGTTGTTTTTTTCACCACTTATGTGTTTTTCTGTCTCCCCAGTTTCTGCTCTTCAGGTGACATTTCCTCTCTGACCATCTGCACCAGCAGTTTCCAGTCCGCAGCCGCGTTCTCCTTCCTGGAGGAGCTCATCTGGGAGTTCTCCGCTTCGTACAATAGCACCGCCATAGCCCTGGCATCCAGACCGTACGCCTTCCTGGAGTTCGGTGAGTTATAATCAAGTGCTTGTCCGTGCAGAAAACGAATGCCCATAGCCCCCGACTAAATACAAACCCCAGACCAGGCTCCCAAAACTAATACAGACCCCTGAAGTAATGTAGCCTCCAAGATTAAACCTCCTAAAAATATAGATTCCACACCAGACGCCTTAAATAAATGCAGACTAGAAACCATATAGACCCCAGACCATACCCCTTAAATAAACACAGATCCCAGACCAGACCGCCTGAATAAACACAGACCAGGCTCCCTAAACTAATACAGACCCCTAAAATAATAGTCCTCGGACGAGACCTCCTAAACTTATAGAATCCATAATGGACCCACTGAATAAATACAGACACCATATGAAAACCTTTTAAGAATAATAGACCCCCTGACCAGACCCTGTAAACTAATAGAGATCCTAGACCAAAGCCCATACACTAATACAAGCCCCAGAACAGAAACTCTAAAGTCATATAGCCCCTAAACATGACCCTATCAATAGACCACCAGACCAGTCCCCCAAAATAAATACAGACCCCAGACCTTCTAAGTAAGTACAGATCCCCTTTCCCAAGCCATACCTTCTAAGTAAAATCATTACCCCAGACCAGGACCCTTAAACAAATAAAGACCTCCAGACTAGACTCTGCAGTTGCTCCTGTGTTATCCTCTCGGCTTCAGGGAGCAGCAGCCGACACAGGATGAGATTGTCTGCAGCGGAACCTGGAAGTTAGGAAGATTGCAGGAACGTGGAGAGACATTTGTATACATTTTCTTCCTCTTGTGTCCATATTGCAGATGGCGTCATACAACGTGTAAAACACAATTTTAACTCTGGTGCCAGCCCGCCCATACACCTGGATCCCAGCGCCACACCGGTGTCTGTCAGGCTCGAGGAGGTAGCGGAAGCGAATGGTATTGCTAATGGGCACATAGGCACACAAGTGAGTCCAGGTAGGAAGGGTTGGTTAAGTGTATAGAAATAATGATTGTTCCTAGTGGTGGCTGTATAATCTGTATGTAGTGAGCTCCCCCTAGTGGTGGCTGTATAAATCTGTATGTAGTGCGCTCCCCCTAGTGGTGGCTGTATAAATCTGTATGTAGTGAGCTCCTCCTAGTGGTGGCTGTATAAATCTGTATGTAGTGCGCTCCCCCTAGTGGTGGCTGTGTAAATCTGTATGTACTGATCTCCCCCTAGTGGTGGCTGTATAATCTGTATGTAGTGAGCTCCCTCTAGTGGTGGCTGTATAATCTGTATGTAGTGAGCTCCCCCTAGTGGTGGCTGTATAAATCTGTATGTAGTGAGCTCCTCCTAGTGGTGGCTGTATAAATCTGTATGTAGTGCGCTCCCCCTAGTGGTGGCTGTGTAAATCTGTATGTACTGATCTCCCCCTAGTGGTGGCTGTATAATCTGTATGTAGTGAGCTCCCTCTAGTGGTGGCTGTATAATCTGTATGTAGTGAGCTCCCTCTAGTGGTGGCTGTATAAATCTGTATGTAGTGAGCTCCCTCTAGTGGTGGCTGTATAAATCTGTATGTAGTGAGCTCCCCCTAGTGGTGGCTGTATAAATCTGTATGTAGTGAGCTCCCCCTAGTGGTGACTATATAAACCTGTGTACAATGAGCTACATCTAGTTGTTGTTGCCGATAACCAGAATATAATCATGTATCTCAAAATTTGAAACTCTGTATCAGGGAAAAAATGCGCTTCCCTCCTTATAACGGTATATTTGTAATTAAATCAGCAGAATTTAGTAAAGAGTCCAGACTTGGCGAGCAGATGTGCCCTGTGGTGTAATTCTCTTCCTGATGATATTTGCAGCATTTTCCTGATTTCCATCTTATTTATTCCTCGTAGCCAATCAGCGGATGAGCCCGGTGAGCGCGCTGGGCATCCTGTCGCTGACTCTGAACATCATGTGCAGCTCGCTGAGCCTCATCCGGGGAGTCCACCTGGCCGAGAACTCATTCCAGGTACACGCCGGACATTGTGAAGCGTCTGATAACTTGCTGGGGAGTGAGGAGCAGGAATGACATTGCAGCTGCCTCCTGGGTATCACCAGAGTGACTAATATACTTCATCTAACGGGTCTGATGTTTTCCTTGGTATAAATAGATGTAATGAGAATAGACTTGTTTTTCTTTTTACAGGACGGATATGAAAATGCAGGAAAAGTTCTGGCGTTCCTCATGGCTTTTTCTGCAAGTTTATTACAGGTGAGGAGACAATAAAAACATTTTACTCAAATCTCAGATGGTGGAAAACAACCGTACAGCCAGAGAGGACGATGGGGAGAGTTGTTTCCTAGTTTTCGTGCGCACCGCTGGGGGAAGATAAGATGTGAAGTTATTTATATAAATACCGATTAGTCATTATCTCCTGAACGGTTCAGCAACTTTGAATTCTTTATTATTTTCAAGATCTCTGCTCGCTGACAGTGAATGGCAATATTCCGATATTTCTCCTCACTGCTGAGGTTTATTTACAATTGTGTCCAGTCTAGACAATCACCGGTGTGCTGAACGGTCTACACTCCAGACTGATACATTGTAACGACCCCATAGCCCGGACCCCAGACTGATACATGTTACCTGCACTGATACATTGTAACAACCCACCAGCCGGGACCCCAGACTGATACATGTTACCTGCACTGATACATTGTAACAACCCCTCAGCCCGGACCCCAGACTGATACATGTTACCTGCACTGATACATTGTAACAACCCCTCAGCCCGGACCCCAGACTGATACATGTTACCTGCACTGATACATTGTAACAACCCACCAGCCCGGACGCCAGACTGATACATGTTACCTGCACTGATACATTGTAACAACCCCCTTGCTCTTACAGGTTTTCGGGGTGGTATGAGGCTTTTCCATGTCCTGGCAGTATGCAGAGATCATGACAGTGACAATGAGTTGTGACACAATCTCTTACACTGAATTATCCTATGAAGTTTCCTGAGCCATAAAGTTAGCGCAGAAGTCGGATTTGTGATTCTGGATGTTTTGGGTTTTTTTTTTTCACTTATCCCATTAACCCATTCCCTTCCCGATGTGTGATGTCTGTGTACGGAGCAGCTCTGATCGCTGCTGTTTAACCACTTAGCTACTGCTGTCATTGTCTGATACCCCGTCAGCGGGCGCTGATGAGTGGTCGCCGCCATCTTGGTACTTTTGTGAAGTGCAGTGACAGACCGTGGCTTTCTCTATATCCTGTAATATTAACTGTAGTCAGGAAGGGGTTAAACAACACTACAGTAAGCTGCCTTGGCTGGTACCAGAGAGCAGTAGAGTACACTGGGCGGCTCCATAGCCGGCGAGAAGTTGATGTCCCAGTGTTATAACTTTTGTCTCTTCGGCCCCCAGTGTTACCTGTACGTCGTGTTCTCTCCGGCCCGCGCCCTGAAGTCCTGGGGATCGTTCCTGGTGATCGGCCTGTGTAACCTCTACCTGTACGGACTGCGCAACCTGTGGCAGATCGGCTTCCACGTCCTGGTGGCGTTCCTGTCTGCGGTGCAGATCGGGAATCGGAGGTGTGTGGACAGACACACCGGCTGTGGGGTGTGACGGCAGCGCTGGACTGACTCTTATTTATATCGCAGTTTTATTTAATTTTTTTTTTAAATTTTATAAATGAAATTACAAGAAAAGCTTCAAGCGGATTCCTCCTAACCCCGGCAATTATACGTGTGGCCAATAGAGGGCACTGCTCTGTGGCCACCAGTGTGCTCTGTTCACTTACCACTACGGGGTGCTGCTCTGTGACCACCAGGGCGCTCTGTTCACTGGCCACTAGAGGGTGCTGTATTAAAGCCATAATAACCCCTTAAAAAATCAAAATCTGGAAAAAAATTACTAAGGAGGTGAAATGGTGGGTGAAAAAAAACAATTGTCATTTTTGGTTTTGCAGCACTAATTTTGTAATAAAAATTACAAGGTAATAATTCTTCATGTCAGCACAATTACGGCAGTAACAGGCCAGTATTATTATTTTTTTATTATTATTATTTCAGTGGCTTGAAAAAAACCCAACAACTTAGTTTGTCTTTTTGGCTGTAACAATTTTTTTTTTTTAATTTTTTTATATTGTTCCATGGATGAAGTTACGAGGTCGGTAATTCTTGCTTTGTCATTATTCTGTGTGTCATTTTCTTTAATTAAAAAAAAAATGAGAAGTCACATTGTTCGAACTCTTTCAAACTTTGCCTTTCAGCAATGGATCAGTGAAACGGTCGACATCATTTACACATCAATTTATTATTAATTAATGCATCAAATTATGAAAAGGGGGGGGGGGATTAGAAATTTTTGAAAAACAATTTTAGCAGAAAGAACACTTTTTATTGCTATTTCTTAAACAACTGTCCGGTCCTCAGGTCTGATCCAGCAACACTGTTACTTTCAGATTAGACTGTCAAAAAAGAACAGAAAATGTAAGAAAAGGCAAAATCATCCATCCTGTCTGCGGCAATATAAAAAGAAACAATGTATAAAACACCAGTAGTGCAAAAACCAGGCGGAAGAGGAGGGGCTGTGAGCAGCCAATCAGATTCCGGCACTACATGAATGCATGCAATCTGATTGGCAGTTACTGACAGCACCTCCCCTTTATTATATATATTTAATAGATGACTTTTTTGCTGTTTTATGTGCTTTTAATAGTTTCCTTTCACACTACTTCCTTTCTGTAACTTGTTTTTAATCAAATCATGAATACATTAAGGCCCCCCCCGCTTCTTTTATTTGCATATGGCCCTCCCATTAATTAAAGGGCCGGTTCATGTCTCCATATTGGATTGGGGGGGGGTTAATCGCACAAGTGTCAGACAACTCAACACCCAATGCAGTTGCATAAATATAAGCGCACCCGTGTTTCTAGTGCGTCTTATAGAAAACAAGTTGTCTGTGAATTAACCCTCGAGCCTTCTGGACAGCACACAAGGTAAGTGAAAATGTATCATAAAATAATAATAATTGTTAAAATAGAAAAATAGTTAAATTGTCTAAATACATAAAAAACACGTGTCCGGAGCCGTCCTATCGATGGGACGCTCCAATCTATGCATAGCGACACTTAGTAATCATGTCGGGACATTCACAATGTAACAAGTGACTAAAAATAACATGTAGGGGGACAGGGAACATGGCAAAGTGTGGCATCAACAGCTGGAGCCGTATGTGACTTTATAGGACATGATTATAGAGGTGATTTTTAACAGGGGGCCCTGTTGTGATGAGGGAACTCAGGACCCCTTTCTCCATCTCGGGGTGATCCACTCTTAGGATTGATGGTTTCCACATGAAAACTTAGTCAACTACTTATTTACGAACCCCAAATTCTTAAACACCTTAGTTCCTCATGGGAAGGTCTTTATATTAAATCCTCAGGGGCGGGGTTTAACAGAGAAGTTAAACCATTCTCCACCCCCAAGGCCCATGAGCTTCTAATTACTTAATGCTAGTCTGTCATGGACTGTTCCTTTTAGCTTTATACTATGAAGGGCAAGCTACAAAGTTGTGATTGTGCAGCTTTCTAGTCCCCAACATAAGGGCCCCATTCCTGGTCATTTTGGCTTCATCCATCATCCCACCCCCCTCGTTATCATACATTTGCAGTCACCTCCACGTTCCCTAATCCACGTACATTATTAGTCACTAAAGACCCCACGTACAATGACGATATATTGGGACAACCCACCAGGAACTTTTCCAGGGGTCGCTTACAAAAACGCCAAAAACATTTGTAGGAAAAAGAACAACAAGAATGAGACAAAATGCCTCCCCCTCCCGGAGCGCGAGAAGCGTGAAATATCAGGTCTAATCCGTTCACAGTAAATTTAGGGTTAAACCATCATAGAACGCAACTTGTCAGGGACGAGGGGAAATTCTCCGCTGCTGTAAGATACAAAAAAATTGGCACAAATAATACTTAAGAGCAGATGATGCATAGTTCACATGGGGTGAAAAAAAATCCCCAAAATCTAAAAATATTACTATCATCTACATTATAATTCCCTATAATCTGTAGTGCGTCTGTGGAGTCCGGGGGGCGGGATTAGTGCGTGTGTGGAGACTGGGGGCGGAATTAGTGCGTGTGTTGAGACCGGGGGCGGGATTAGTGCGTCTGTGGAATCCGGGGGCGGGATTAGTGCGTGTGTTTATACCGGGGGCGGGATTAGTGCGTGTGTGGAGACCGGGGGGTGGGATTAGTGCGTCTGTTGAGACCGGGGGGTGGGATTAGTGCGTCTGTGGAGTCTGGGGGGCGGGATTAGTGCGTCTGTTGAGACCGGGGGGTGGGATTAGTGCGTCTGTGGAGTCTGGGGGGCGGGATTAGTGCGTGTGTTGAGACCGGGGGTGGGATTAGTGCGTGTGTTGAGACCGGGGGTGGGATTAGTGCGTCTGTGGAGTCCGGGGGCGGGATTAGTGCGTCTGTTGAGACTGGGGGCGGGATTAGTGCGTCTGTTGAGACTGGGGGCGGGATTAGTGCGTCTGTGGAGTCCGGGGGCGGGATTAGTGCGTCTGTTGAGACTGGGGGTGGGATTAGTGCGTCTGAGACCAGGGGCGGGATTAGTGCGTGTGTTGAGACTGGGGGTGGGATTAGTGCGTCTGGAGTCCGGGGTCGGGATTAGTGCGTGTGTTGAGACCGGGGGTGGGATTAGTGTGTCTGTGGAGTCCGGGGGCGGGATTAGTGCGTGTGTTGAGACCGGGGGGCGGGATTAGTGCGTGTATTGAGACCGGGGGGCGGGATTAGTGCGTGTGTTGAGACTGGGGGGTGGGATTAGTGCATCTTGAGACCGGGGGTGGGATTAGTGTCTCTGGAGTCTGGGGGGCGGGATTAGTGTGTCTGGAGTCCGGGGGGGGGGGTGGGATTATCATCTTCTAGTCAGGGATACATTTAAAGGGGTGTTTCCATCACGGACATTCATCATATCCAAGGTTTCCATTATAAAGGTTTCATAAATGGGGATCCCACATATATTGAAAACCAGTTATCCCCACCCCAGAACCATCTATAAAAGGGGATGTCCTCTACTGGGCACTCCCATCTTAATTGCTTGGGTGCTGCACATAAAACAAATTCTTCCTCTAGTTCTGCGCCGTTCTGGCCACATTGGCGCTGTCTCATTCAGTGGTCGCGACATTATGTCACGTGACCCCTGCAGCCAATCTGAGATCACTGATCGGCTGCAGCCTTCACTAATCCCATAGAGCGGACATCTGCTCTGAAGAAATACCGATACAATATCACCCCGCTGCCAGAATAAAAAGGGCCGGAAGGTTAGTGTGGGTTGGGTTTTTTATATTTTATATGAGGGACTTAAGCATTTAAGGAGGTAGTGTCCAGAAGTGGACAACCCCTTTAAGGAGACCATATCAAAATGTATTTAGAAATGTGCGCTCAGCTCCTGGGCTCTCTTCATTTGCTTTTACCGGAGTCTGTGATGAAGATACCCCTCTAAAAGAATCATCCGTCTGAGGTGGGAGCCCAGGTTAATGGGGCACAATATGAGATTGTACCACTCCAAGGCCAGCAATAAACAGATTGGTTCTCCATCAGATATTTATGCCATAGAGACAATAGACGTCATAAATGTCCGTTTTAAGAATAGACGTCCTTGGCTCTTTTTTTGGATCTCTGAAAAGTAAGAAACCCTAAGACTAAGTTCACACTATGTGTTTCAGCAGCAAAAACTGATCTCTTGGCAGAAATGAAGCTGCAGAAAGGAGCGTGTTTTGCTTGGTTTTCCTTGGTTTTTGCACGCTAGATTTGTTTCTCGTGCCCGATGATAAAGTTTCGTATTGAAAACTAAAAGTCTTATTCTATAGAATCAGGTTTTGGCTAAAAAAAATGCAGCAAAATCTGATATTTGAGTTTTTAGTGCATTTTTTCACCACCCATTCAAGTCAATAGGTGAAGAATGCTGAAAGAAATGGCATCCTCTATGTCCAGAAAACCAAGCAAAGCACAAAATCCTGAGGACAAAAAAACAATAAAACTCAGCTGAAAATTAGAATAAAAAATGCCCAGTGTGAACTTAGCCTTAATATTTCATACGTGCATCATCTGTTCACAGAAAATATCAAAGTCGGCATGTAGCCCCCAGAGCCGTGGGTTGTGCACCCCAAGAGTAGTACCTGCAAAGTTGAGGCACATACTTGTATAATACTGTAAGACTCAACGTGATATCAGACTAAGATTTTGGTCAAGACCCTATGGTAAAAGAAAATGCAAAACTAAAAAAAAAAATTTAAAAATCCATTTTTCGTCCTCTTCACTTAAGACTCCAAGTATGATCTCGATTTCTCCAACCCTTCCTTCAGAAATTTCACATAGGTAGAAGTGGACACATCTTCCAAACCGTCGGCGAAACTAAACAGGCTGGAGTCCACTTCTTCTGGCTTCACGGAAGTGATATCTAGGAAATAATTGGCGTTAATGTGATGAACGACAGTTCCGTTAGGAAGACAGATCATCATCTCCACAGGAAAGTTGTATTTTTCCAGGTGTAGAGAAGCCAAAGTGGCAGACGAATTGTTTTCTTTGTTGCCCTGAAGTTCCTCGAGTTCTTTCACCAGTGACCAACTACTGATGAAGCTCTCGTTGAGCAGAGCAAGAACGGGCAAACTCTCCAGGACGGTCTCGCGGAGAGTTCGCCCCGAACCTCAGCAGGACTGGTCGTCCAGTGCCCCCCAAAGTAAGACCGAGTGAACAAGTTTCTTTTCGGCCAACGCTCTATCAAACGCTTCTGTAAAAGGAAAATACGAAACCTTCTTGAAGGGGTACATGGTGACTTCAAGTTTTTTGGACGCATCTTCCCAGCTTATCTCAGACTCCCAAGTTATCTCCTCAAACACAAATTCTAGAGGTTCCCCATCTGACGTCTGGCTATCTATGACATTTCCGTTTTCATCGTAGACCACCGTGGGGATGGACGGACCCAGAGACTGCAACTCCATCTGGGGCAGGTAGCCGATGTCCACCTCCATGTTGCTGCTTTCACTGGCTCCGTACAGCCATTCCATGTCAACGTTCAGTGTCCGGTTATTTGGGACAAACAACTTGAAGTATCTCACGTGGGAAGCGTCCTTGGAGAGGATTACGTGGCCAGTGAACTGACCAGGAGAAAACCAGAAAGGAAAATTTGGTGGCTCGTTAAGCTGAAACTCGGCATGGATCCGAAAGGCAATGTCATAGTAGAAGTCGCTGACTGCCCGGATACAAGCCACCGATCCTTGAGGTGCAAACCTGGTCTTGATGAAGGGACGAGGGTGAAACATAGACAGGAGTTTATGGATGAGGACTTCTTTACCCTTCGGAGGTGGAGGATAAATTCTGTTATTGGGTAAGTAACCGGTGAAGATGTTGAGTTCGCTGGGGATGATCCACCAAAGATCACCAAGGTCTACTTTATTTTTTGGTGGGAGGAAAGCCTTGAACTGCCGAGCAAAAAAAACAGTGGTGGGCACAGCTGGAGACGTCCAGTTTCTCAGCCCGGAAAGAGCACTGTTGGTGATTCCTAAGAACCCATCCTTGCTCTTGGTCATGGTCTCCATGAGCAGAGGCTGAAACTGTGCGGCAACAGTCAGTGTCTCCCCGTTGGGATCCAAGTTGTCCTCTTCTTCATAGTCAAATGCTGGAGAAATCCCAGTAAATTTTTCGGCAATAGGTCTGAACTCCTCAGGACTAATGTACATGTCCTTGTCAGCATCCAGGGAAGAGAAGAGAAGGAGACCCTCGATACCCAGAGTCCGCAGGCCGGCCTCCTGGCGTTTCACCAGTTCATTATCCCGGTACATGCGAACTCCAATCACCGAGGCCACGAGCAAAACCAGGATCATTGTCCATCGAAAGCACTTTAAGCAAAATGAAGAGCTTTTTTCTTTCTGGACTTTCTCTTTGTCCAAAGTTTCTTTGTGTGCAACATTGTTCAAGTCTGTATCTTTTTTCCTTTTGCGAAGATCAGTTGTCATATCTGAAAATAAGAAGAAACTGTAAATACATGAAATCATCAACGATCACGTAACATCAGAATATGGGATTAATAGGTCTCATATCAAACTGGAAGAGTAGTCAAGGTAAGAGAGTCCCTATTACATAACTATTATAATACTGTCCCCTATGTACAAGAATATAACTACTATAATACTGCTCCTATGTACAAGAATATAACTACTATAATACTGCTCCTATGTACAAGAATATAACTACTATAATACTGCTCCTATGTACAAGAATATAACTACTATAATACTGCTCCTATGTACAAGAATATAACTGCTATAATACTGCTCCTATGTAGAGGAATATAACTACTATAATACTGCTCCTATGTACAAGAATATGACTACTATAATACTGCCCCTATGTACAAGAATATGACTACTATAATACTGCCCCTATGTACAAGAATATAACTGCTATAATACTCCTATGTACAAGAATATAACTACTATAATACTGCCCCTATGTAGAGGAATATAACTACTATAATACTGCCCCTATGTACAAGAATATAACTACTATAATACTGCTCCTATGTACAAGAATATAACTACTATATTACTGCCCCTATGTACAAGAATATAACTACTATAATACTGCCTGTTGTGAATTTGGATTCTGGGCTCCCCCGGTGGCTACTGGTGGAATTGAACTGGTGTTTTCATCTTCTCTGTTCACCTGTTCCCATCAAGATGTGGGAGTCGCTATATAACCTTGCTGCTCTGTTAGTTGCTTGCCGGTCAACAATGTTATCAGAAGCCTCTCTGTGCTTGTTCCTGCTCCTAGACAACTACTAGATAAGTTGGACTCTTGTCCATGTTTGTTTTTGCATTTTTGTTCCAGTTCACAGCTGTAGTTTCGTTACTGTGTCTGGAAAGCTCTTGTGAACAGGAATTGCCACTCTGGTGTTATGAGTTAATGCCAGAGTTTTAAAGTAATTCCTGGATGGTGTTTTGATAGGGTTTTCAGCTGACCATGAAAGTGTCCTTTCTGTCTTCTGCTATGTAGTAAGTGGACCTCAAATTTGCTAAACCTATTTTCATACTACGTTTGTTATTTCATCTTAATTCACCGCCAATACATGTGGGGGGCCTCTGTCTCCTTTCGGGGTATTTCTCTAGAGGTGAGCTAGGACTAATATTTTCCTCTGCTAGCATTATTTAGTCCTCCGGCTGGTGCTGGGCATCTAGAATCAACGTAGGCATGCTACCCGGCCACTGCTAGTTGTGCGTTAGGTTTAGTTCATGGTCAGCTCAGTTCCCATCTTCCAAGAGCTAGTTCCTATATATGCTGATGCTATGTTCTCTTGCCATTGAGAACATGACAGTTTGACCGGACCATCAAAGTGTTAATTGTTTGGGCTGAAGCAGGAGAAAAAGAAGTGTTTAAGGGAATTTTTTTTTTTTTTTTCCCCTCAGAGTTTTGCTGCCTAGCCCTTAATTGCTGTCCAGCTGCTTCTTACCTCCTCTTAACCCTTGAATGGCTCTGTGTCCACCTGTTTGTAATGGATCTTCAGAGTGTAACTGCAGGTTTGAATAATCTCGCCACGAAGATACAAAATTTGCAAGACTTTGTTTGTCATGCACCTGTATCTGAGCCGAGAATTCCTTGGCCGGAATTTTTCTCGGGGAATAGATCTGGGTTTCAGAATTTTCGAAATAATTGCAAATTATTTTTGTCCCTGAAATTTCGCTCTGCCGGAGACCCTGCACAGCAGGTCAGGATTGTGATTTCCTTGCTCCGGGGCGACCCTCAAGACTGGGCTTTTTCATTGACACCAGGGGATCCTGCGTTGCTCAATGTGGATGCGTTTTTTCTGGCCTTGGGGTTGCTTTATGACGAACCTCATTTGGAGCTTCAGGCAGAAAAAACTTTGATGTCCCTATCTCAGGGGCAAGATGAAGCGGAAATTTACTGCCAAAGATTCCGTAAATGGTCTGTGCTTACTCAGTGGAATGAGTGCGCCCTGGCGGCGACTTTCAGAGAGGGTATCTCTGATGCCATTAAGGATGTTATGGTGGGGTTCCCTGTGCCTGCGGGTCTGAATGAGTCCATGACAATGGCTATTCAGATCGATAGGCGTTTGCGGGAGCGCAAACCAGTGCACCATCTGGCGGTGTCCACTGAGAAGTCGCCAGAGAGTATGCAGTGTGATAGAATTCTGTCCCGAAGCGAGCGGCAGAATTTTAGACGGAAAAATGGGTTGTGTTTCTATTGTGGTGATTCTACTCATGTTATATCAGCATGCTCTAAGCGCACTAAAAAGCTTGATAAATCTGTTTCCATTTGCACCTTACCGTCTAAGTTTATTCTATCTGTGACCTTGATTTGCTCTTTGTCATCTATTACCACGGACGCCTATGTCGACTCTGGCGCCGCTTTGAGTCTTATGGATTGGTCCTTTGCCAAACGCTGTGGGTATGATTTAGAGCCTTTGGAGACTCTTATTCCTCTGAAGGGGATTGACTCCACCCCATTGGCTAATAATAAACCACAATACTGGACACAAGTAACTATGCGTATTAATCCGGATCACCAGGAGATTATTCGCTTTCTGGTGCTGTATAATCTACATGATGATTTGGTGCTAGGATTGCCTTGGCTGCAATCTCACAACCCAGTCCTCGACTGGAGAGCTATGTCTGTGTTGAGCTGGGGATGTAAGGGGGCTCATGGGGATGTACCTGTGGTTTCCATTTCATCATCTATTCCCTCTGAAATTCCTGAGTTCCTGTCTGACTATCGTGACGTCTCTGAAGAATCCAAGCTTGGTTCATTACCTCCGCACCGAGAGTGCGATTGTGCCATAGATTTAATCCCGGGTAGTAAATACCCAAAGGGTCGTTTATTTAATCTGTCTGTGCCTGAACATGCTGCTATGCGAGAATATATAAAGGAGTCCTTGGAAAAGGGACATATTCGTCCATCGTCATCTCCCTTAGGAGCCGGTTTTTTCTTTGTGTCAAAAAAAGACGGCTCTTTGAGACCATGTATCGATTATCGGCTTTTGAATAAAATCACTGTAAAATATCAATACCCATTGCCGTTGCTGACTGATTTGTTTGCTCGCATAAAGGGGGCCAAGTGGTTCTCTAAGATTGACCTTCGTGGGGCGTATAATTTGGTGCGAATCAGGCAGGGGGATGAGTGGAAAACCGCATTTAATACGCCCGAGGGCCACTTTGAGTATTTAGTGATGCCTTTTGGTCTTTCTAATGCTCCGTCAGTTTTCCAGTCCTTTATGCATGATATTTTTCGCGATTATTTGGATAAATTTATGATTGTGTATCTGGATGATATTCTGATTTTTTCGGATGACTGGGACTCTCATGTCCAGCAAGTCAGGAGGGTTTTCCAGGTTTTGCGGTCTAATTCTTTGTGTGTGAAGGGTTCTAAGTGTGTTTTTGGGGTACAGAGGATTTCCTTTTTGGGATATATTTTTTCTCCCTCTTCCATTGAAATGGATCCTGTCAAGGTTCAAGCTATTTGTGATTGGACGCAGCCCTCTTCTCTTAAGAGTCTTCAGAAATTTTTGGGCTTTGCAAACTTTTATCGTCGATTTATTGCTGGTTTTTCGGATATTGCTAAGCCATTGACCGATTTGACTAAGAAGGGTGCTGATGTTGCTGATTGGTCCCCTGACGCTGTGGAGGCCTTTCGGGAGCTTAAGCGCCGTTTTTCCTCTGCCCCTGTGTTGCGTCAGCCTGATGTTGCTCTACCTTTTCAGGTTGAGGTCGACGCTTCTGAGATCGGAGCTGGGGCAGTGTTGTCGCAGAAAAGTTCTGACTGCTCCGTGATGAGGCCTTGTGCCTTCTTTTCCCGTAAATTTTCGCCCGCTGAGCGGAATTATGATGTTGGGAATCGGGAGCTTTTGGCCATGAAGTGGGCTTTTGAGGAGTGGCGCCATTGGCTTGAGGGGGCCAGACATCAGGTGGTGGTATTGACTGACCACAAAAACTTGATTTATCTTGAGACCGCCAGGCGCCTGAATCCTAGACAGGCGCGCTGGTCATTATTTTTCTCTCGGTTTAATTTTGTGGTGTCATACCTACCGGGTTCTAAGAATGTTAAGGCGGATGCCCTTTCTAGGAGTTTTGAGCCTGACTCGCCTGGTAACTCTGAGCCCACAGGTATCCTTAAGGATGGAGTGGTATTGTCAGCCGTTTCTCCAGACCTGCGGCGGGCCTTGCAGGAGTTTCAGGCGGATAGACCGGATCGTTGCCCACCTGATAAACTGTTTGTTCCTGATGACTGGACCAGTAGAGTCATCTCTGAGGTTCATTCTTCTGCGTTGGCAGGTCATCCTGGCATTTTTGGTACCAGGGATTTGGTGGCAAGGTCCTTCTGGTGGCCTTCCCTGTCACGAGATGTGCGAGGCTTTGTGCAGTCTTGTGACGTTTGTGCTCGGGCCAAGCCTTGTTGCTCTCGGGCTAGTGGATTATTGTTGCCCTTGCCCATTCCTAAGAGGCCTTGGACGCACATCTCGATGGATTTTATTTCAGATCTGCCTGTTTCTCAGAAGATGTCTGTCATCTGGGTGGTGTGTGACCGTTTCTCTAAGATGGTCCATTTGGTTCCTCTGCCCAAGTTGCCTTCTTCTTCCGAGTTGGTTCCTCTGTTTTTTCAAAATGTTGTTCGTTTGCATGGTATTCCTGAGAATATCATTTCTGACAGAGGGACCCAATTCGTGTCTAGATTTTGGCGGGCATTCTGTGCTAGGATGGGCATAGATTTATCTTTTTCGTCCGCTTTCCATCCTCAGACGAATGGCCAGACCGAGCGGACTAATCAGACCCTGGAGACATATCTGAGGTGTTTTGTGTCTGCTGACCAGGATGATTGGGTTGCTTTTTTGCCATTGGCAGAGTTCGCTCTCAATAATCGGGCCAGCTCTGCCACTTTGGTGTCCCCGTTTTTCTGTAATTCGGGGTTTCATCCTCGATTTTCCTCTGGTCAGGTGGAAACTTCGGATTGTCCTGGAGTGGATGCTGTGGTGGAGAGATTGCATCAGATCTGGGGGCAGGTGGTGGACAATTTGAGGTTGTCCCAGGAGAAGACTCAGCTTTTTGCCAACCGCCACCGTCGTGTTGGTCCTCGGCTTTGTGTTGGGGATTTGGTGTGGTTGTCTTCTCGTTTTGTCCCTATGAGAGTCTCTTCTCCTAAGTTTAAGCCTCGGTTCATCGGCCCGTATAAGATATTGGAGATTCTTAACCCTGTTTCCTTCCGTTTGGACCTCCCTGCATCCTTCTCTATTCATAACGTTTTTCATCGGTCATTATTGCGCAGGTATGAGGTACCGGTTGTGCCTTCCGTTGAGCCTCCTGCTCCGGTGTTGGTTGAGGGTGAGTTGGAGTACGTTGTGGAGAAAATCTTAGACTCTCGTGTTTCCAGACGGAGACTCCAGTATCTGGTCAAGTGGAAGGGATACGGCCAGGAGGATAATTCTTGGGTGAATGCATCTGATGTTCATGCCTCTGATCTGGTTCGTGCCTTTCATAGGGCCCATCCTGATCGCCCTGGTGGTTCTGGTGAGGGTTCGGTGCCCCCTCCTTGAGGGGGGGGTACTGTTGTGAATTTGGATTCTGGGCTCCCCCGGTGGCTACTGGTGGAATTGAACTGGTGTTTTCATCTTCTCTGTTCACCTGTTCCCATCAAGATGTGGGAGTCGCTATATAACCTTGCTGCTCTGTTAGTTGCTTGCCGGTCAACAATGTTATCAGAAGCCTCTCTGTGCTTGTTCCTGCTCCTAGACAACTACTAGATAAGTTGGACTCTTGTCCATGTTTGTTTTTGCATTTTTGTTCCAGTTCACAGCTGTAGTTTCGTTACTGTGTCTGGAAAGCTCTTGTGAACAGGAATTGCCACTCTGGTGTTATGAGTTAATGCCAGAGTTTTAAAGTAATTCCTGGATGGTGTTTTGATAGGGTTTTCAGCTGACCATGAAAGTGTCCTTTCTGTCTTCTGCTATGTAGTAAGTGGACCTCAAATTTGCTAAACCTATTTTCATACTACGTTTGTTATTTCATCTTAATTCACCGCCAATACATGTGGGGGGCCTCTGTCTCCTTTCGGGGTATTTCTCTAGAGGTGAGCTAGGACTAATATTTTCCTCTGCTAGCATTATTTAGTCCTCCGGCTGGTGCTGGGCATCTAGAATCAACGTAGGCATGCTACCCGGCCACTGCTAGTTGTGCGTTAGGTTTAGTTCATGGTCAGCTCAGTTCCCATCTTCCAAGAGCTAGTTCCTATATATGCTGATGCTATGTTCTCTTGCCATTGAGAACATGACAACTGCCCCTATGTACAAGAATATAACTACTATAATACTGCCCCTATGTACAAGAATATAACTACTATAATACTGCTCCTATATACAAGAATATAACTACTATATTACTGCCCCTATGTACAAGAATATAACTACTATAATACTGCCCCTATGTACAAGAATATAACTACTATAATACTGCTCCTATGTACAAGAATATAACTACTATAATACTGTCCCCCATGTACAAGAATATAACTACTATAATACTGCCCCTATGTACAAGAATATAACTACTATAATACTGCCCCTATGTACAAGAATATAACTACTATAATACTGCCCTTATGTACAATATAACTACTATAATACTGCTCCTATGTACAAGAATATAACTACTATAATACTGCCCCTATGTACAAGAATATAACTACTATAATACTGCCACCTATGTACAAGAATATAACTACTATAATACTGCTCCTATGTACAAGAATATAACCACTATAATACTGCTCCTATGTACAAGAATATAACTGCTATAATACTGCCCCTATGTACAAGAATATAACTACTATAATACTTCTCCCTATGTACAAGAATATAACCGCTATAATACTGCCCCTATCTACAAGAATATATCTACTATAATACTGCTCCTATGTACAAGAATATAACTACTATAATACTGCCCCTATGTACAAGAATATAACTACTATAATACTGCTCCTATGTACAAGAATATAACTACGATAATACTGCCCCGATGTACAAGAATATAACTACTATAATACTGCCCCTATGTACAAGAATATAACTACTATTATACTGCTCCTATGTACAAGAATATAACTACTATAATACTGCCCCTATGTACAAGAATATAACCGCTATAATACTGCCCCTATGTACAAGAATATAACCACTATAATACTGCTCCTATGTACAAGAATATAACTACTATAATACTGCCCCTATGTACAAGAATATAACCACTATAATACTGCTCCTATGTACAAGAATATAACTACTATAATACTGCCCCTATGTACAAGAATATAACTACTATAATACTTCTCCCTATGTACAAGAATATAACCGCTATAATACTGCCCCTATGTACAAGAATATAACCACTATAATACTGCTCCTATGTACAAGAATATAACTACTATAATACTGCCCCTATGTACAAGAATATAACCACTATAATACTGCTCCTATGTACAAGAATATAACTACTATAATACTGCTCCTATGTACCAGAATATAACTACTATAATACTGCTCCTATGTACAAGAATATAACTACTATAATACTGCTCCTATGTACAAGAATATAACTACTATAATACTGCTCCTATGTACAAGAATATAACTACTATTATACTGCTCCAATGTACCAGAATATAACTACTATAATACTGCTCCTATGTACCAGAATATAACTACTATAATACTGCTCCTATGTACAAGAATATAACTACTATAATACTGCTCCTATGTACAAGAATATAACCACTATAATACTGCTCCTATGTACAAGAATATAACTACTATAATACTGCCCCTATGTACAAGAATATAACTACTATAATACTTCTCCCTATGTACAAGAATATAACCGCTATAATACTGCCCCTATGTACAAGAATATAACCACTATAATACTGCTCCTATGTACAAGAATATAACTACTATAATACTGCCCCTATGTACAAGAATATAACCACTATAATACTGCTCCTATGTACAAGAATATAACTACTATAATACTGCTCCTATGTACAAGAATATAACTACTATAATACTGCTCCTATGTACCAGAATATAACTACTATAATACTGCTCCTATGTACAAGAATATAACTACTATAATACTGCTCCTATGTACAAGAATATAACTACTATAATACTGCTCCTATGTACCAGAATATAACTACTATAATACTGCTCCTATGTACAAGAATATAACTACTATAATACTGCTCCTATGTACAAGAATATAACTACTATAATACTGCTCCTATGTACAAGAATATAACTACTATAATACTGCCCCATGTACAAGAATATAACTACATTCGATTAAATTCCTAATAAGGAGGATCGCCTCGTCGTTGGCTGCTGGACACACATGAATTGGCCACTTTATGAGCTCAGTATCTCAGTTTTTCTCATTTTCTAGAGCAGTAATTTAACTCCAGTTTCATACATTTCATGTTTTCGCGTTGTAGTGTAACCTTATCTGTTCTATTTGGAGGTGAAAACTCTTAGTTTGCCCCTGTTCACACCTGGTCTCTGGTATGCTCAGTCTCTAGTTTTTTTGTTTTTTTTTCTACACAGAACATCTAAGGCTATGTGCACACATTGTGGATTTGACGCTGCGGATTCGCAGCAGTTTTCCATGCAGTGTACAGTACCATGTAAACCTATGGAAAACCAAACCTGCAGTGCACGTTTTCCGCAGCATGTCAATTCTTTGTGCAGATTCCGTAGCATTTTACACCTGCTCCTCAATAGGAATCCGCATAAAAAACACTGGAAATCCGCGGTAAATCCGAGGGTAAAACGCAGTGCATTTTACCTGCGGATTTTTCAAAAACTGAGTGGAAAAATCTGCACAGAAATCCGCAACGTGTGCACATAGCCTTATTATCTCCACGATTTGGGCAGCGACAGCCTCGGCTCTGCTACATCTGTGCACAGTTTTCTATTGTTTCCTTCACTGCACAGCAAAGAATGAATTAGATTTTTGCCTCTTTTCACGAAAGTCATGAAAATCAGACTAAGTGCAGAATTAGCCTGCGGGCGTTCACCTCGATCAATGCCAATGTCGGGCTCCGGGGCGGAACGTACAGTACGTCATTTATTTCCATTCCGCACGTCGCCTCTGCATTGTGCACACTTGTCAGTCGTCCTACTGTGTTCATCCTTAACCCCTTAATCCCGTATGACGTACTATCCCGTCAAGGTGACCTGGGACTTAATTCCGGGTGACGGGATAGTACGTCATACGCGATCGGCCGCGCTCACGGGGGGAGCGCGGCCGATCGCGGCCGGGTGTCAGCTGCCTATCGCAGCTGACATCCGGCACTATGTGCCAGGAGCGGTCACGGACCGCCCCCGGCACATTAACCCCCGGCACACCGCGATCAAACATGATCGCAGTGTACCGGCGGTATAGGGAAGCATCGCGCAGGGAGGGGGCTCCCTGCGGGCTTCCCTGAGACCCCCGGAGCAACGCGATGTGATCGCGTTGCTGCGAGGGTCTCCTACCTCCTTCCTGGCTGCAGGTCCCGGATCTAAGATGGCCGCGGCATCCGGGTCCTGCAGGGAAGGAGGTGGCTTACCGAGTGTCTGCTCAGTGCAGGCGCTGGTAAGCCTGCAGCCCTGTCAGTGAGATCGGTGATCTGACAGAGTGCTGTGCACACTATCAGATCATCGATCTGTGATGTCCCCCCCTGGGACAAAGTAAAAAAAAAAAAATTCCACATGTGTAAAAAAAAAAAAAAAAAAAAAATTCTAAATAAATAACAAAAAAAAAATATATATTATTCCCATAAATACATTTCTTTATCTAAATAAAAAAAAAAAAACAATATAAGTACACATATTTAGTATCGCCGCGTCCGTAACGACCCAACCTATAAAACTGCCCCACTAGTTAACCCCTTCAGTAAACACCGTAAGAAAAAAAAAAAAAAAACGAGGCAAAAAACAACGCTTTATTACCATACCGCCGAACAAAAAGTGGAATAACACGCGATCAAAAAGACTGATATAAATATCCATGGTACCGCTGAAAACGTCATCTTGTCCCGCAAAAAACAAGCCGCCATACAGCATCATCAGCAAAAAAATAAAAAAGTTATAGTCCTGAGAATAAAGCAATACCAAAATAATTATTTTTTCTATAAAATAGTTTTTATCGTATAAAAGCGCCAAAACATAAAAAAATTATATAAATGAGGTATCACTGTAATCATACTGACCGGACGAATAAAACTGCTTTATCAATTTTACCAAACGCGGAACGGTATAAACGCCTCTCCCAAAAGAAATTCATGAATAGCTGGTTTTTGATCACTCTGCCTCACAAAAATCGGAATAAAAAGCGATCAAAAAATGTCACGTGTCCGAAAATGTTACCAATAAAAACGTCAACTCGTCCCGCAAAAAACAAGACCTCACATGACTCTGTGGAGCAAAATGTGGAAAAATTATAGGTCTCAAAATGTGGAGACGCAAAAACTTTTTTGCTATAAAAAGCGTCGCTGGTTTCACACTTGCGTTTTTGTCTGCAGCGTTTTTTGCACAAAAAACGCATGCGTTTTTTCCCTATATTTAACATTGAAAACGCATGCGTTTTTTTGTACGGGTTTGGTCGCGTTTTCAAACGCATGCGTTTTTTTTCTGCATGCGTTCATTTTCAGAAATACAACCTGCAGTATTTTCTTGCGTTTTTAAGCACATGCGTTTGCGTTAAAAACGCATGCGTTTTTATCGAAAAAAAAAACAGAAAACACACTGAAAAGCCACCCACCACCATCAAGGTGATAAAGGGATCCAAACCCTAACTCTACCCCTAACCTCACCCCTAACCGTTTAATGAACATTTTCTGACAGTCATAGTGCCACGTATTTCAGTGCCACGTATTTCAGTGCCACGAATTTCAGTGCCACGAATTTCAGTGCCACGTATCACGTATTTCAGTGCCACGTGTTTCAGTGCCACGTATTTAAGTGCCACGTATCACATATTTCAGTGCCACGTATCACGTATTTCAGTGCCACGTATCACGTATTTCAGTGCCACATATTTTAGTGCCACGTATTTAAGTACCACGTATTTCAGTGCCACGTATCACGTATTTCAGTGCCACGTATTTCAGTGCCACGTATTTCAGTGCCACGTATTTCAGTGCCACGTATCACGTATTTCAGTGCCACGTGTTTCAGTGCCACGTATTTAAGTGCCACGTATCACGTAGTTCAGTGCCACGTGTTTCAGTGCCACGTGTTTCAGTGCCACGTATTTCAGTGCCACGTATTTCAGTGCCACGTATTTCAGTGCCACGTATTTCAGTCACGTTTAGGGTTAGGGGTAGGGTTAGGGTTAGGGTTGGAGGTAAAGTTAGGGTTGGGGCTAAAGTTAGGGTTAGGGTTACATTTACGGTTTGGATTAGGGTTGGGATTAGAATTATGGGTGTGTCAGGGTTAGGGGTGTGGTTAGGGTTACCTTTGGGATTAGGGTTAGGGGTGTGTTTGGGTTAGGGTTTCAGGTAGAATTGGGGAGTTTCCACTGTCCAGGCACATCAGGGGCTCTCCAAGCGCGACATGGCGTCCAATCTCAATTCCAGCCAATTCTGCTTTGAAAAAGTAAAACAGTGCTCCTTCCCTTCCGAGCTCTCCCGTGCGCCCAAAAAGGGGTTTACCCCAACATATGTGTTATCAGCGTACTCGGGACAAATTGAACAACAACTTCTGGGGTCCAAGTTCTCTTGTTATCCTTAGGAAAATAAAAATTTGGGGTGCTAAAAATCATTTTTGTGGGAAAAAAAAAGATGTTTTATTTTCACGGCTCTGCGTTATAAACTGTAGTGAAACACTTGGAGGTTCAAAGTTCTCACAACACATCTAGATAAGTTCCTTGGGAGCTCTAGTTTCCAATATGGGGTCACTTGTGAGGGGTTTGTACTGTTTGGGTACATCAGGGGCTCTGCAAATGCAACGTGACGCCTGCAGACCAATCCATTTAAGTCTGCATTCCAAATGGCGCTCCTTCCCTTCCGAGCTCTGTCATGCGCCCAAACAGTGGTTCCCCCCCACATATGGGGTATCAGCGTACTCAGGACAAATTGGAAAACAAATTTTGGGGTCCAATTTATTCTGTTACCCTTGTAAAAATACAAAGCTGGGGGCTTAATCATTTTTGAGAAAAAAATATATATATATTTTCACGGCTCTGCGTTATAATCTGTAGTGAAACACTTGGGGGTTCAAAGCTCTCAAAACACATCTAGATAAGTTCCTTAGGGGGTCTACTTTCCAAAATGGTGTCACTTGTGGGGGGTTTCAATGTTTAGGCACATCAGGGGCTCTCCAAACGCAACATGGCGTCCCATCTCAATTCCAGTCAATTTTGCATTGAAAAGTCAAATGGCGCTCCTTCCCTTCCAAGCTCTGCCATGCGCCCAAACAATGGTTTACACCCACATATGGTGTATCAGCGTACTCAGGACAAATTGCACAACATTTTTTGGGGTCCAATTTCTTCTCTTACCCTTGGGAAAATAAAAAATTGGGGGCGAAAAGATCATTTTTGTGAAAAAATATGATTTTTTATTTTTACGGCTCTGCATTATAAACTTCTGTGAAGCACTTGGTGGGTCAAAGTGCTCACCACACCTCTAGATAAGTTCCTTAGGGGGTCTACTTTCCAAAATGGTGTCACTTGTAGGGGGTTTCAATGTTTAGGCACATCAGGGGCTCTCTAAACGCAACATGGCGTCCCATCTCAATTCCAGTCAATTTTGCATTGAAAAGTCAAATGGCGCTCCTTCCTTTCCAAGCTCTGCCATGCGCCCAAACAATGGTTTACACCCACATATGGAGTATCAGCGTACTCAGGACAAATTGCACAACATTTTTTGGGGTCCAATTTCTTCTCTTACCCTTGGGAAAATAAAAAATTGGGGGCGAAAAGATCATTTTTGTGAAAAAATATGATTTTTTTTTTTTACGGCTCTGCATTATAAACTTCTGTGAAGCACTTGGTGGGTCAAAGTGCTCACCACACATCAAGATAAGTTCCTTAGGGTGTCTACTTTCCAAAATGGTGTCACTTGTAGGGGGTTTCAGTGTTTAGGCACATCAGGGGCTCTCCAAACGCAACATGGCGTCCCATCTCAATTCCAGTCAATTTTGCATTGAAAAGTCAAATGGCGCTCCTTTCCTTCCGAGCTCTGCCATGCGCCCAAACAGTGGTTTACCCCCACATATGGGGTATCAGCGTACTCAGGACAAATTGTACAACAACTTTGGGGGTCCATTTTCTCCTGTTACCCTTGGTAAAATAAAACAAATTGGAGCTGAAATAAATTTTGTGTGAAAAAAAGTTAAATGTTCATTTTTATTTAAACATTCCAAAAATTCCTGTGAAACACCTGAAGGGTTAATAAACTTCTTGAATGTGGTTTTGAGCACCTTGAGGGGTGCAGTTTTTAGAATGGTGTCACACTTGAGTATTTTCTATCATATAGACCCCTCAAAATGACTTCAAATGAGATGTGGTCCCTAAAAAAAAATGGTGTTGTAAAAATGAGAAATTGCTGGTCAACTTTTAACCCTTATAACTCCGTCACAAAAAAAAATTTTGGTTCCAAAATTGTACTGATGTAAAGTATACATGTGGGAAATGTTACTTATTAAGTATTTTGCGTGACATATGTCTGTGATTTAAGGGCATAAAAATTCAAAGTTGGAAAATTGCGAAATTTTCAAAATTTTCGCCAAATTTCCATTTTTTTCACAAATAAACGCAAGTTATATCGAATAAATTTTACCACTAACATGAAGTACAATATGTCACGAGAAAACAATGTCAGATTCGCCAAGATCCGTCAAAGCGTTCCAGAGTTATAGCCTCATAAAGGGACAGTGGTCAGAATTGTAAAAATTGGCCCGGTCATTAACGTGCAAACCACCCTCGGGGCTTAAGGGGTTAAAGGGATATTCCTATTATACTTTGGTCAGTGGGAATGGGGCAGCCTTAAATCTGACAATAAAGGGGCTCTATAATTTCTTCCACCATTTCTAATTTTGCTTAGGAGGTGATGGGTGACAACCATTATCGGCTGCCATTATTTTTGCTATAGAAGTTGTCAATCCTTTCAGTGGCCTGTGAATGAGTCTTATAATGCAGATTTAGAACAAAGCGACCCCCCCAGAGCTGCAAAGGGCACAGGAGAAAATCATAAAATCATGTGACTGCTTGTGGCCCTTGCAGAGAGGGGCCCCTGCACTGCTTAGTCCTCTAACTTTTAGTAGATGGCAAAAACCTGTGAAAAAATCCTCTCCTCTAAAAAGGAGAGCCCGAGTCCCGTGCTCCCGTCGCCCCAGTCCCGCGCTATCACCCGAGTCCCGCGCTCCCATCGACCGAGTCCCGCGCTCCCATCTACCGAGTCCCGCGCTCCCGTCGACCGAGTCCCGCGCTCCCGTCGACCGAGTCCCGCGCTCCCGTCGACCGAGTCCCGCGCTCCCGTCGACCGAGTCCCGCGCTCCCGTCGACCGAGTCCCGCGCTCCCGTCGACCGAGTCCCGCGCTCCCGTCGACCGAGTCCCGCGCTCCCGTCGACCGAGTCCCGCGCTCCCGTCGACCGAGTCCCGCGCTCCCGTCGACCGAGTCCCGCGCTCCCGTCAACCGAGTCCCGCGCTCCCGTCAACCGAGTCCCGCGCTCCCGTCACCCAAGTGCACTCACAAAAGTGCCACAAAAAGTGCACTAGGATGAAGTCCACTGTAGCCCCCTCCAACAGGAAAAAGACCCCCAATAACCCATCAGCGTCCCACCGAGTCAGACGGCCACAATGAGGGTCAGGGACTACTGGCCTCTCCTGGCTGAAGCGTAGCGACACTCAATCTGCTGGAGCAGAACTAGGCGGTTCCCTCCGGAGAGAGGAGACTGGGGATATCAGGGGAGAGGAACCAGGTGCCCCCCCAGACTGATCAGGAGGGAACTGCACCCCGAAAACTCCTACTGACACGTGCAGATGGCGACACATGGAGAAAAAATATGAAATAGTGAGGGGCTTTGTGGTGTAATACTGAGCGGACCCTCATTCTGGGCAGGTCACATGGTCTGTGCTTGACCCCCCACTATCTCCCTGCACTGAGGTGTGGAGAATCCTAGAAACTCCATAGACCAGAAAAGTCAAACGCAGCAATCATGGCGGCTACATGTGCCCGAGTGATCCGGTCCTGCGACGTGAAAGGCAAGAAACCGACCCCTGATGTCACGGCCTACAAAGGATCTACGGTATGTAGCTATAGTATGTATCCACCACAGCGTGTATCTACCACAGCGTGTATCCACCACAGCGTGTATCCATAGTGTGTATCCACCACAGCGTGTATCTACCACAGCGTGTATCCATAGTGTGTATCCACCACAGTGTGTATCCATACACTGTGTTCCAAATTATTATGCAAATAATATTTCCTCCTATTTTCTCTAAATTACCTATCTGAATTGCAGTCATTGTTATTTTCCAGTCATCTACTATTCTAGTATAACTGCAATGTTTTGGAACAAGCTGCCTATGAAAACAGGTTCTTTTAAAAAATAAACACTCAAAATGCATGTTCCAAATTATTATGCACAGCAGAGTTTTCAACCTTTTTTTTTTAATTATTTTGAACAAACAAATGGTGAATTGTGAAGTTATAAGCATTATCAGCTTATTACAAAATGAAATCAAACAGTTTTCAAGTGAAAACTTTATTCTAGGTGATGTTACATTTGCACATAGGACCCCTTGTTGGAAAGAAGCTTCTGAACTCTCTGGTCCATTGAATTTGTCAGTTTTTGGATGGTTTCTGCTCCAATTGTTTTGCATGTGGACAGAATCCCCTCCCAGAGCTGTTGCTTAGATGTGAGCTGCCTCCCGCCATCATAGACACTCCTTTTGATGATGCTCCAGAGGTTCTCAATGGGGTTGAGGTCAGGGGAAGATGGTGGCCACACCATAAGTTTGTCCTCTTTTATGCCCATAGCAGCCAGAGATGCAGATGTGTTTTTTGCAGCATGAGACGGTGCATTATCATGCATGAAAATGATCTTGGTGCGGAAAGCACGGTTCTTCCTCTTGAACCATGGCAGGAGGTGTTGTTTTAGAAACTCCACATAGATTATGGAGTTCATCTTTACCCCTTCAGGGATCATAAAGGGGCCGACAATCTCTCTCCCCATGATTCCAGCCCAAAACATTACTCCACCTCCTCCTTGTTGGCGCCTTAGCCGTGTTTTCATGGGGTGTCCATCAACCAGCCATCCTCCACTCCACCCATCTGGACCATCGAGCGTTGCATGGCACTCATCGGTGAACAAAACAGTTTGGAAGTCAGTCTTCATGTATCGTTTGGCCCACTGGAGCCGTTTCTGCTTGTGTGCAGTGGATAGAGGTGGTCGACAGGATGGCTTACGCACAGCTGCAAACCTCTGAAGGACCCTGCATCTTGTTGTTCTGGGGACGTTGGAGGCACCAGCAGCTTCAAAAACTTGTCTGCTGCTATGACAAGGCATTTTTGCAGCTGCTCTTTTAACCTTACGCAATTGCCTGTTGAAAAGAGTCCTTAATGTTTCCTTATCAGCACGCACACGTGTGTGCCGGGAATCAGCTACATACTTCTTGATTGTGCGATGATCACGATGAAGTGTCTTGGCAATGTTGATTGTAGTCATACCTTGACCTAAATACTCCACAATTTGTTGCTTCCCAGCAGCCGACACATCCTTTTTCTTTCCCATTTTGGCAAAAAATGTAGGCTGCTTAATAATGTGGAACAGCCTTCTTAAGTAGTCTTGCCTTTATTTGGACACACCGGCCAAACTAATGTGCACAGGTATCTGCAATTCAGTCCTGACACACATCACCATCAATGAGATTAAATGGCAAACAAAAAATTCTAACCTTATCACTCATAAACTCTTCGTGCAGAATAATTTGGACACAGTGTAGTATGTATCTACTACAGCATGTATCCATCATAGCGTGTATCCATACTGTGTATCTACCATAGTGTATCCACCACAGCGTGTATCCATAGTAGGTATCTACTACAGCGTGTATCCATACTGTGTATCTACCATAGTGTATCCGCGGCGTGTATCCATACTGTGTATCTACCATAGTGTATCCGCGGCGTGTATCCATACTATGTATCTACCATAGTGTATCCACCGCAGCGTGTATCCATACTGTGTATCTACCATAGTGTATCCACCGCAGCGTGTATCCATACTGTGTATCTACCATAGTGTATCCACCACAGCGTGTATCCATAGTAGGTATCTACTACAGCGTGTATCCATACTGTGTATCTACCATAGTGTATCCACCGCAGCGTGTATCCATACTGTGTATCTACCATAGTGTATCTGCGGCGTGTATCCATACTGTGTATCTACCATAGTGTATCCGCCGCGGCGTGTATCCATACTGTGTATCTACCATAGTGTATCCACCGCAGCGTGTATCCATACTGTGTATCTACCATAGTGTATCCGCGGCGTGTATCCATACTGTGTATCTACCATAGTGTATCCGCCGCGGCGTGTATCCATACTGTGTATCTACCATAGTGTATCCACCGCAGCGTGTATCCATACTGTGTATCTACCATAGTGTATCCACCGCAGCGTGTATCCATACTGTGTATCTACCATAGTGTATCCGCCGCAGCGTGTATCCATACTGTGTATCTACCATAGTGTATCCACCACAGCGTGTATCCATACTGTGTATCTACCATAGTGTATCCACCGCAGCGTGTATCCATACTGTGTATCTACCATAGTGTATCCGCCGCAGCGTGTATCCATACTGTGTATCTACCATAGTGTATCCACCACAGCGTGTATCCATACTGTGTATCTACCATAGTGTATCCACCGCAGCGTGTATCCATACTGTGTATCTACCATAGTGTATCCACCACAGCGTGTATCCATACTGTGTATCTACCATAGTGTATCCGCGGCGTGTATCCATAGTAGGTATCTACCATAGTGTATCCACCACAGCGTGTATCCATACTGTGTATCTACCATAGTGTATCCGCCACGGCGTGTATCCATAGTATGTGTCTACCATAGTGTATCCGCCACGGCGTGTATCCATACTGTGTATCTACCATAGTGTATCCACCACGGCGTGTATCCATACTGTGTATCTACCATAGTGTATCCGCCGCGGCGTGTATCCATACTGTGTATCTACCATAGTGTATCCACCACAGCGTGTATCCGCGGCGTGTATCTAGACTACAGGACGGCATTACTGATGAGGGACAGGACAGCCGCTGCTACAAGTGTCCGGACTGGGGCGAATGATACTGATGATGATGATATAAAACCTGCGGATGATGATTACGGTCATCAGATGAATGTGACAGAACATGAAGCGTCCGGAGCATGCACAGCTCGCTCATCAGGGGTTACAGGGGCCCAATAGTCCCATTCTCCCCTATGATCAGACCCCTGGGATTAATGACGTGCAGTGATTGGGCCCCCTGGAGCTTCTGCACTGGGGCCCATGGACGTCCGGTTACGTCACTGGACACCACTGTAACGAGACCCCGACCCTCAGCGCCTGACGCTCCGACTACACAGAGAACTTGTATTTTAGCGTCTGATAAATGTGATGATGGAAACTGCGCGAAGCGACTTTATGGCGGCTCGTCAGCGCTCTGTGAAGGTGTGTGTGTGTGTTTAATAAAGTTTCATGGTTCAAATCGCATGAAAACCGCAGCGTCTGACCCGTCCGGATGTGGCGGCAGACAGCGGAGCGCCCCCTACAGCCCGCCCTACACTGCTGCCGGTGGCAGAGCAGACCCCAGAGGTGATCGCCCCTCACGACGAGGAGGATGAGCCGCCGCTTACCTCCCGCACTCCCGGCCAGACCGATCCGCTGCCCGCACACAGGGCGTCACTACCACTGCCAGGGATGGGGAGACCCTAACCCTTCGCGCCGTCTCCTCGCCCCCTACCTGCTCCACCCGGCGCAGTCCCCCATCTACGGGAAGAATCTCCCCACACTGTAACGCCTCGGGTGTTTGCACACTCTCCATAGCACTGCAAATAACCAGTCAGATGTTTGCATCCCCCCCATTTAGTCGCGCAGTGGTACGGTCAGGGGTTGAAGCCTGATTGCGCTGTATGGGCCGGGCCCAGCGGGTTAACGCATTCGTCGCTGGTGTAAAGTGAGCGGAGGCTCAGGGGGGGGCGCATCCATTCTGTGTGATGAGTGGGGGAGATGTTCTGTTAACTGTTTGTGTGCTGGTGGGAGAATGAATTCTATAGACAACTGCACAGCAAAAGAGAGGTGATCAGTGGAGGCAGTTACAGTGTGACAGCACTATGGGAGCCCTATATGGCAGCACTATGGGAGCCCTATATGGCAGCACTATGGGAGCCCTATATGGCGGCACTATGGGAGCTCTATATGGGAGCCCTATATGGCACCACTATGGGAGCCCTATATGGCAGCACTATGGGAGCCCTATATGGGAGCTCTATATGGCAGCACTATGGGAGCCCTATATGGCAGCACTATGGGAGCCCTATATGGCAGCACTATGGGAGCCCTATATGGCAACACTATGGGAGCCCTATATGGGAGCACTGTATGGCAGCACTATGGGAGCCCTATATGGCAGCACTATGGGAGCCCTATATGGCAGCACTATATGGCAACACTATGGGAGCCCTATATGGCAACACTATGGGAGCCCTATATGGCAGCACTATGGGAGCCCTATATGGCAGCACTATGGGAGCCCTATATGGCGGCACTATGGGAGCCCTATATGGCAGCACTATGGGAGTCCTATATGGCAGCACTATGGGAGCCCTATATGGCGGCACTATGGGAGCCCTATATGGCGGCACTATGGGAGCTCTATATGGGAGCCCTATATGGCAGCACTATGGGAGCCCTATATGGGAGCTCTATATGGCAGCACTATGGGAGCCCTATATGGGAGCTCTATATGGCAGCACTATGGGAGCCCTATATGGCAGCACTATGGGAGCCCTATATGGCAGCACTATGGGAGCCCTATATGGCAACACTATGGGAGCCCTATATGGGAGCACTGTATGGCAGCACTATGGGAGCCCTATATGGCAGCACTATGGGAGCCCTATATGGCAGCACTATATGGCAACACTATGGGAGCCCTATATGGCAACACTATGGGAGCCCTATATGGCAGCACTATGGGAGCCCTATATGGCAGCACTATGGGAGCCCTATATGGCGGCACTATGGGAGCCCTATATGGCAGCACTATGGGAGTCCTATATGGCAGCACTATGGGAGCCCTATATGGCGGCACTATGGGAGCCCTATATGGCAACACTATGGGAGCCCTATATGGCAGCACTATGGGAGCCCTATATGGCAGCACTATGGGAGCCCTATATGGCAGCACTATGGGAGCCCTATATGGCAGCACTATGGGAGCTCTGTATGGCAGCACTATGGGAGCCCTATATGACAGCACTATGGGAGCAGAGTAATATGGCAGCACTATGGGAGCCCTATATGGCAGCACTATGGGAGCCCTATATGGGAGCACTATGGGAGCCCTATATGGCAGCACTATGGGAGCCCTATATGGGAGCACTATGGGAGCCCTATATGACAGCACTATGGGAGCAGAGTAATATGGCAGCACTATGGGAGCCCTATATGGCAGCACTATGGGAGCCCTATATGGCAGCACTATGGGAGCCCTATATGGCAGCACTATGGGAGCCCTATATGGCAGCACTATGGGAGCCCTATATGGCAACACTATGGGAGCCCTATATGACAACACTATGGGAGCCCTATATGGCAGCACTATGGGAGCCCTATATGGCAGCACTATGGGAGCCCTATATGGCAGCACTATGGGAGCCCTATATGGCAACACTATGGGAGCCCTATATGGGAGCACTGTATGGCAGCACTATGGGAGCCCTATATGGCAGCACTATGGGAGCCCTATATGGCAGCACTATGGGAGCACTATATGGCAACACTATGGGAGCCCTATATGGCAGCACTATGGGAGCCCTATATGGCAACACTATGGGAGCCCTATATGGCAGCACTATGGGAGCCCTATATGGCAGCACTATGGGAGCCCTATATGGCGGCACTATGGGAGCCCTATATGGCAGCACTATGGGAGTCCTATATGGCAGCACTATGGGAGCCCTATATGGCGGCACTATGGGAGCCCTATATGGCAACACTATGGGAGCCCTATATGGCAGCACTATGGGAGCCCTATATGGCAGCACTATGGGAGCACTATATGGCAGCACTATGGGAGCCCTATATGTCAGCACTATGGGAGCCCTATATGGCAGCACTATGGGAGCTCTGTATGGCAGCACTATGGGAGCCCTATATGACAGCACTATGGGAGCAGAGTAATATGGCAGCACTATGGGAGCCCTATATGGCAGCACTATGGGAGCCCTATATGGGAGCACTATGGGAGCCCTATATGGCAGCACTATGGGAGCCCTATATGGGAGCCCTATATGACAGCACTATGGGAGCAGAGTAATATGACAGCACTATGGGAGCAGAGTAATATGGCAGCACTATGGGAGCCCTATATGGCAGCACTATGGGAGCCCTATATGGGAGCACTATTGGAGCCCTATATGGCAGCACTATGGGAGCAGAGTAATATGGCAGCACTATGGGAGCAGAGTAATATGGCAACCCTATGGCAGCACTATGGGAGCCTTATATGGCAGCATTTTACGTAAATTAAGGAATTTGCTCCTCAGACCTTGTGGGGGCATCACAGCACAGACCCCAATCAGAGGACAATAAAACATTCACACTCCTTATCTGTGAAATGTTCCAATATTTATGGACAACTGTTTATCCCTCTCCTATAATGATAGTTCTGCTTCACATCACCTGTCTTATCTATGGCATTTTTCTGTGTTGTGCATAAATATGTGATTCTTCAGAATTTCTTTTAGTCTTTGCCTGATGAAGAGACGTATGTAGTCCCAAAAGCTGCAATTTGTTACCATCTTTTCAGTTAGCCATTAAAAGGAATCAACTACTGAGGACTCTCAATTCTAAATATTTTTCTATCCACTGGCGAACACGGTACCAAGATATAGATCTTTCCTGTACCAATGTATTATCAGACATTTCATGCTACACTGCGCTACAAATGATTACACAGATGCTGTTTTTCCTCTGATTTTCCAGGATGGCGGCTGCAGGTGAGACGTGTAATGTTCAATCATCGACTGTTCGAGGATAAATCACATTTATTGGACAAATCTCCCAATGAGATCAGGATTTATTTAAAAAAAAAAACTCGAAATGCATCAAATTGTTCTGCACAACAAGACTCCGGCCATGTTATAGGTTGTAAAGAGCAGAGATCGGTCAACATCTGCAGCACATGGCCCGGAGCTTCATGATTTCACCGCCACAATTCGGCCTCCATTGATCTTGGAAGTTTTTGGAGAGTTTCTGCTGTTCTGATGTGATCGGCCCCCACCTTCATAGGTCTTCTGGTTCTCAGTAGGTCTGAGGTCAGGGGAGGGTGGTGGCCGCACTATGAGTTTCTCTCCTTTTACGCCCACAGCAGCCAATGACTCGGAGGTATCATTTGTGGCATGAACAGGATTTTGTACGATGGAAGAAAATGGTCAGTCAGGAACTCTATATACTTTTCCAATATCATTTTCACACCTTCAGGGACCCTAGAGGGGCTACCAGCTCTCTCCCCATGATTCCGGCCCAAAACATGACTCCTCCACCTCCTTGCTGACGTCCCAGCCTTGTTGGGACATGGTGGCCATCCACCCAAGAAGTATTGGGACTTGACTTGGCGCTGCTTCCAAGGTAAGTTGTATGTGAGGGACAATTTGAAGCACAGGAGCTCCGTGGACAGGAATTGTCCCCGTGAGGATTGCGCTACCATGCTGGAAAGCTTGGAGCACTTCCTGCTTCATTGTCCCTTTAATACAGAGGTGTACAACAGGTGGGCGCTTCCATTGGTTGGCCGCGGCTGGCCACTCTGTCCTATGCCGAGTGGGCCTATGGAGCGTTCAGAGACCTCGGGAGAAGGGACCAAGGGACCGAGCCACTTTATTCTTAGTCAGCGCAGTGGTCAGGTACTTCACGTGGAACGCACGAGTTTTAGTTTCGACGCAGAGTAAAATCCTCCGTGTAGAAGAAGTTTGTAGCAGCATCCTAGGTGCCCTGGTGAAGGTGCGTTCTCTGGAGTGCGGGGGACTGGGTGCCCAGAGGGCGGCCCATCTCTGGAGGGGTTTCTCCTTCGGGGTGCCTTAGTCCGTTAGCGCTCCTACATCCTGGTGGCGGGCTGATGTCTTTACACCCTAGATTTTTGTTTTGTATTTCTGTTCCCTGAATAGAAGGTTTGCAGGCATCGAACTTGAGCCTTGGGTGGTGAGTATGTAGGTTGTGTTCTGTGATGTTGGTTTATGTATATATTGTATATAGTGTATTGTATATAGTGTGTATAATAGAGGGTCTAAGGTTGGGTGGGGGGATTGGGGGGTTCAACAGCGGTGATAAGAGACTGATCTGGCCTGGCCCAGGTCCCGCCTGGGGAAAAACTTTGGGGCCTGATCCTAGCTCGGATAATTCCTGAACTTTGTGGCCAGAGCTGGATCAGGGGTGGCGGGATAGTTAGTGTAGGTGTGTGTGTGTGTGTGTGTGTGTGTGTATATATATATATATATATATATATATATATATATTTTTTTTTAAATAATAACAATGGAAAAAGAAAAAAAAATAATAATAAATTGAAAAAAAAAATGTTAATTTAAAAAAAGAAAACAAAAAAAACAACACTGTATTGTATTTAGGTTTGTTGTAGGGTGAATGTGGTGGTGTAAGGGGGTGGCTGTAAGGTGAGGCAGTGGGACCAGTAGGGTTTTGTTGTGTTTGCGGTGTTTTATAAATCGGTTTAGTGTAATATGTTTATAGTGTATATAATATTGTATACAGGACGGTGTGAATGTAGCTGGGGTTGTTTATAGTAGTATGAATGAAGCTGGGCCGGGGGTCTTACATGATTTTATACTATTTATTATTTATTATTTTACGGTGTATTCATGTGAGTTATAAGTATTTTATTTGTTGTCTTTTAGTTTTGCTTTCTTTATTTTAATGGAATTTTTCTTTCTTGTCCCTGATTTGTTGGTCATGAACTTTCTCCATTTTGGTTCCATTTCTGGTTTATTTCTTTGTGATTTTTGTCGTTTGCTGTCGTCTGATTGGAGCTTTGTTCTTAGGTTTTGTTCTGTTGTGTTTTATTTGTAATGTATCATAGTTAGTGTCACGCGAAGTATTTTTTATTTAATAAAAGACCTACAATCTCTTGCTGTCTGTTATCAGCCATTACTGGGGAGAGGACAGGAGAATACAATCTATTACTCTCTGCTATCAGCCATTGCATGCTCCACGTGGTGCTCTTCACTGGGATGAGTGAGGTTAGGTGCGGGGCCCCCGATGATGTCAGGGACGCTGCTTTACGTCCTGTGTCTCCAGTGCTCCTCTTAGGTTATGTGCCTACTTTGTGTTTTTTAAGCGTTTTTGCAGCAATTTTCCGCTGCGTAAATACTTAACCCCTTTCTGTCTTTGGACGTACTATTCCGTCCATGTGGGGTGGGCTCTACTTCCCAAGGACGGAATAGTACGTCCAGCGCAATCGGCCGTGCTCACGGGACTATCGCAGCTGACATCCGGCACTATGTGCCAGGAGCGGTCACGGACTGCCCCCGGCACATTAACCCCCGGCACACTGCGATCAAACATGATCATGGTATGCCGGCGGTACAGGGAAGCATCGCGCAGGGAGGGGGCTCCCTGCGTGCTTCCCTGAGACGATCGGTACAAGGCGATGTGCTCACCTTGTACCGAGCGTCTCCTCCCTGCAGGCCCCGGATCCAAAATGTCCGCGGGACTACATCCGGGTCCTGCAGGAAGGTGGCTTCACAGCGCCTGCTCAGAGCAAGCGCCGGGAAGCCTCCCTGCTGTGCTGTGTGATCGCCGATCTGACACAGTGCACAGCAAAGTGTCAGATCGGCGATCTGTCACTTTACTGTGATGTCCCCCCCACCCCCCCGGGGCAAAGTAAAAATGTAAAAAAAAAAAAATTTAAAAAATTACATGTGTAAAAAAAAAAAAAAAAAAATCCTAAATAAATAATAATAAAAAAAAATATTGTTCCAATAAATACATTCCTTTAGCTAAATAAAAATCAAAAAACAATAAAAGTACACATATTTAGGATCGCCACGTCCGTAACTACCCGACCTATAAAACTTTCCCACTAGTTAACCCCTTCAGTGAACACCGTAAAAAAAAACCACCAAAACGAGGCAAAAAACGCTTTATTATCATACCGGCGAACAAAAAGTGGAATAACATGCGATCAAAAAGACGGATATAAATAACAATGGTACCACTGAAAACGTCATCTTGTCCCGCAAAGAACAAGCCACCATAGAGTATCATCAGCGAAAAAATAAAAAACTTATAGTCCTCAGAATAAAGCGATGCAAAAATAATTATTTTTTCTATAAAATAGTTTTTAAAAGCGCCAAAACATAAAAAAAATATAAGTGAGGTATCGCTGTAATCGTACTGACCCGAAGAATAAAACTGCTTTATCCATTTTACCAAACGCGGAACGGTATAAGCGCCCCCTCCCAAAAGAAATTCATGAATAGCTGGTTTTTGGTCATTCTGCCTCACAAAAATCGGAATAAAAAGCGATCAAAAAATGTCACATGCCCGAAAATGTTACCAATAAAAACGTCAACTCGTCCCGCAAAAAACAAGACCTCAAATGACTCATTGGACCAAAATATGGAAAAATTATAGCACTCAAAATGTGGTAACGCCAAAAAAATTTTTTGCAATAAAAACTGTCTTTTAGTGTGTGACGGCTGCCAATCATAAAAATCCGCTAGAAAACCCGCTATAAATAGTAAATCAAACCCCCCTTCATCACCCCCTTAGATACGAAAAATAAAAGGGTTAGGGCTAGGGTTAGGGTTAGAGTTAGGGCTAGGGTTAGGGCTACAGTTAGGGTTGGGGCTAAAGTTAGGGTTAGGATTACATTTACAGTTGGGAATAGGGTTGGGATTAGGGTTAGAGGTGTGGTTAGGGTTACAGTTGAGATTAGGGTTAGGGGTGTGTTTGGATTAGGGTTTCAGTTATAATTGGGGGTTTCCACTGTTTAGGCACATCAGGGGCTCTCCAAATGCGACATTGCATCCGATCTCAATTCCAGCCAATTCTGCGTTGAAAAAGTAAAACAGTGCTCCTTCCCTTCCAAGCTCTCCCGTGCGCACAAACAGGGGTTTACTCCAACATATGGGGTATCGGCGTACTCAGGACACATTGGACAACAACTTTTGCGGTCCAATTTCTCCTGTAAAGGTACCGTCACATTAAGCGACGCTGCAGCGATAGCGACAACGATGTCGATCGCTGCAGCGTCGCTGTTTGATCGCTGGAGAGCTGTCACACAGACCGCTCTCCAGCGACCAACGATGCCGAGGTCCCCGGGTAACCAGGGTAAACATCGGGTTACTAAGCGCAGGGCCGCGCTTAGTAACCCGATGTTTACCCTGGTTACCAGCGTAAAAGTAAAAAAACCAAACAGTACATGCTCACCTGCGCGCCCCCAGCGTCTGCTTCCTGACACTGACTGAGCTCCGGCCCTAACAGCACAGCGGTGACGTCACCGCTGTGCTTTCACTTTCTCTTTAGGGCCGGATCTCAGTCAGAGCAGGAAGCAGACGCTGGGGGCGCGCAGGTGAGCATGTACTGTTTGGTTTTTTTACTTTTACGCTGGTAACCAGGGTAAACATCGGGTTACTAAGCGCGGCCCTGCGCTTAGTAACCCGATGTTTACCCTGGTTACCAGTGTAAAACATCGCTGGTATCGTTGCTTTTGGTGTCAAACACAACGATACACGGCGATCGGACGACCAAATAAAGTTCTGGACTTTATTCAGCGACCAGCGACATCACAGCAGGATCCTGATCGCTGCTGCGTGTCAAACTAAACGATATCGCTAGCCAGGACGCTGCAACGTCACGGATCGCTAGCGATGTCGTTTAGTGTGACGGTACCTTTACCCTTGGGAAAATACAAAACTGGGGGCTAAAAAATAATTTTTGTGTAAAATAAAAATATTTTTTATTTTCACGGCTCTGTGTTATAAACTGTAGTGAAACACTTGGGGGTTCAAAGTTCTCACAACACATCTAGATAAGTTCCTTGGGGGGTCTAGTTTCCAATATGGGGTCACTTGTGGGGGGTTTCTACGGTTTAGGTACATTAGGGGCTCTGCAAATTCAGCATGACGCCTGCAGACCATTCCATCTAAGTCTGCATTCCAAATGACGCTCCTTCCCTTCCAAGCTCTCCCATGCGCCCAAACAGTGGTTCGCCCCCACATATGGGGTATCAGCGTACTCAGGACAAATTGGACAACAACGTTTGGGGTCCAATATCTCCTGTTACCCTTGGGAAAATACAAAACTGGGGGCTAAAAAATAATTTTTGTGGGGAAAATTTTTATTTTTTATTTTTACGGCTCTGCGTTATAAACTTCTGTGAAGCAGTTGGTGGGTCAAAGTGCTCACCACACATCTAGATAAGTTCCTTAGGGGGTCTACTTTCCAAAATGGTGTCACTTGTGGGGGGTTTCAATGTTTAGGTACATCAGGGGCTCCCGAAACACGACATGGCGTCCCATCTCAATTCCAGTCAATTTTGCATTGAAAAGTCAAATGGCGCTCCTTCCCTTCCGAGCTCTGCCATGTGCCCAAACAGTGGTTTACCCCCACATATGATGTATCGGCGTACTCAGGACAAATTGTACAACAACTTTTGGGGTCCATTTTCTCCTGTTACCCTTGGTAAAATAGAACAAATTGGAGCTGAAGTAAATTTTTTGTGTAAATAAGTTAAATGTTCATTTTTATTTAAACATTCCAAAAATTCCTCTGAAACACCTGAAGGGTTAATAAACTTCTTGAATGTGGTTTTGAGCACCTTGAGGGGTGCAGTTTTTGGAATGGTGTCACACTTGAGTATTTTCTATCATATAGACCCCTCAGAATGACTTCAAATGAGATGTGGTCCCTAAAAAAAAATGGTGTTGTAAAACTGAGAAATTGCTGGTCAACTTTGAACCCTTATAACTCCCTAACAAAAAAAAAATTTGTTTCCAAAATTGTGCTGATGTAAAGTAGACATGTGGGAAATGTTACTTATTAAGTATTTTGTGTGACATATCTCTGTGATTTAATTGTATAAAAATTCAAAGTTGGAAAATTGCGAAATTTTCTAAATTTTTGCCAAATTTCCGGGTTTTTTTTCACAAATAAACGCAGGTAATATCAAAGAAATGTTACCACTATAATGAAGTACAATATGTCATGAGAAAACAATGTCAGAATCGCCAAGATCCGTTGTAGCGTTCCAGAGTTATAGCCTCATAAAGGGACAGTGGTCAGAATTGTAAAAATTGGCCCGGTCATTAACGTGCAAACCACCCTTGGGGCTTAAGGGGTTAAAAAAACGCTTACAAACAGCATCCCATTAATTTCTAATTCATTCCGCAATTGATGTGCCCATGCCGCTTTTTTTTTTTTGTCTGCGGCGGAAACGCATTGTGGTAAAAAACGCAGCATGTTCATTATTTTTGCGGAATCGCGGCAATTCCCCACCCATAGACATGTATTAAAAATAATGCTTGTAAAACGCATGGAGAACGCAGTAAATACGCGGTAAAACCGCATCTAAATCCGCATGCGTTTTTCCTGCCAAGGGTATGCAGAATTGAAAATAAAATTCTGCTTCTATTCTGCAATGTGGGCACATAGCCTTACAATGCTGCTGTTCTTTATCAGCGGTCCGCGCCCCTTTAAGCTAAGTTTCCTTCTTGTCTCAGAGTTTTCTTCCTTATCAACACAGCGACCAATCCCGGCTCGCTTTGCACTTTCTGGCACTGTGGGCTGAGACAGGCGCTGCTATTGGGGGCTGCGAGCACTGACTGGCGGGCTGTGGGCAGATGAAGTCTTGTGCTTTTCTGCAGTCAGGCTACATTTGCATTCGTGGGCTTGCAGCTGTCACATAGCGGCTGCAGGGGGTCTGCACGGTGTCAGGAGGCGATCTTCTGCAGCTACAAACATGGCTACGACTGAGCTGAAAGAGGAGCTGAACTGTTCCATCTGTCTGAGCATTTACACCGACCCCGCCATGCTGAACTGCGGCCACAACTTCTGCCGGGTGTGTATCAGCCGAGTCCTGGACAGCCAGGAGGACGCGGGGGTCTACAGCTGTCCAGAATGCCGAGCCGAGTCTGTCAGCCGCCCCCCGGTGCAGAGGAACATGAAACTGTGCAATATCGTGGAATGCTTCCTGTCCTCCAGACCGGTGCAGGAGCAAGCGGGGATCTTCTGCACCTACTGCGTCCATTGTCCTGTGCCCGCCGTTAAGACTTGTCTGCAGTGCGAGACCTCCCTGTGTGACATCCACCTAAGGGCACACAGCAAGCTGGTGGAGCACACCCTCACTGAGCCCACCACCTCTCTGGAAAATCGAAAATGCTCCATCCATAAAAAGCTACTGGAGTACTACTGTTCCCAGGATGCGGCCTGCATCTGCGTGTCCTGCTGCGCCTTCGGAGAGCACCGGGGACATCAGGTGTCGCTTCTCTACGAGGCATCCAAGAAGAAGAAGGAGAAACTGAGACTCGTCATGGAGAAACTGACCTCGAAGAGAGAAGAGACCGAAAAAAGGGTGCAAAGTTTACAAGAGCACCGGCAAAAAGTAGAAGAGAAGGCGTCCGCCATCACCGAGAGGGTCACCCTCTTGTTTAAGGAGATTCGGGAAGAGTTGGAGGTCCTGGAGAAGAAGGTCTTGAATGAGGTGTCCAGTCAAGAGGAGCAGGTTTCCCTTCACGTGACCGATCTGATCCAACAGCTGGAGATGGAGAAGGACCAGTTGACCAAGAAGATGCAATGCATCGAAGAGCTGTGCAGCATCACCGACCCGCTGACCGTCTTGCAAGGACGGGAGTCGGAAGCCACCAACTGTTACGCCGTTGAGGGTGGAGAACTGGAGGACAGGAAGAGGGACGAGAAAAAGGTCCAGGCCGTGTGCGATCTAGATGAAGGCCTGATCTCCGTCATGCTCCACACGGCCCTAACGGACATCGTGACCGGCCTGAAGGCAAAGCGAGGCTTCAACATGAAGCTGGCCTCCAATATACTGCTGGACGTCAACACCGCCGGGGACTACGTCGCAGTGTCCCGGGACCTGAAAACGGCCTCCTGGTCGGAGTCTAAGCAGTGCCGACCCAAGACCTCGGAACGCTTCGTGAACTATCACATATTAAGCACCAGAATCTTCACGTCCGGACAGAACTACTGGGAGGTGGAGACCAGCGAGTCCGGCTACTGGATGGTGGGATTGGCCTACCCAAGTATCGAAAGGAAAGGAGACCGGGCCGTGACCGGCTACAACAAGAAGTCCTGGTGCCTGCGAATGTCGGACAAGACGCACTCCGCCATCCACGACTCCAAGATTAACCCCTTGTACCCCGACACGGCGGTGCAAAGACTCGGCATATACCTGGACTACGAGGCGGGCCGCCTGTCCTTCTACCAGGTGTGTGAGTCCATCAGGCACCTGCACACGTTCATCGCACACTTCACAGAACCCCTGCACGCCGCCTTCTGCGTCTACAATAACTCCTGGGTCCGTATCAGAAGCTGAGACCCAGCGTAGGCCAGAGGGGTCACATGTATGTAGTGGGCGACGCAGATATCGGGGGGCAGGACGATGGAAGGATAAAGGACCTCAACTCTGCCCTTGTCATCCCCTGCTGGTTCATGCTCTGCTGTGGTGCACTGTGGGAGGTGTAGTGTTCCCAGCAAGCATTGTACGGTAGCCTCTTGCCCCTACGGCCGTGTGACGGAGCTCCTCAATGGCCATATTGTGGATTGTTGTGATCCCCTTTAAAAGGAAGGAGCCCCTGATCCCCTGTAAGCTCTGTGACCTGATGTAGGTGACGTTGCTATAATCTTGAATGTGACCGTCATTGTGTAATGCAATGTTCTGTAACTTTCTAATATACTTTTTTGCCATTTTTAACATCTCTGATTGCTGTTGTTAGAATCTGTTTTGTTTTTGACCATCCGCCATGTTGTTGGTGTTTTCTGGCTGCTGGTCTTTTTCACCTGGTGCTGGGTGGCCTTAGGTCAGATGATTGTATCACCCTTTATTACCCAGCACCTGCCTCCCATTCCTTGCTGGACAACAGTGTTATTTCCATTGTTATTGGTGCAGGGAGCGGGTGTTAGGCCGGGGACACACTTAACGTATAAAAAAACGGTCCGTTTTTCACGGCCGAGAATCGCACAAATGTTTCAAAAACAGTGATCCGTGTGCAGTGCGAGGATGCGATTTCCTCGCATCAAATGATCCGTATGGCATCCGTATGCCGAGATTTTCTCGCAAGCTTGCAAAACCGACATCTAATGGATTTATGTGCTCAAATGTTCGAGAAAACATATATACAGTGTATATATATATATATATATATATATATATATATATATATATATATATATATATATATATATATATATATATATATATATATATATGTCATTGAGACACATATATATATATATATATATATATTCTGTATTTATATTTCATTCAGCGCGATATCTGTGAAAAGTCGGTAATTCAATTGCCGGCTTTTAATTTCTCCTGCACAAACCCGACAGGATATGAGACATGATTACATACAGTAAACCATCTCATATCCCCTTTTTTTTTTGCATATTCCACACTACTAATGTTAGTAGTGTGTATGTGCCAAATTTGGCCGCTGTAGCTGCTAAAATAAAGGGTTAAATGGCGGAAAAAATTGGCGTGGGCTCCTGCGCAATTTTCTCCGCCAGAGTGGTAAAGCCAGTGACTGAGGGCAGATATTAATAGCCAGGAGAGGGTCCATGGTTATTGGCCCCCCCTGGCTAAAAACATCTGCCCCCAGCCACCCCAGAAAAGGCACATCTGGAAGATGCGCCTATTCTGGCACTTGGCCACTCTCTTCCCACTCCCGTGTAGCGGTGGGATATGGGGTAATGAAGGGTTAATGCCACCTTGCTATTGTAAGGTGACATTAAGCCAGATTAATAATGGAGAGGCGTCAATTATGTCACCTATCCATTATTAATCCAATTGTCTGAAAGGGTTAAAAAACACACACACACATGATTTAAAAGTATTTTAATGAAATAAACACAGCGGTTGTTTTAATAATTTATTGCTCTCTCAATCCATTTTCAGACCCTCGCTTGGCAAAACAATAAACACACAATATACATACCTTCTGATGTCCTATCACGTCCCACGAGGTAATCCATCTGGAGGGGTTAACTAATATTACAGGCACGAGCTGCGATAATCCACTCGCTCGTACCTGTAATCCCCGGGTGCTGAAAGGAAAGCTGGATCTATACTTACATTGCGTCGCGGTGATGCGCCCCTGCTGGATGTTCTCATGAACTGCAGCCTGGGAACTTTTTCCCACGCTCCAGGTCATATGAGGACATCCACCAGGGGGCGCATCACCGCAAATGAATGTAAGTATAGATCACTCTGCTTTCCTTTCAGCACCCGGGGATTACAGGCACGAGCGAGTGGATTATCGCAGCTCGTGCCTGTAATATTAGTTAACCCCTCCAGATGGATTACCTCGTGGGACGTGATAGGACATCAGAAGGTATGTATATTGTGTGTTTATTGTTTTGCCAAGCGAGGGTCTGAAAATGGATTGAGAGAGCAATAAATTATTAAAACAACCGCTGTGTTTATTTCATTAAAATACTTTTAAATCATGTGTGTGTGTGTGTGTGTGTGTGTGTGTGTGTGTTTTAACCCTTTCAGACAATTGGATTAATAATGGATAGGTGACATAATTGACGCCTCTCCATTATTAATCTGGCTTAATGTCACCTTACAATAGCAAGGTGGCATTAACCCTTCATTACCCCATATCCCACCGCTACAGGGAGTGGGAAGAGAGTGGCCAAGTGCCAGAATAGGCGCATCTTCCAGATGTGCCTTTTCTGGGGTGGCTGGGGGCAGATGTTTTTAGCCACGGGGGGGCCAATAACCATGGACCCTCTCCTGACTATTAATATCTGCCCTCAGTCACTGGCTTTACCATTCTGGCGGAGAAAATTGCGCGGGAGCCCACGCCAATTTTTTCCGCCATTTAACCCTTTATTTCAGCAGCTACAGCGGCCAAATTTTGCACATACACACTACTAACATTAGTAGTGTGGAATATGCAAAAAAAAGGGGGATATGAGATGGTTTACTGTATGTAATCATGTCTCATATCCTGTCGGGTTTGTGAAGGAGAAATGAAAAGCCGGCAATTGAATTACCGGCTTTTCTATAGAACACCGCTGCGTATTTCTTGCAATGCACACGCATGGTCCGTGTGTAATCCGATTTTTTCTCGCACCCATAGACTTTCATTGGCGAGTCTCGGCCGAGATACGCTGACAATCGCAGCCTGCTGCGAGTTCCCTCGGATCCGAAATACGGTGGAGAAAATATCGGATGATGGGAGCTGAACCATAGATTAACATTGGGCCGAGTGCTATGCGATTTTTTATCGCATAGCACTCGTCCGTATTATGGTCTAGTGTGACCCCGGCCTTAGAGAGATGTTTCCATGTCCCATATGGGAGTGGGATATTGTCGGGGCCGCTCACACGGGGCGGATGTAACGTCAGAGCAGATTACACAGATTATATTACTGCTGCCATGAGGAATGTTTGGAATTCCTTTATTTTTTTTTTAAACTTTCTGTTCTGGCAATATTCTATCGTCTGGTCTCAGAAATGTTACAATAAAAAAATAGAAAGATCGTTTATAGATAGCGGAATCCCTGCCAGCCTAAGGGGTATCCTCACTGCAGACATTTATGGCATATCCACAGATGTCCTACATGACTGAGGTGTTACCTGGGGGTCCGCACGCTTGACTGTTCCCATAGCTCCCAGTGTCATGGACCACCAGTCCTCTTAAAAGGGTATTCTTTAAACTGAACTTTTTTCCTATCCATAAGACAATAACTTGGTGATCGCTGGGGGTCTTACTGCAGGTCTTAGGGTATGTGCACACGTTGCAGATTTTGCTGCGGATCCGCAGCGGATTTGACGCTGCAGATCTGCAGCTGTTTTCCCTGAGTTTACAGTACCATGTAAACCTATGGAAAACAAAATCCGCAGTGTACATGGTGCGGAAAAAAAATGCGCAGAAACGCAGCAGTGTTTTTTCCGCAGCATGTCAATTCTTTGTGCGGATTCCGCAGCAGTTTACACCTGCTCCTCAATAGGAATCCGCAGGTGTAAAGCTGAAGGTGGAATCCACACAAAATCCACGTTAAATCCGCGGGTAATCCGCAGTGTGGTTTACCTGCGGATTTTGCAAAAACAGTGCAAAAATATCCACACCCGAATCCGCAACGTGTGTAGCTTTACCTCTCAGTGATCTGAAGAATGTAGCTCTGGATCTCAAGAACGGGAGCAAAACCCATCTATTTATTCCCTATGGGACTGGCGGACATAATGGAGAGCTGCACTCGGCTTTCCCCAACAGTCCCATAGACAACGAATTGAGCGGAGGTTGAGGATGCGCACCTTCATTGCACTCCGTAGGGGGCGCTGCAGATCGCCATTATTGGGCTCCAGCAATCAGTATGTTACTCTCTATTCTGGGAATACTCAATAATAGAATGTACTGTTGGGATTTAAGGCAGTTCAACTAAAGCCAAGCAATGTGCTTTGCCAGAGACAGACTGACGCTGAGCGACATCCTGGTCCAGAGACAGACTGATGCTGAGCGACGTCCTAGTGTAGAAACAGATGACACTGAGTGACGTCCTGGTGTAGAGACAGACTGACGCTGAGCGACGTCCTGGTGTAGAGACAGACTGACGCTGAGCGACGTCCTGGTGTAGAGACAGACTGACGCTGAGCGACGTCCTGGTGTAGAGACAGACAGACGCTGAGCGACGTCCTGGTGTAGAGACAGACTGACGCTGAGCGACGTCCTGGTGTAGAGACAGACTGACGCTGAGCGACGTCCTAGTGTAGAGACAGACTGACGCTGAGCGACGTCCTGGTGTAGAGACAGACTGACGCTGAGCGACGTCCTAGTGTAGAGACAGACTGACGCTGAGCGACGTCCTGGTCCAGAGACAGACTGATGCTGAGCGACGTCCTAGTGTAGAAACAGATGACACTGAGTGACGTCCTGGTGTAGAGACAGACTGACGCTGAGCGACGTCCTGGTGTAGAGACAGACTGACGCTGAGCGACGTCCTGGTGTAGAGACAGACTGACGCTGAGCGACGTCCTGGTGTAGAGACAGACTGACGCTGAGCGACGTCCTGGTGTAGAGACAGACAGACGCTGAGCGACGTCCTGGTGTAGAGACAGACTGATGCTGAGCGACGTCCTAGTGTAGAGACAGACTGACGCTGAGCGACGTCCTGGTCCAGAGACAGACTGACGCTGAGCGACGTCCTGGTGTAGAGACAGACTGACGCTGAGCGACGTCCTAGTGTAGAAACAGATGACACTGAGTGACGTCCTGGTGTAGAGACAGACTGACGCTGAGCGACGTCCTGGTGTAGAGACAGACTGACGCTGAGCGACATCCTGGTCCAGAGACAGACTGATGCTGAGCGACGTCCTAGTGTAGAAACAGATGACACTGAGTGACGTCCTGGTGTAGAGACAGACTGACGCTGAGCGACGTCCTGGTGTAGAGACAGACTGACGCTGAGCGACGTCCTGGTGTAGAGACAGACAGACGCTGAGCGACGTCCTGGTGTAGAGACAGACTGACGCTGAGCGACGTCCTGGTGTAGAGACAGACTGACGCTGAGCGACGTCCTAGTGTAGAGACAGACTGACGCTGAGCGACGTCCTGGTGTAGAGACAGACAGACGCTGAGCGACGTCCTGGTGTAGAGACAGACTGACGCTGAGCGACGTCCTGGTGTAGAGACAGACTGACGCTGAGCGACGTCCTAGTGTAGAGACAGACTGACGCTGAGCGACGTCCTGGTCCAGAGACAGACTGACGCTGAGCGACGTCCTGGTCCAGAGACAGACTGATGCTGAGCGACGTCCTAGTGTAGAAACAGATGACACTGAGTGACGTCCTGGTGTAGAGACAGACTGGCGCTGAGCGACGTCCTGGTGTAGAGACAGACTGACGCTGAGCGACGTCCTGGTGTAGAGACAGACAGACGCTGAGCGACGTCCTGGTGTAGAGACAGACTGACGCTGAGCGACGTCCTGGTGTAGAGACAGACTGACGCTGAGCGACGTCCTAGTGTAGAGACAGACTGATGCTGAGCGACGTCCTAGTGTAGAAACAGATGACACTGAGTGACGTCCTGGTGTAGAGACAGACTGACGCTGAGCGACGTCCTGGTGTAGAGACAGACTGACGCTGAGCGACGTCCTGGTGTAGAGAAAGACGCTGAGCGACGTCCTAGTGTAGAAACAGATGACACTGAGTGACGTCCGGGTGTAGAGACAGACTGACGCTGAGCGACGTCCTGGTGTAGAGACAGACTGACGCTGAGCGACGTCCTGGTCCAGAGACAGACTGACGCTGAGCGACGTCCTGGTGTAGAAACAGATGACACTGAGTGACGTCCGGGTGTAGAGACAGACTGACGCTGAGCGACGTCCTCGACCAGAGACAGACTGACGCTGAGCGACGTCCTAGTGTAGAAACAGATGACACTGAGCGACGTCCTGGTGTAGAGACAGACTGACGCCGAGCGATGTCCTGGTGTAGAGACAGACTGACGCTGAGCGACGTCCTAGTGTAGAGACAGACTTGACGCTGAGCGACGTCCTCGACCAGAGACAGATGATTCTGAGCGACGTCCTAGTGTACAGACTGACGCTGAGAGACATCCTAGTCCAGAGACAGACTGACGCCGAGCGACGTCCTAGTGTAGAGACAGACTTGACGCTGAGCGACGTCCTCGACCAGAGACAGATGATTCTGAGCGACGTCCTAGTGTACAGACTGACGCTGAGAGACATCCTAGTCCAGAGACAGACTGACGCCGAGCGACGTCCTAGTGTAGAGACAGACTTGACGCTGAGCGACGTCCTCGACCAGAGACAGATGATTCTGAGCGACGTCCTAGTGTACAGACTGACGCTGAGAGACATCCTAGTCCAGAGACAGACTGACGCCGAGCGACGTCCTAGTGTAGAGACAGACTTGACGCTGAGCGACGTCTTCGACCAGAGACAGATGACGCTGAGCGATGTCCTAGTGTACAGACAGACTGACGCTGAGAGACATCCTAGTCCAGAGACAGACTGACGCTGAGCGACGTCTAAGGCTAGGTTCACATTGCGTTAGTGGGTGATCGCTAACGGACAGCGTTGCACGGCGAAAATGTCGCAATTAACGCCGTGCAACGGGTCCGTTAGCGCACCCATTGACAGCAATGTAAATTTTGCCTGTAGCGCATCACTAGCGCGTGCCTTTTTCGGCTCGCGCTAGCGATGTGCCGCTTTTGAAGCGCGCCTCGGACGCTGCTTGCAGCGTCCGCGGCGCGCCCGAGGTCCGTTCCCCGCTCTCGCAGATCGGGGATCTGCGAGAGCGGGGACGTTAGCGCGACCCCTAAACGCGGCCCCTACAAAAACATTGCGTTAGCGCAATCCGCAAGCGCTAAACGGATTGCCCTAACGCAATGTGAACCTAGCCTTAGTGTACAGACTGATGCTGAGACATCCTAGTCCAGAGACAGACTGACACTGAGCGACGTCCGAGTGTAGACAGACTGACGCCAAGCGACGTCCTAGTGTAGAGACTGACGCTGACCGACGTCCTAGTGTAGAGACAGACTGACGCCGAGCGGCGTCCTCGACTAGACACTGACGCTGAGCAACGTCCTAGTGTAGAGACAGACGCTGAGAGACATCCTAGTCCAGAGACAGACTGATGCTGAGCGACGTCCGAGTGTAGAGACAGACTGACGCCGAGCGACGTCCTAGTGTAGAGACAGACTGACGCCGAGCGACGTCCTAGTGTAGAGACAGACTGACGCCGAGCGACGTCCTAGTCCAGAGACAGACTGATGCTGAGCGACGTCCGAGTGTAGAGACAGACTGACGCCGAGCGACGTTCTAGTGTAGACAGACCGACGCCGAGCGACGTTCTAGTGTAGACAGACCGACGCCGAGCGACGGCCTAGTGTAGACAGACTGACGCTGAGCGACGTCCTAGTGTAGAGACAGACTGACGCCGAGCGACGTCCTCGACTAGACACTGACGCTGAGCAACGTCCTAGTGTAGAGACAGACGCTGAGAGACATCCTAGTGTAGAGACTGACTGACGCCGAGCGATGTCCTAGTGTAGAGACAGACTGATGCTGAGCGACGTCCGAGTGTAGAGACAGACTGACGCCGAGCGACGTCCTAGTGTAGAGACAGACTGACGCCGAGCGACGTCCTAGTGTAGAGACAGACTGATGCTGAGCGACGTCCTAGTGTAGAGACAGACTGACGCCGAGCGACGTCCTAGTCCAGAGACAGACTGAGGCTGAGCGACGTCCGAGTGTAGAGACAGACTGACGCCGAGCAACGTCCTAGTCCAGAGACAGACTGACGCCGAGCGACGTCCTAGTCCAGAGACAGACTGAGGCTGAGCGACGTCCTAGTGTAGAGACAGACTGACGCCGAGCGACGTCCTAGTGTAGAGACAGACTGACGCCGAGCGACGTCCTAGTCCAGAGACAGACTGAGGCTGAGCGACGTCCTAGTGTAGAGACAGACTGACGCCGAGCGACGTCCTAGTGTAGAGACAGACTGACGCCGAGCGACGTCCTAGTGTAGAGACAGACTGACGCTGAGCGACGTCCTAGTGTAGAGACAGACTGACGCTGAGCGACATCCTAGTGTAGAGACTGACGCTGAGCGACATCCTAGTGTAGAGACTGAGGCTGAGCGACGTCCTAGTGTAGAGACAGACTGACGCTGAGCGACATCCTAGTGTAGAGACTGACGCTGAGCGACATCCTAGTGTAGAGACTGAGGCTGAGCGACGTCCTAGTGTAGAGACAGACTGACGCCGAGCGACGTCCTAGTGTACCGACTGACGCTGAGCGACATCCTAGGCCACAGACAGACTGATGCTGGGTGATGTAGTCCTTTTTTATGGCGATTGTTACTCCAGATGGAGCAGCTCCTTTTCCTTTCATGCCACTTTTCACACTTCGGGGAGGAGACAGTAGTCAGCTGCGGATGTCTTCACGCCCGTCCACACTCCTCTCAGCAGCTGTGACCACATTCTATGCAGAACATCCAAGCAACTTAAAGGGCCAGTAAACCTTAAAGGAGCAGCTGGTGGACATTTTATTGCCGCCACCAGTCAGACTGTGGAAGTAAATAATTCTCTGGGTAAATGGCGGCACGGATTTGTCATAACGTTCCCAGTGTAAAACAGCTGATAACAGAGAGCAATAGCACGGAATGGCATTTTTCTGTATAGGGTGTGACTATATAACGTATACAGCTCTCCATATACGCCGAAGGTCATTTATAATATCGGCACGCAGGGTGCGACAGCTGGAGGCAGGAAGAAATGTGAGCCGCTCATTAGTGACAGACCTCTGCGCAGAAATGGAAACTGTCAGCATGGCACAATAGAAGAGACCACGAAGGGCATGAGCAGAACGTGGGGGGTAACTCAATCCACACTGCAGGCTGGAATAAGCATCCGCTCCATCAGAGATCCGGAAGAGACACCATACACTGGCCAAGAGCAAAAGTCATCACACCCCAGACCGCAATACGTGGCGCACAGCATTGCCAATACCGTGTAAGTTTGTGCTCTGTACATTACACCTAACCCATAGCATACTGCGGGGGTCCGCAGAAATAACAGCAGGTCTTATACTCCAATCACAGCCAGAGCTGCAACTGAGAAGCTGCGGACAGATATCAACATGTGCCTCCCTCTGCTGCACCGCCTCCGGGGATACAGTTACTGCACCAGCAGAGGGCAGCATTCAGTAAGGCAGCTTCAGAGCTGACCAGAGGCTGTTACTGCTGCTTTGGGTGTGATTGGAGTCATGCCAACAAAGGCGCAGTATTGAGATCGCTCATCACAAGTGCAGCGTTTCCATTCACTGACAGCAAGCAGATATTATCTTGGTAAAGGTAAAATGTTATCACTACATCTCCCACCAGGCACGGTTGTATTCCTGCAGCTTTGGATGTAACTAGAGTAGAATAATGATTGGTAAGTGAAGCTCCATCTTTTCAGAGGAATTCACTGAAATGTAAAAGCCAAGCAGACAGTATCTTAAGGAGGCGTCTGAGCGAGCAGCCGCCATTCCCTGGCAGCTGCCCTTCATTGGCAGCGCCGGCAGCAGCAGAGCGTCGGGTCAGCAGGATGTGAGCGGAGTAAGAAGCAGGAATCAATTCCCCACAGACCAGATGTTTAATTCATAAGATGTGCAAGAAAAGCTCCGAGATCCTCAAGGAGGAGGCACGTGCCATGAGAGCGAAGGAGCCGCTGCTGAAAGAGGCCGTCCGGTCACATTATTGCAGGACAAAATATTCCTCTAGACTACATATCAACTTTGTTACATCCAGAGCTGCACTCACAATTCTGCTCCTGGAAAGAGCTCAAATCTCGTCCCCCTCCTGCTTGTTCAGTGTCTATAAAGATCATCTGCTACATTGCACTGAAGGAGATGGAGTCGTCCCTCCCAACAGACAGAAGAGCAGAAGCCTCCATCTCCCACCATGTACCTACACCCAGAGCTGTATTCAGAATTCTGCTTGTTTCCTGACAGTTGAAGGAGCTCTAACCGGTCATGGTCAGCCCCTGCTGGTTCATGTTCTGCGTGGACAGAAAAGTAGTAATCCCAGCAAGCAGTGCACTGTACCCTCCATCTGCCATCGTGCACGTTTGCTTCCCGGCTGATTTTGAGAATTATGATCCCTTTAAGAAATGTACCCAACATCCCCATGTATAATACCGTATATTGTTCTCTGTTATCAGCCAGGCTAATTCAGTAAATGTTACAAATTGAAGGTCCGACTGCAGCACAGGGGAATTCACACTATTGTTCCCTGTTATCAGCCACTTCAGACTGACCGAGACCCTGACTAGAGGACAGGTAGCATATTCTATTGCCACTTTCTGCTTTGGGGAAAGCTTCAGAAGAGGAAAGATATATACATTTTAGTACTCTCTGTTATCAGCCATTTCGAGCTAGAACATGATAAAAACGTCTTCGGCCCGTGATCACAATTCAATTTGCTTTATTGACAATCGAGTCCCCAGAATTCCCGGAAGCTTGAGGTATAAATCAGTCCAGTGTCGGCCGCTCGGGTCTATTTCTTCACTTGTCCTTCCAGCAAATCCTTTGCTTCGTTAATCTTGGCCGCGATATACGGAGATCCGCCTGGAAAATACGGAGAGGGGCGTCTGTAAAACACAAAGGAAGGACAGACAGCAGCCAATCACACTGCGCAAATCAGCGACTTCTGCGTCCCCATGACAACTCTGCCTGTCACTAGGAAGTTGTGAAGATGCAAATTACCATCCAGATGTGCAGAGGAGAGAGCTCCGCACAATGTAACTATGACCAGAAGTGTTACCATAGGGTCACAAACAGGACTGAACGACAGGCTTCAGACCCTACACTCTGCAGCAACCCCATATTGTCACGCACATCCATTTCTGTGCACCCATGATAACACTTCCTGCCACCAATGCCCACATATTCTGCACACACAGCGGCCACTATTAATGGTAGCCATCAGCCACACAGCGGCCCTGTGACAGGAAGTGTTGTCAGAAGGACACAGGTGAAGATTGGCTTCAGATCAGTCATTACAGCAGCACATTCCCATTGTTACAGTTCATCCTCTGTACATTTAAAAAGATTTTAATAATAACATTCCTTTAGTCTGGAAATTATGCTTCTGGATTATCAGGCAAGTCTCGCATGGAAAAGGTCGTAGATGTCAGACTTTCTGGATTATCAGATGCCAAATCAAACCTTTTGAGACAGAGCTAGTTTTCGTTTTTTTTACGATTCTTTTTTTTTTTTTTGGGGGGGAGGGACAAGATGCAGTTCCACATTATTTTACTGTATAAAGGACTTACTGCACTGGAAAAAAAAATTTAAGTAAAATGGTAAAAACTAAATTGCAGTTTTTTCTTTCCGCAGAACAGTGTAGTTTACTAGTGAAACATTATACTAGCAGTTAAAAAAAAATATTCTTCTCTTTGTACATAAAAAATAAATAAAAATCTGAGACCAGGAACTTTTCTTTTATCCTTTATTGGAGGTGCGTCCAGCCTCGTGTTTTGCTCGGCGACCTGAACCTTTTGTTACTATTTTGGGGGTTAATTTGATGTTTAGATCTTTTTTTATTGGATTTTTTTTGTGAAGGGTGCGGTGACTTAAAAAGATGCAATTCTAGCTTTTCAATATATTATTTCAAGCAGATTACTGTCTGGGTTACTTTCTTTTTATTTTCATAGTGATTCCAAACATGTATATTTTAAGTACTGAAGTATTTTGGATAGGAAAAGTAGTATTTATTTATATTTTTAATATTTCTTTTTAGTGTAATTTAATTATATTTCACGTTAAAAAAAGAAAAAAAAAAAAATCGCCTCCCAGGGTAATTGACCGGCATTTATTAACTTAAAAAGGGGAAGGAAGAGGGTGAAAGCAGAGGGCGCCTGATTGTGTATGTGAGAGGTGATGACGTCATTAAATGCCGCAGTCAGTCAGTGAAAGGTACTGGCATCTAAATGGTTAAACAGCAGTGATCGGAGCTCTCTGTGATCGCTGCTGGATATACAAACAACGGGCAGCTGCCCTGTATGGAACAGTTTCGAGGCGGGCGCGGGAAGCAGTTAAGGGACCCCCACACTTGTGTTTACCTTTGTCGGGGTGATTGAGCAGCATGATCCGCCTGTGAGCTTCCCGGATCTTCAGTTTATTTGCCGTGGGGCTACAAGAAAACAGATAGGAGTCAACGCCAGCAACCACCATTTTTCCTCCATTTGTAAGATCTCCGCTTGCTTTCAGTGAATTTGGACACTAGTTTGCATTTAGCACGTTCTCCCGGCACAGCTGAGGGTTTGCTCCAATTGTATCCAGTCTACACCATCCCTTAACGTTTGGCTGGCACCTACCTCACTCCGAGGACCAGTGCAGCTTCCCTTTTGGTCATTTTGGGTTCAAATCCACCTTTGTAATAACCGGCAAATGCCTAAAGGGAGAAGAAAGATTAATTTACCTCCCGAAATTATTATTTTTTTTTATAAAGGGGTTGTTGTTGTTGTAGTCGTCTCAGGACAGATCTGTGCGAGAGGAGGAATGAACCACACAGCAGTGTCTGTATAAGGGGGTAAGCTGCGGATGATGGATCAGGCACGATGCCCAGAGACTGGCGATGCCGCCAGCTCCAGACCTTGTCACCTAACATGACCATGTGCATGATGCCAGGACGCAGGGTAGATCTCTTACCGACTGGGGCAGGGTCTGCATCGCCTGCTTGACCTGAGGCTCCAGGTGTTTGAAGGCCTGCAGCGCGTACCGGCCTGAAGAGAAGAAAGACACGGACTCAGATATCATGTAATATATTATTATAATCCTCCGGAGGAGCTCCGCGCGATCCACAGCAGCTCCGCGCTCCTCATATGTGTATCACATGGCCGCTTTCCTCCAGAAACACCTGTCCACAGAACATGTATAGCAAGTTGTAATACCAGACACCACCCAAGGACAGGGGTGGCGCAGTTTCTGGAATATAGCAGCCATGTTCTTGTATAACGCATTTATTCAACGTGAATTCCTTTATCGGTGTGTTCGGTACCTGCAAATCCCGCCACTGCAATGGTGAGACCGGCTGCGATCAAAGAGCTTGCCTGGGGAGAAAAAAAAACAAAAAGAAACGTTTACCTGCCGTGTTTTAGGATAATGGATCACTATCAGATCGGTGCGACTCCTCCACAAATCAGCTGTTTGCAGCCAACATAGCACAGCTCCGTCTAGTGGATGTTCTTGGTACTGCAGCTCAGATCACATTCACTTCTGTAGGAGCTGATTGAGCTGCAGTACTGACTGCGGCCACTATACAATGTACATCCAAACAGCTGAATTCATGGTGCCGGAGGGGCCTCACTCTGCCCAGCGGGGAGAGTGTCCATTCCAAGCCCCCTCAGTCCCATGCGGATGGTGGTATAGAGGCATGGTGTCGGCGGCGTTTGATCCACTTGGCTGATAGGAGATCAAGGATTATAGGAAACATTGCAGTATTACACTGTATTGTAAAAGTGGTCATAGGTTCATGTCCCCCACAGAAACCAATAAAATGGGGGAAAGAGGAATACAAAATTAATAAAATTTCACATCATCCTCTTTTTTTCCCAAAAGAAAAATAACATTTAAAAGAAACATTTGGTACCGCAGCTCGAGACGGTCAGAACTAATAAAGCATCAGAATATTTATCTTATATGGTGAACTGCAGAGGGGTGACACCACAGCATACTCCCCAAGACCAGTATACGGGGGGCAGAGGGGTGACACCACAGCATCCTCCCCAGCACCAGTGCACGGGGGCAGAGGGGTGGCACCACAGCATCCTCCCCAAGACCAGTATACGGGGGGCAGAGGGGTGACACCACAGCATCCTCCCCAGCACATGGGGGGCAGAGGGGTGACACCACAGCATCCTCCCCAGCACACGGGGGGCAGAGGGGTGACACCACAGCATCCTCCCCAGCACATGGGGGGCAGAGGGGTGACACCACAGCATCCTCCCCAAGACCAGTATACGGGGGGCAGAGGGGTGACACCACAGCATCCTCCCCAAGACCAGTATACGGGGGGCAGAGGGGTGACACCACAGCATCCTCCCCAGCACACGGGGGGCAGAGGGGTGGCACCACAGCATCCTCCCCAGCACCAGTCCCCGGGGACAGAGGGGTGACACCACAGCATCCTCCCCAGCACCAGTGCACGGGGGCAGAGGGGTGGCACCACAGCATCCTCCCCAGCACCAGTCCCCGGGGGCAGAGGGGTGACACCACAGCATCCTCCCCAGCACCAGTGCCCGGGGCAGAGGGGTGACACCACAGCATCCTCCCCAGCACCAGTGCCCGGGGGCAGAGGGGTGACACCACAGCATCCTCCCCAGCACCAGTGCCCGGGGGCAGAGAGGTGACACCACAGCATCCTCCCCAGCACCAGTGCCCGGGGGCAGAGAGGTGACACCACAGCATCCTCCCCAGCACCAGTGCCCGGGGGCAGAGAGGTGACACCACAGCATCCTCCCCAGCACCAGTGCCCGGGGGCAGAGAGGTGACACCACAGCATCCTCCCAGCACCAGTCCCCGGGGGCAGAGGGGTGACACCACAGCTTCCTCCCCAGCACCAGTGCCCGGGGACAGAGGGGTGACACCACAGCATCCCCCCCAGCACCCGGGGGCAGAGGGGTGACAAAACAACATCCTCCCCAGCACCAGTGCCCGGGGGCAGAGGGGTGACACCACAGCATCCTCCCCAGCACCAGTGCCCGGGGGCAGTGGGGTGACAAAACAACATCCTCCCCAGCACCAGTGCCCGGGGGCAGAGGGGTGACAAAACAACATCCTCCCCAGCACCAGTGCCCGGGGGCAGAGGGGTGACACCACAGCATCCTCCCCAGCACCAGTGCACGGGGGCAGAGGGGTGGCACCACAGCATCCTCCCCAACACCAGTGCCCGGGGGCAGAGGGGTGGCACCACAGCATCATCCCCAGCACCAGTGCCCGGGGAGCAGAGGGGTGACACCACAGCATCCTCTCCAGCACCAGTACCCAGGGGCAGTGGGGTGACACCACAGCATCCTCCCCAGCACCAGGGGGCAGAGGGGTGACACCACAGCATCCTCCCCAGCACCAGTGCCCGGGGGCAGTGGGGTGACAAAACAACATCCTCCCCAGCACCAGTGCCCGGGGGCAGAGGGGTGACACCACAGCATCCTCCCCAGCACCAGTGCACGGGGGCAGAGGGGTGGCACCACAGCATCCTCCCCAGCACCAGTGCCCGGGGGCAGAGGGGTGGCACCACAGCATCATCCCCAGCACCAGTGCCCGGGGAGCAGAGGGGTGACACCACAGCATCCTCCCCAGCACCAGTCCCCGGGGGCAGAGGGGTGACACCACAGCATCCTCCCCAGCACCAGTACCCGGGGGCAGAGGGGTGACACCACAGCATCCCCCCCAGCACCCGGGGGCAGAGGGGTGACACCACAGCATCCTCTCCAGCACCAGTACCCAGGGGCAGTGGGGTGACACCACAGCATCCTCCCCAGCACCAGGGGGCAGAGGGGTGACACCACAGCATCCTCCCCAGCACCAGTCCCCGGGGGCAGAGGGGTGACACCACAGCATCCTCTCCAGCACCAGTGCACGGGGGCAGAGGGGTGACACCACAGCATCCTCCCCAGCACCAGTACACGGGGGCAGAGGGGTGACACCACAGCATCCTCCCCAGCACCAGTCCCCGGGGGCAGAGGGGTGACACCACAGCATCCTCCCCAGCACCAGTACCCGGGGGGCAGAGGGGTGACACCACAGCATCCTCCCCAGCACCAGTCCCCGGGGGCAGAGGGGTGACACCACAGCATCCTCCCCAGCACCAGTGCCCGGGGGCAGAGGGGTGACACCACAGCATCCTCCCCAGCACCAGTGCATGGGGGCAGAGGGGTGACACCACAGCATCCTCCCCAGCACCAGTACCCGGGGGCAGAGGGGTGACACCACAGCATCCTCCCCAGCACCAGTACCCGGGGGCAGAGGGGTGACACCACAGCATCCCCCCCAGCACCAGTCCCCGGGGGCAGAGGGGTGACACCACAGCATCCTCTCCAGCACCAGTGCACGGGGGCAGAGGGGTGACACCACAGCATCCTCCCCAGCACCAGTACACGGGGGCAGAGGGGTGACACCACAGCATCCTCCCCAGCACCAGTACCCGGGGGGCAGAGGGGTGACACCACAGCATCCTCCCCAGCACCAGTACCCGGGGGGCAGAGGGGTGACACCACAGCATCCTCCCCAGCACCAGTGCACGGGGGCAGAGGGGTGACACCACAGCATCCTCCCCAGCACCCGGGGGCAGAGGGGTGACACCACAGCATCCTCCCCAGCACCCGGGGGCAGAGGGGTGACACCACAGCATCCTCCCCAGCACCAGTACCCGGGGGGCAGAGGGGTGACACCACAGCATCCTCCCCAGCACCAGTGCACGAGGGCAGAGGGGTGACACCACAGCATCCTCCCCAGCACCCGGGGGGCAGAGGGGTGACACCACAGCATCCTCCCCAGCACCAGTGCCCGGGGGCAGAGGAGTGACACCACAGCATCCTCTCCAGCACCAGTGCACGGGGGCAGAGGGGTGACACCACAGCATCCTCCCCAGCACCAGTGCCCGGGGGCAGAGGAGTGACACCACAGCATCCTCCCCAGCACCAGTGCACGGGGGCAGAGGGGTGACACCACAGCATCCTCCCCAGCACCCGGGGGCAGAGGGGTGACACCACAGCATCCTCCCCAGCACCCGGGGGCAGAGGGGTGACACCACAGCATCCTCCCCAGCACCCGGGGGCAGAGGGGTGACACCACAGCATCCCCCCAGCACCAGTGCCCGGGGGCAGAGGGGTGACACCACAGCATCCTCCCCAGCACCAGTGCACAAGCTTCTACCACAGGATTAAACGCGCTCATACACTGACAGCAAGCAGAGATTATGGGAAAAGAAAAACACAAGATAATTGACAGCTCAGAGCACACAGGTCATGTGACCACATGGGGACACGTGACCACCTGTGACTGACCGTGTCGGATACAGAGACACGTGACCTGTCCATGGCGGCCTTCCCGTTCCCTGCCCCACAGCCGAGCCCGGTCCCTCCCGTCTCCTCACCATGCTGACAGGCGCTAAACACACCGGAGCCGCAGCGTCACCGCCCGCACACCATGACCAGCAGGAGCCGCCGCGCTGTGCGACCGAAGCACCTCCCTTTCCGTCACTAACCCCGCCCACTATATGGAATAGTGGAAAAGTCAAGGTTAGGTTGCGCCATAAGATTATTATTTTTTTTTTTTTTAAACTTTATTGTTCACAGACACACGGTCACGCATAGATAATTGTCAGGCTGCCGTCACACATTCAGTATTTTCCATCAGTATTTGTAGCCAAAACCAGGAGTGGGTGATAAATACAGAAGTGGTGCAGAGGTTTCTATTATACTTTTCCTCTGATTGTTCCACTCCTGGTTTTGGCTACAAATCCTGATGTAAAATACTGACCAAATACTGAGCGTGTGACCGCAGCCTCAATCTGATCGCTCGTGAGTCGGGATTGTGAGCGAAAGAGACGATTGTGGCAATCTGAGCTGAGATGGAAGATAATGATGGTTATTTACTTACGGTTCATTTATCAAAGAAAAGGGAAAAATAAATGTCTGACTATGTGCTCATGTAGGAAATGTGGTGCAGAATTTTCTGCATTAATCTGCATCTGCAGATTTGATGCAGTTTCTGTGCAGTACAATGTAAATCAATGTGAAAAAAAAAGCTGTGCACATGGTGCAGAAAAATCTGCGCAGAAACGCTGCAGAACTGCGCAAAAGAAGCGACGTGCACGTCTTTGAAATCTGCAGCGTTTCTGCAGCAGAAAAATCTGCATCGTGTGCACATACCCTGAATGAGGAGCGTGCACGTGTGACATCTGTGGCTATCAAGGATCCATTGCTGGAGAGGTAGTATTAGGCTATGTTTCCACTGTCAGGATGGCCGGCGGTATCGTCGCAGCGGCGAAGCCCCGCCCCCTTTCTGGGACGCGATCCTGCCGGATGTGTTAACTCTTCACATCCGGGATGATCGCTCTCTCCCATAGGGCCCTGTGATATGCCTTGCGGGGACGCTGCGTCCCCGCAAGGTGTACGGACATGCTGCGGTCTGAAAAGACGCGCAGCATGTCCGGAGTCGCAGGGCCGCCGCGTGCGGGTTTCCACGCATAGAGAAGACGGAATTTCATAAAATCCCCTCCACTATGCTGGAACATCTGGACGCTGCTTGTTTGACGCTGCAGCTCTGCGCAGCGTCAAACAAGCAACGTTTCCTGACCGTGGAAACATACCCTTACAGTGTTTGCTTTGTATTTGGAACATGTTATATGCAATAATGAACACTAGATGGCAGCAAAGAACCAGCATCAGCAAATCCGAAAGAAAGTTCAAGTTCAGTTCAAGTTCAATCAGACGCCATCTACAGAGCACAGAACATATCGTCCATCTGATAATAATAATAATAATAATAATAATCTTTATCCTCGTGTTCTCTCCCTCTACTAAACTACCTTTGCCTGACATTGCCATCTCCGTGTGCGGTTCCACCATTACTCCAAAGCAACATGCCCGCTGCCTTGGGGTTATCCTTGATTCCGAGCTTTCATTCACCCCCCACATCCGATCACTGGCTCGCTCTTCTTATCTCCATCTCAAAAACATTTCTAGAATTCGCCCTTTTCTTACTTTCGACTCTGCAAAAAACTCTTACTGTTTCTCTTATTCATTCTTACCTGGACTATTGTAACTCTCTACTAATCGGCCTCCCTCTTACCAAACTCTCCCCGCTCCAATCTGTCCTGAATGCTGCTGCCAGGATCATATTCCTCACCAACCGTTACACCGATGCCTCTACCCTGTGCCAGTCATTACACTGGCTACCCATCCACTCCAGAATCCAGTACAAAACTACTACCCTCATCCACAAAGCACTCCATGACTCAGCACCACCCTACATCTCCTCTCTGGTCTCAGTCTACCACCCTACCAGTGCCCTCCGCTCCGCTAATGACCTCAGGTTAGCATCGTCAATAATCAGAACCTCCCACTCCCGTCTCCAAGACTTTACACGTGCTGCGCCGATTCTTTGGAATGCATTACCTAGGTTAATACGATTAATCCCCAATCCCCACAGTTTTAAGCGTGCCCTAAAAACGCATTTGTTCAGACTGGCCTACCGCCTCAACGCATTAACCTAACTATCCCTGTGTGGCCTATTAAAAAAACTTAAACCATAAACAGGTTCCTCTCATCATGTTCTCATACACTTTATGCAGTCAATAGCCTCTGTGTCTGTACTGCTACATACTTAGGCTGATAACTGGTTCATGCAGCGTTACATGAACACCCGAGCCTTACACTATGGCCGGTCCAAATAACTAAAGCAATTGTTACCATCCACCTCTCGTGTCTCCCCTTTTCCTCATAGTTTGTAGCTTGCGAGCAGCAGGGCCCTCATTCCTCCTGGTATCTGTTTTGAACTGTGATTTCTGTTATGCTGTAATGTCTATTGTCTGTACAAGTCCCCTCTATAATGTAAAGCGCTGCGGAATATGTTGGCGCCATATAAATAAAATTATTACTATATTATTATTTATATAGCGCTAACATATTCCGCAGCGCTTTACACACATCATCATCGCTGTCCCCGATGGGGCGCTCAATCTAAATTCCCTATCAGTATGTCTGATAGAAAATTGTTAATGTATCTGTGGGGCTTCTTTATATATAATACTGCCCCTATGTACAGGAATATAACTACTATAATACTGCTCCTATGTACAAGAATATAACTACTATAATACTGCCCCTATGTACAAGAATATAACTACTGTAATACTGCCCCTATGTACAAGAATATAACTACTATAATACTGCCCTCTATGTACAGGAATATAACTACTATAATACTGCTCCTATGTACAAGAATATAACTACTATAATACTGCCCCTATGTACAAGAATATAACTACTATAATACTGCCCTCTATGTACAGGAATATAACTACTATAATACTGCCCCTATGTACAAGAATATAACTACTATAATACTGCTCCTATGTACAAGAATATAACTACTATAATACTGCTCCTATGTACAAGAATATAACTACTATAATACTGCCCCTATGTACAAGAATATAACTACTATAATACTGCCCCTATGTACAAGAATATAACTACTATAATACTGCCCTCTATGTACAGGAATATAACTACTATAATACTGCCCCTATGTACAAGAATATAACTACTATAATACTACCCCTATGTACAAGAATATAACTACTATAATACTGCCCCTATGTACAAGAATATAACTACTATAATACTACCCCTATGTACAAGAATATAACTACTATAATACTGCCCCTATGTACAAGAATATAACTACTATAATACTGCCTCTATGTACAAGAATATAACTACTATAATACTGCCCCTATGTACAAGAATATAACTACTGTAATACTGCTCCCTATGTACAAGAATATAACTACTATAATACTGCTCCTATGTACAAGAATATAACTACTATAATACTGCTCACATGTACAAGAATATAACTACTATAATACTGCCCCCATGTACAAGAATATAACTACTATAATACTGCCCCCTATGTACAAGAATATAACTACTGTAATACTGCTCCCTATGTACAGGAATATAACTACTATAATACTGATCCTATGTACAAGAATATAACTACTATAATACTGCTCCTATGTACAAGAATATAACTACTATAATACTGCTCCTATGTACAAGAATATAACTACTATAATACTGCTCCTATGTACAAGAATATAACTACTATAATACTGCCCCTATGTACAAGAATATAACTACTATAATACTGCCCCTATGTAAAAGAATATAACTACTATAATACTGCCCTCTATGTACAGGAATATAACTACTATAATACTGCCCCTATGTACAAGAATATAACTACTATAATACTGCCCCTATGTACAAGAATATAACTACTATAATACTGCCTCTATGTACAAGAATATAACTACTATAATACTGCCCCTATGTACAAGAATATAACTACTGTAATACTGCTCCCTATGTACAAGAATATAACTACTATAATACTGCTCCTATGTACAAGAATATAACTACTATAATACTGCTCACATGTACAAGAATATAACTACTATAATACTGCCCCTATGTACAAGAATATAACTACTATAATACTGCCTCTATGTACAAGAATATAACTACTATAATACTGCCTCCAATGTACAAGAATATAACTACTATAATACTGTCCCTTGATACAAGAATATAACTACTATAATACTGCTCCCTATGTACAAGAATATAACTACTATAATACTGCTCCTATGTACAAGAATATAACTACTATAATACTGCTCCTATGTACAAGAATATAACTACTATAATACTGCTCCTATGAATAAGAATATAACTACTATAATACTGCCCCTATGTACAAGAATATAACTACTATAATACTGCCCATTATGTGCAAGAATAAAACTAATATAATACTGCCCCCTATGTACAAGAATATAAATACTATAATACTGCCCCTTATGTACAAGAATATAACTACTATAATACTCCCCATATGTACAAGAATATAACTACTATAATACTGCTCCTATGTACAAGAATATAACTACTATAATACTGTCCCTATGTACAAGAATATAACTACTATAACACTGCTCCTATTTACAAGAATATAACTACTATAATACTGCTCCTATGTACAAAAATATAACTACTATAATACTGCTCCTATGTACAGGAATATAACTACTATAATACTGCCCCTATTTACAAGAATATAACTACTATAATACTGCTCCTATGTACAAGAATATAACTACTATAATACTGCTCCTATGTACAAGAATATAACTACTATAATACTGCTCCTATGTACAAGAATATAACTACTATAATACTGTTCCTATGTAAAAGAATATAACTACTATAATACTGCTCCTATGTACAAGAATATATCTACTATAATACAGCCCCCTATGTACAAGAATATAACTACTATAATACTACCCCTATGTACAAGAATATAACTACTATAATACTGCCCCCTATGTACAAGAATATAACTACTATAATACTGCTCCTATGTACAAGAATATAACTACTATAATACTGCTCCTATGTACAGGAATATAACTACTATGATACTGCCCCTATGTACAAGAATATAACTACTATAATACTGCCCCCTATGTACAAGAATGTAACTACTATAATACTGCCCCTATGTACAAGAATATACCTACTATAATACTGCTCCTATGTACAAGAATATAACTACTATAATACTGCCCCTATGTACAAGAATATAACTACTATAATACTGCTCCTATGTACAAGAATATAACTACTATAATACTGTTCCTATGTAAAAGAATATAACTACTATAATACTGCTCCTATGTACAAGAATATAACTACTATAATACTGCTCCTATGTACAAGAATATAACTACTATAATACTGCTCCTATGTACAAGAATATAACTACTATAATACTGCTCCTATGTACAAGAATATAACTACTATAATACTGCCCCTATGTACAAGAATATATCTACTATAATACAGCCCCCTATGTACAAGAATATAACTACTATAATACTACCCCTATGTACAAGAATATAACTACTATAATACTGCCCCCTATGTACAAGAATATAACTACTATAATACTGCTCCTATGTACAAGAATATAACTACTATAATACTGCTCCTATGTACAGGAATATAACTACTATGATACTGCCCCTATGTACAAGAATATAACTACTATAATACTGCCCCTATGTACAAGAATATAACTACTATAATACTGCCCCCTATGTACAAGAATGTAACTACTATAATACTGCCCCTATGTACAAGAATATACCTACTATAATACTGCTCCTATGTACAAGAATATAACTACTATAATACTGCCCCTATGTACAAGAATATAACTACTATAATACTGCTCCTATGTACAAGAATATAACTACTATAATACTGCTCCTATGTACAAGAATATAACTACTATAATACTGCCCATATGTACAAGAATATAACTACTATAATACTGACCCTATGTACAAGAATATAACTACTATAATACTGCTCCTATGTACAAGAATATAACTACTATAATACTGCTCCTATGTACAAGAATATAACTACTATAATACTGCTCCTATGTACAAGAATATAACTACTGTAATACTGCTCCCTATGTACAAGAATATAACTACTATAATACTGCTCCTATGTACAAGAATATAACTACTATAATACTGCTCCTATGTACAAGAATATATCTACTATAATACAGCCCCCTATGTACAAGAATATAACTACTATAATACTACCCCTATGTACAAGAATATAACTACTATAATACTGCCCCCTATGTACAAGAATATAACTACTATAATACTGCTCCTATGTACAAGAATATAACTACTATAATACTGCTCCTATGTACAGGAATATAACTACTATGATACTGCCCCTATGTACAAGAATATAACTACTATAATACTGCCCCCTATGTACAAGAATGTAACTACTATAATACTGCCCCTATGTACAAGAATATACCTACTATAATACTGCTCCTATGTACAAGAATATAACTACTATAATACTGCCCCTATGTACAAGAATATAACTACTATAATACTGCTCCTATGTACAAGAATATAACTACTATAATACTGTTCCTATGTAAAAGAATATAACTACTATAATACTGCTCCTATGTACAAGAATATAACTACTATAATACTGCTCCTATGTACAAGAATATAACTACTATAATACTGCTCCTATGTACAAGAATATAACTACTATAATACTGCTCCTATGTACAAGAATATAACTACTATAATACTGCCCCTATGTACAAGAATATATCTACTATAATACAGCCCCCTATGTACAAGAATATAACTACTATAATACTACCCCTATGTACAAGAATATAACTACTATAATACTGCCCCCTATGTACAAGAATATAACTACTATAATACTGCTCCTATGTACAAGAATATAACTACTATAATACTGCTCCTATGTACAGGAATATAACTACTATGATACTGCCCCTATGTACAAGAATATAACTACTATAATACTGCCCCTATGTACAAGAATATAACTACTATAATACTGCCCCCTATGTACAAGAATGTAACTACTATAATACTGCCCCTATGTACAAGAATATACCTACTATAATACTGCTCCTATGTACAAGAATATAACTACTATAATACTGCCCCTATGTACAAGAATATAACTACTATAATACTGCTCCTATGTACAAGAATATAACTACTATAATACTGCTCCTATGTACAAGAATATAACTACTATAATACTGCCCATATGTACAAGAATATAACTACTATAATACTGACCCTATGTACAAGAATATAACTACTATAATACTGCTCCTATGTACAAGAATATAACTACTATAATACTGCTCCTATGTACAAGAATATAACTACTATAATACTGCTCCTATGTACAGGAATATAACTACTATAATACTGCCCCTATGTACAAGAATATAACTACTATAATACTGTTCCTATGTACAAGAATATAACTACTATAATACTGCTCCTATGTACAAGAATATAACTACTATAATACTGCCCCTATGTACAAGAATATAACTACTATAATACTGCTCCTATGTACAAGAATATAACTACTATAATACTGCTCCTATGTACAAGAATATAACTACTATAATACTGCTCCTATGTACAGGAATATAACTACTATAATACTGCTCCTATGTATAAGAATATAACTACTATAATACTGCTCCTATGTGTAAGAATATAACTACTATAATACTGCTCCTATGTACAGGAATATAACTACTATAATACTGCTCCTATGTACAGGAATATAACTACTATAATACTGCTCCTATATGTAAGAATATAACTACTATAATACTGCCCCTATGTACAAGAATATAACTACTATAATACTGCTCCTATGTACAGGAATATAACTACTATAATACTGCTCCTATGTACAGGAAAATAACTACTATGATACTGCTCCTATGTACAAGAATATAACTACTGTAATACTGCTCCTATATACAAGAATATAACTACTATAATACTGCTCCTATGTGCAAGAATATAATTACTATAATACTGCCCCTATGTACAAGAATATAACTACTATAATACTGCTCCCTATGTACAAGAATATAACTACTATAATACTGCTCCTATGTACAAGAATATAACTACTATAATACTGCCCCTATGTACAAGAAGATAACTACTATAATACTGTTCCTATGTACAAGAATATAACTACTATAATACTGCTCCTATGTACAAGAATATAACTACTATAATACTGCTCCTATGTACAAGAATATAACTACTATAATACTGCTCCTATGTACAAGAATATAACTACTATAATACTGCTCCTATGTACAAGAATATAACTACTATAATACTGCTCCTATGTACAGGAATATAACTACTATAAAACTGCTCCTATGTACAGGAATATAACTACTATAATACTGCTCCTATGTGTAAGAATATAACTACTATAATACTGCCCCTATGTACAAGAATATAACTACTATAATACTGCTCCTATGTACAGGAATATAACTACTATAATACTGCTCCTATGTACAGGAATATAACTACTATAATACTGCTCCTATGTACAGGAATATAACTACTATAATACTGCTCCTATGTGTAAGAATATAACTACTATAATACTGCCCCTATGTACAAGAATATAACTACTATAATACTGCTCCTATGTACAGGAATATAACTACTATAATACTGCTCCTATGTACAGGAAAATAACTACTATGATACTGCTCCTATGTACAAGAATATAACTACTATAATACTGCTCCTATATACAAGAATATAACTACTATAATACTGCTCCTATGTACAAGAATATAACTACTATAATACTGCCCCTATGTACAAGAATATAACTACTATAATACTGCTCCCTATGTACAAGAATATAACTACTATAATACTGCTCCTATGTACAAGAATATAACTACTATAATACTGCCCCTATGTACAAGAATATAACTACTATAATACTGCTCCTATGTACAAGAATATAACTACTATAATACTGCTCCTATGTACAGGAATATAACTACTATAATACTGCTCCTATGTATAAGAATATAACTACTATAATACTGCTCCTATGTGTAAGAATATAACTACTATAATACTGCCCCTATGTACAAGAATATAACTACTATAATACTGCTCCTATGTACAGGAATATAACTACTGTAATACTGCTCCTATGTACAGGAATATAACTACTATAATACTGCTCCTATGTGTAAGAATATAACTACTATAATACTGCCCCTATGTACAAGAATATAACTACTATAATACTGCTCCTATGTACAGGAATATAACTACTATAATACTGCTCCTATGTACAGTAATATAACTACTATGATACTGCTCCTATGTACAAGAATATAACTACTATAATACTGCTCCTATATACAAGAATATAACTACTATAATACTGCTCCTATGTACAGGAATATAACTACTATAATACTGCTCCTATGTACAGGAATATAACTACTATGATACTGCTCCTATGTACAAGAATATAACTACTATAATACTGCTCCTATATACAAGAATATAACTACTATAATACTGCTCCTATGTACAGGAATATAACTACTATAATACTGCTCCTATGTACAAGAATATAACTACTATAATACTGCTCCTATGTACAAGAACATAACTACTATAATACTGCTCCTATGTACAAGAATATAACTACTATAATACTGCGCCTATGTACAAGAATATAACTACTATAATACTGCTCCTATGTACAGGAATATAACTACTATAATACTGCTCCTATGTATAAGAATATAACTACTATAATACTGCTCCTATGTGTAAGAATATAACTACTATAATACTGCCCCTATGTACAAGAATGTAACTACTATAATACTGCTCCTATGTACAAGAATATAACTACTATAATACTGCTCCTATGTACAGGAATATAACTTCTATAATACTGCTCCTATGTACAGGAATATAACTACTATAATACTGCTCCTATGTGTAAGAATATAACTACTATAATACTGCCCCTATGTACAAGAATATAACTACTATAATACTGCTCCTATGTACAGGAATATAACTACTATAATACTGCTCCTATGTACAGGAAAATAACTACTATGATACTGCTCCTATGTACAAGAATATAACTACTATAATACTGCTCCTATATACAAGAATATAACTACTATAATACTGCTCCTATGTACAAGAATATAACTACTATAATACTGCCCCTATGTACAAGAATATAACTACTATAATACTGCTCCCTATGTACAAGAATATAACTACTATAATACTGCTCCTATGTACAAGAATATAACTACTATAATACTGCCCCTATGTACAAGAATATAACTACTATAATACTGTTCCTATGTACAAGAATATAACTACTTTAATACTGCTCCTATGTACAAGAATATAACTACTATAATACTGCTCCTATGTACAAGAATATAACTGCTATAATACTGCTCCTATGTACAAGAATATAACTACTATAATACTGCTCCTATGTACAGGAATATAACTACTATAATACTGCTCCTATGTATAAGAATATAACTACTATAATACTGCTCCTATGTGTAAGAATATAACTACTATAATACTGCCCCTATGTACAAGAATATAACTACTATAATACTGCTCCTATGTACAGGAATATAACTACTATAATACTGCTCCTATGTACAGGAATATAACTACTATAATACTGCTCCTATGTGTAAGAATATAACTACTATAATACTGCCCCTATGTACAAGAATATAACTACTATAATACTGCTCCTATGTACAGGAATATAACTACTATAATACTGCTCCTATGTACAGGAATATAACTACTATAATACTGCTCCTATGTACAGGAATATAACTACAATAATACTGCTCCTATGTGTAAGAATATAACTACTATAATACTGCCCCTATGTACAAGAATATAACTACTATAATACTGCCCCTATGTACAAGAATATAACTACTATAATACTGTTCCTATGTACAAGAATATAACTACTATAATACTGCTCCTATATACAAGAATATAACTACTATAATACTGCTCCTATGTACAAGAATATAACTACTATAATACTGCTCCTATGTACAAGAATATAACTACTATAATACTGCTCCTATGTACAGGAATATAACTACAATAATACTGCTCCTATGTGTAAGAATATAATTACTATAATACTGCCCCTATGTACAAGAATATAACTACTATAATACTGCCCCTATGTACAAGAATATAACTACTATAATACTGTTCCTATGTACAAGAATATAACTACTATAATACTGCCCCTATGTACAAGAATATAACTACTATAATACTGTTCCTATGTACAAGAACATAACTACTATAATACTGCTCCTATATACAAGAATATAACTACTATAATACTGCTCCTATGTACAAGAATATAACTACTATAATACTGCTCCTATGTACAGGAATATAACTACTATAATACTGCTCCTATGTACAGGAAAATAACTACTATGATACTGCTCCTATGTACAAGAATATAACTACTATAATACTGCTCCTATATACAAGAATATAACTACTATAATACTGCTCCTATGTACAAGAATATAACTACTATAATACTGCCCCTATGTACAAGAATATAACTACTATAATACTGCTCCCTATGTACAAGAATATAACTACTATAATACTGCTCCTATGTACAAGAATATAACTACTATAATACTGCCCCTATGTACAAGAATATAACTACTATAATACTGTTCCTATGTACAAGAATATAACTACTATAATACTGCTCCTATGTACAAGAATATAACTACTATAATACTGCTCCTATGTACAAGAATATAACTACTATAATACTGCTCCTATGTACAGGAATATAACTACTATAATACTGCTCCTATGTATAAGAATATAACTACTATAATACTGCTCCTATGTGTAAGAATATAACTACTATAATACTGCCCCTATGTACAAGAATATAACTACTATAATACTGCTCCTATGTACAGGAATATAACTACTGTAATACTGCTCCTATGTACAGGAATATAACTACTATAATACTGCTCCTATGTGTAAGAATATAACTACTATAATACTGCCTGTCATGATCTCTGCAGGCAGAGATCATAGCAAGCCTATAGAGGGACAAACTCTCGGAAGATGGAACTATACTGACCATGAACTAAGCCTGCCGCGCAACTAGAAATAGCCAGGTAGCATTTCCTATTTATTGCTAGATGCCCAGCTCTGGCCTAAGACCTAAATAGCTAGCAGAGGGAAATATAAGACCTGGCTCACCTCTAGAGAAATATTCCAAAGAAGACAGTAGCCCCCCACATATAATGACGGTGAGTTCAGATGAAACAACAAACGCAGCAGGAAAATAGTCTTAGCAAATTTGAGGTCCGCTTACTAGATAGCAGAAGACAGATAGTATACTTTCATGGTCAGCAGAAAAACACTAACAAAACACCATCCAGAGATTACCTTAAACTCTGGCATTAACTCATAACGCCAGAGTAGCAATCCCTGATCAACGAGAGCTTTCCAGACACAGTAACAAAACTTCAGCTGTGAACTGGAACAAATAGGCAAAACGAAACATGGACAGAAGTCCAACTTATCTAGTAGTTGTCAGAAGCAGGAACAAGCACTGAGAGGCATCAGATAACATTGTTGACCGGCAAGAAACCACCAGAGAAATGAGCTTAAATAGCGACACCCACTACTGATGGAACCAGGTGAAACAGAAAAGAGGATGACAAGTCCAATTCCACAAGCGGCCACCGGGGGAGCCCAGAATCCAAATTCACAACAGTACCCCCCCCTCAAGGAGGGGGCACCGAACCCTCACCAGATCCACCAGGGCGACCAGGATGAGCCCTATGGAAGGCACGAACAAGATCAGAAGCATGAACATCAGATGCATTGACCCAAGAATTATCCTCCTGGCCGTAACCCTTCCAGTTGACCAGATACTGGAGTCTCCGTCTGGAAACACGAGAGTCCAAAATTTTCTCCACAACGTACTCCAACTCACCCTCAACCAACACCGGAGCAGGAGGCTCAACTGAAGGTACAACAGGTACCTCATACCTGCGCAATAACGACCGATGAAAAACGTTATGAATGGAAAAGGACGCAGGGAGGTCCAAACGGAAAGAAACAGGATTAAGAATCTCCAATATTCTATAAGGGCCGATGAACCGAGGTTTAAACTTAGGAGAAGAGACCCTCATAGGGACAAAACGAGAAGACAACCACACCAAATCTCCAACACAAAGCCGAGAACCAACACGACGATGACGGTTGGCAAAACGCTGAGTCTTCTCCTGGGACAACTTCAAATTGTCCATAACCTGCCCCCAGATGTGATGCAATCTCTCCACCACCGCATCCACTCCAGGACAATCCGAGGATTCCACCTGACCGGAGGAAAATCGAGGGTGAAACCCCGAATTACAGAAAAACGGGGACACCAAGGTGGAAGAGCTGGCCCGATTATTGAGGGCGAACTCTGCCAATGGCAAAAAAGCAACCCAATCATCCTGGTCAGCAGAGACAAAACACCTCAGATATGTCTCCAGGGTCTGATTAGTCCGCTCGGTCTGGCCATTAGTCTGAGGGTGAAAAGCAGATGAAAAAGACAAATCTATGCCCATCCTAGCACAGAATGCCCGCCAAAATCTAGACACAAATTGGGTACCTCTGTCAGAAACAATATTCTCAGGAATACCGTGCAATCGGACAACATTCTGAAAAAACAGAGGAACCAACTCAGAAGAGGAAGGCAACTTGGGCAGAGGAACCAAATGGACCATTTTAGAAAAACGGTCACAGACCACCCAGATGACAGACATCTTCTGGGAAACAGGCAGATCTGAAATAAAATCCATCGAGATGTGTGTCCAAGGCCTCTTAGGAATAGGCAAGGGCAACAGCAGTCCGCTAGCCCGAGAACTACAAGACTTGGCCCGAGCACAAATGTCACATGACTGCACAAAGACTCGCACATCTCGTGACAGGAAAGGCCACCAGAAGGATCTTGCCACCAAATCCCTGGTACCAAAAATTCCGGGATGACCTGCCAATGCAGAAGAATGTACCTCAGAGATGACTCTACTGGTCCAATCATCCGGAACAAACAGTCTATCAGGCGGACAACGATCCGGTCTATCCGCCTGAAACTCTTGCAAGGACCGCCGCAGATCAGGAGAAACGGCCGACAAAATTACTCCCTCCCTAAGGATACCTGTGGGTTCAGCATTACCAGGAGAGTCCGGGTCAAAACTCCTAGAAAGGGCATCTGCCTTAACATTCTTAGAACCCGGTAGGTATGACACCACAAAATTAAAGCGAGAAAAAAATAAAGACCAGCGCGCCTGTCTAGGATTCAGGCGCCTGGCAGTCTCAAGATAAATCAAATTTTTGTGGTCAGTCAATACCACCACCTGATGCTTAGCCCCCTCTAGCCAATGGCGCCACTCCTCAAACGCCCACTTCATGGCCAAAAGCTCCCTATTCCCAACATCATAATTCCGCTCTGCGGGCGAAAATTTGCGAGAAAAGAAGGCACAAGGCCTAATGACGGAGCAGTCGGAACCTTTCTGCGACAACACTGCCCCAGCTCCGATCTCCGAAGCGTCAACCTCAACCTGAAAAGGCAGATTCACATCAGGCTGACGTAACACAGGGGCAGAGGCAAAACGGTGCTTAAGCTCCTGAAAGGCCTCTACAGCATGAGGGGACCAATTAGCAACATCAGCGCCATGTCTGGTCAAATCAGTCAGTGGTTTAACGACATCCGAAAAACCAGCAATAAATCGGCGGTAAAAGTTGGCAAAGCCCAAAAATCTCTGAAGACCCTTAAGAGAGGAGGGCTGAGTCCAGTCACAAATAGCTTGCACCTTGACGGGATCCATCTCAATGGAAGAGGGAGAAAAAATATACCCCAAAAAGGAAATTTTCTGGACCCCAAAAACGCACTTAGAACCCTTCACACATAAAGAATTAGACCGCAGAACCTGAAAAACTCTCCTGACCTGCTGGACATGAGAGTCCCAGTCATCAGAAAAAATCAGAATATCATCCAGATATATTATCATAAATTTATCCAGAAAATCGCGGAAAATATCATGCATAAAAGACTGGAAAACTGAAGGGGCATTAGAAAGACCAAAAGGCATGACCAAATACTCAAAGTGGCCCTCGGGCGTATTAAATGCGGTCTTCCACTCATCCCCCTGCCTGATCCGCACCAAATTATACGCCCCACGAAGATCAATTTTAGAGAACCACTTAGCACCCTCTATACGAGCAAACAAATCAGTAAGCAATGGCAATGGGTATTGGTACTTAACAGTGATCTTATTCAGAAGCCGATAATCAATACATGGTCTCAAAGAGCCGTCCTTTTTTGAGACAAAGAAAAACCCAGCTCCCAAGGGAGAAGAAGATGGACGAATATGTCCCTTTTCCAAAGACTCCTTTATATATTCCCGCATAGCAGCATGTTCCGGCACAGACAGATTAAACAAACGACCCTTTGGATATTTGCAACCCGGTATCAAATCTATGGCACAATCGCACTCACGGTGCGGAGGTAACGACCCAAGCTTGGGTTCGTCAAAGACGTCTTGATAATCAGAGAGGAACTCAGGGACTTCAGAGGGAATGGACGACGAAATAGAAACCAAAGGTAAGTCCCCATGAATACCCTTACATCCCCAGCTCAACACAGACATTGCTCTCCAGTCCAAGACTGGATTGTGAGACTGCAACCATGGCAATCCCAGTACCAAATCGTCATGTAAATTATACAGCACCAGGAAACGAATAATCTCCTGGTGATCCGGATTGATACGCATGGTTACTTGTGTCCAGTATTGTGGTTTATTATTAGCCAATGGGGTGGAGTCAATCCCCTTCAGAGGAATAAGAGTCTCCAAAGGCTCTAAATCAAAACCACAACGATTGGCAAAGGACCAATCCATAAGACTCAGAGCGGCGCCAGAGTCAACATAGGCGTCCGTGGCAATGGATGACAAAGAGCAAATCAGGGTTACAGACAAAATAAACTTAGACTGAATGGTGCCAATGGAAACAGACTTATCAAGCTTCTTTGTACGCCTAGAGCATGCTGATATAACATGAGTAGAATCCCCACAATAGAAGCACAATCCATTCTTCCGTCTAAAATTCTGTTGCTCGCTCCTGGACAGAATTCTATCACACTGCATACTTTCTGGCGTCTTTTCCATAGACACCGCCAGATGGTGCACCGGTTTGCGCTCCCGCAGACGCCTATCAATCTGAATAGCCATTGTCATGGACTCATTCAGACCTGCAGGCACAGGGAACCCCACCATAACATCCTTAACGGCATCAGAGAGACCTTCTCTGAAAGTTGCCGCCAAGGCGCACTCATTCCACTGAGTAAGCACAGACCATTTACGGAATTTTTGGCAGTAAACCTCAGCTTCGTCTTGCCCCTGAGATAGTACCATCAAAGTTTTTTCTGCCTGAAGTTCCAAATGAGGTTCCTCATAAAGCAAGCCCAAGGCCAGAAAAAACGCATCCACATCGCGCAACGCAGGATCCCCTGCTGGCAATGAGAAGGCCCAATCTTGAGGGTCACCCCTGAGCAAGGAAATCACAATCCTAACCTGCTGAGCAGGGTCTCCAGCAGAACGAGACTTCAGGGACAAATAAAGCTTACAATTATTTCGGAAATTCTGGAAGCTAGCTCTATTCCCTGTGAAGAACTCCGGCAAAGGAATTCTCGGCTCAGATACTGGAGCATGTACCACAAAATCTTGTAAATTTTGTACTTTCGTGATGAGATTATTCAAACCCGCAGTTACACTCTGAAGATCCATTATTGTCAGGTGCACACAGAGCCATACAGAGATTAGGAGGAGAGAGAGAAAAAAGACTGCAGCAAGGCAAACTGGAGGAAAAAAAAAAAAAAAATTCCAGCAGACTTCTTATAACTCTCCTTTCTCAACCTGGGTCTTTAACACTTTATGGGCCGGTCAAACTGTCATGATCTCTGCAGGCAGAGATCATAGCAAGCCTATAGAGGGACAAACTCTCGGAAGATGGAACTATACTGACCATGAACTAAGCCTGCCGCGCAACTAGAAATAGCCAGGTAGCATTTCCTATTTATTGCTAGATGCCCAGCTCTGGCCTAAGACCTAAATAGCTAGCAGAGGGAAATATAAGACCTGGCTCACCTCTAGAGAAATATTCCAAAGAAGACAGTAGCCCCCCACATATAATGACGGTGAGTTCAGATGAAACAACAAACGCAGCAGGAAAATAGTCTTAGCAAATTTGAGGTCCGCTTACTAGATAGCAGAAGACAGATAGTATACTTTCATGGTCAGCAGAAAAACACTAACAAAACACCATCCAGAGATTACCTTAAACTCTGGCATTAACTCATAACGCCAGAGTAGCAATCCCTGATCAACGAGAGCTTTCCAGACACAGTAACAAAACTTCAGCTGTGAACTGGAACAAATAGGCAAAACGAAACATGGACAGAAGTCCAACTTATCTAGTAGTTGTCAGAAGCAGGAACAAGCACTGAGAGGCATCAGATAACATTGTTGACCGGCAAGAAACCACCAGAGAAATGAGCTTAAATAGCGACACCCACTACTGATGGAACCAGGTGAAACAGAAAAGAGGATGACAAGTCCAATTCCACAAGCGGCCACCGGGGGAGCCCAGAATCCAAATTCACAACAACTGCCCCTATGTACAAGAATATAACTACTATAATACTGCTCCTATGTACAGGAATATAACTACTATAATACTGCTCCTATGTACAGGAATATAACTACTATGATACTGCTCCTATGTACAAGAATATAACTACTATAATACTGCTCCTATATACAAGAATATAACTACTATAATACTGCTCCTATGTACAGGAATATAACTACTATAATACTGCTCCTATGTACAGGAATATAACTACTATGATACTGCTCCTATGTACAAGAATATAACTACTATAATACTGCTCCTATATACAAGAATATAACTACTATAATACTGCTCCTATGTACAGGAATATAACTACTATAATACTGCTCCTATGTACAAGAATATAACTACTATAGTACTGCCCCTATGTACAAGAATATAACTACTATAATACTGCTCCCTATGTACAAGAACATAACTACTATAATACTGCTCCTATGTACAAGAGTATAACTACTATAATACTGCCCCTATGTACAAGAATATAACTACTATAATACTGCTCCTATGTACAAGAATATAACTACTATAATACTGCCCCTATGTACAAGAATATAACTACTATAATCCTGCTCCCTATGTACAAGAATATAACTACTATAATACTGCCCCTATGTACAAGAACATAACTACTATAATACTGCTCCTATGTACAAGAATATAACTACTATTATACTGCTCCTATGTACAAGAATATAACTACTATAATACTGCCCCTATGTACAAGAATATAACTACTATAATACTGCCCCTATGTACAAGAATATAACTACTATAATACTGTTCCTATGTACAAGAATATAACTACTATAATACTGCTCCTATGTACAAGAATATAACTACTATAATACTGCTCCTATGTACAAGAATATAACTACTATAATACTGCTCCTATGTACAGGAATATAACTACTATAATACTGCTCCTATGTATAAGAATATAACTACTATAATACTGCTCCTATGTGTAAGAATATAACTACTATAATACTGCCCCTATGTACAAGAATATAACTACTATAATACTGCTCCTATGTACAGGAATATAACTACTATAATACTGCCCCTATGTACAAGAATATAACTAATATAATACTGCTCCTATGTACAGGAATATAACTACTATAATACTGCTCCTATGTGTAAGAATATAACTACTATAATACTGCCGCTATGTACAAGAATATAACTACTATAATACTGCTCCTATGTACAGGAATATAACTACTATAATACTGCTCCTATGTACAGGAAAATAACTACTATGATACTGCTCCTATGTACAAGAATATAACTACTATAATACTGCCCCAATGTACAAGAATATAACTACTATAATACTGCTCCCTATGTACAAGAATATAACTACTATAATACTGCCCCTATGTACAAGAATATAACTACTATAATACTGCTCCTATATACAAGAATATAACTACTATAATACTGCTCCTATGTACAAGAATATAACTACTATAATACTGCCCCTATGTACAAGAATATAACTACTATAATACTGCTCCCTATGTACAAGAATATAACTACTATAATACTGCTCCTATGTACAAGAATATAACTACTATAATACTGCCCCTATGTACAAGAATATAACTACTATAATACTGCTCCTATGTACAGGAATATAACTACTATAATATTGCTCCTATGTATAAGAATATAACTACTATAATACTGCTCCTATGTGTAAGAATATAACTACTATAATACTGCCCCTATGTACAGGAATATAACTACTATGATACTGCTCCTATGTACAAGAATATAACTACTATAATACTGCTCCTATATACAAGAATATAACTACTATAATACTGCTCCTATGTACAGGAATATAACTACTATAATACTGCTCCTATGTACAGGAATATAACTACTATGATACTGCCCCTATGTACAAGAATATAACTACTATAATACTGCTCCTATGTACAGGAATATAACTACTACAATACTGCTCCTATGTACAGGAATATAACTACTATAATACTGCTCCTATGTACAGGAATATAACTACTATGATACTGCTCCTATGTACAAGAATATAACTACTATAATACTGCTCCTATATACAAGAATATAACTACTATAATACTGCTCCTATGTACAGGAATATAACTACTATAATACTGCTCCTATGTACAGGAATATAACTACTATGATACTGCCCCTATGTACAAGAATATAACTACTATAATACTGCTCCTATGTACAAGAGTATAACTACTATAATACTGCCCCTATGTACAAGAATATAACTACTATAATACTGCTCCTATGTACAAGAGTATAACTACTATAATACTGCCCCTATGTACAAGAATATAACTACTATAATACTGCTCCTATGTACAAGAATATAACTACTATAATACTGCCCCTATGTACAAGAATATAACTACTATAATACTGCGCCCTATGTACAAGAATATAACTACTATAATACTGCCCCTATGTACAAGAACATAACTACTATAATACTGCTCCTATGTACAAGAATATAACTACTATAATACTGGTCGTATGTACAAGAATATAACTACTATAATACTGCTCCTATGTACAAGAATATAACTACTATAATACTGCTCCTATGTACAAGAATATATAACTACTATAATACTGCCCCTATGTACAAGAATATAACTACTATAATACAGCCCCTATGTACAAGAACATAACTACTATAATACTGCGCCTATGTACAAGAATATAACTACTATAATACTGCTCCTATGTACAAGAATATAACTACTATAATACTGCTCCTATGTACAAGAATATAACTGCTATAATACTGCCCCTATGTACAAGAATATAACTGCTATAATACTGCCCCTATGTACAAGGATATAACTACTATAATACTGCCCCTATGTACAAGAATATAACTACTATAATACTGCCCCTATGTACAAGGATATAACTACTATAATACTGCCCCTATGTACAAGAATATAACTACTATAATACTGCCCCTATGTACAAGAATATAACTACTATAATACTGCCCCTATGTACAAGAATATAACTGCTATGATACTGCTGTCATGTAGAACATCTCCTATAGTCTCTGTGGACAGATATATGTCCTCGCTGTTCTCTTGCTCACGTTCTATGACTTTGTATCACTCTATATAATCACACACTTATTGTAGCAGATGGTAATATTATATTTTGCACATTATTTTCTCCATTATTTTCGGGAATCACAGATGTTTCATTCTGCGGATTCATTACCATCTGCTTATCACAGAGCTCGGTGATATTATCCGGACATTATCCTCTGTTCGCCTATTATTTCCTCTTTTTCCTCTTTATGAGATGTCGGAGCTGCAGTTACTTGTTCTCAGCGCTGATGTTGGAGCAGATGACGTTGCCTGTGGTCACTCATTAGTGGTACGCTGCTGCTCCAGATGTGAGGGTCTCACACGGTTGTCACTAGACTTCAGTATAAAGCTGTGAGTCACATCTGTCTCCCAATACAGTAATAATAACTTCTTAAAGGGGAAGTCCACTTTTAAACCCTTGGTTTCAGTTTATTGTCAAACTGTTTACTGAAGACTGATTGTTTCTGCTCCATTATCAGGGTAGATATAAGGGTAACGGACCCAGGACGCTGAGATAAAAGGGTCTGTTTGTTGAAGGGTCCGTCCACTGTAGTGCGCTGCGACACGCAGGGAACACTGATTGTCACAAATTTTCTTTGCCCAACGTACAAAAGAAAAGAGAAGAGGTGAAGATTTCTTCCAACAGCATCTTCCATCTCCGCTACCTCAATATATGTAACTGTGTGACATAGATAGCGGCGTGTTCTGCGTGCACATTGTTTCTGCTTTCTGATCTGCATGTTACGTATGAGAGCATTATTTATTACTGCGACTTTAAATCGGAAGTAACATCCATATTCGGCCATATTGGAGGGATGGAGCTCATTTTTAAGGTCACCCGGCCACCCACATGCACCCGAGCATCCACCGCCTTGTACCCATCCTTCCTTTTTGCACCCCATTCCCTTTCTCCGTCCCCCTCTTCCCTCTGGATCCAGAGTCCTCCGGTTACAGCTGCCCCTTCTGCCCCGCGGGTCACTGTGCCACGTGTCAGACATCGGCGGGTTACTCTATAGCGTTTGTGAGGCCGTGTAATCCGGGAGGGTTTTGCAGATGGTATCCTGATCTTCGTTATTGTGCCTCCAGTAATCACTGAGGTTTCAGGTTGCGAATATTTGGCCGCACGAATCCCACGACTGAACGAGGCTTAGGCTGGATGTTATACCCTCGTGTGTGCAGACGACAGCTGCTCGGGGGGTCCCTGTCTCACTATGGACTTTACACCCTCTTTTTGGATCCTTATGTGACCCCGTCCTATCGTCACCCCATAGGAAAACTCATGCAGCGGTGTCCCTCGCAGGGTCGTCCGCAGGATGGGGGCCATGTGCCGTTTATGACACTAGTGACTGCAGAACCTTGGACTCTATCGGGTACCTGGAGCTGACTGTGACCGCTACCTCTGCACCCCTAATACAACACCCTCGCCCCTGTTATATATATTCCCATAAAGCCAATAAAGTTTTCTGAAGCCGCGGTTGATGTCATCACACGCCTGTGTCTAAAGACATGGACATCTGGTAAATGGCCCAAAGACTGGACAAGATTCGTGTTTATTCCTATACCTAAGACTGGAGATGCTACTGACTGTGGGTACGATCGGACCGCTGCGCTCACACCTCACGCCAGCAAAATAGTACAGAAAATCCTACAAAGACCACTACAGCCTTCCTGATGAAGAGCGGCCTGAGGAACAAGAAAAGGCAGAAGAGATGGATAATAGAGGAGGTCAAATAATACAACATGGAGATCGATTTTTGCTTCATCAACTACAGCAGAGCCTTGGACTGTTGATCTCCAGAATAATGAAGGATCTGGTTGTGCCAAAGCATCTGATCAGTCTCATTAGGAACCTTTACATCAATCAAGAAGCAGCGGTCTGGACAAAACACGGTGACCCAGCATGGTTCAGAGCAGAGCGAGGCGTCAGACAAGGCAGCATCCAGTCACCATCACTCTTCAGTTTATATGCAGGAGCTATGGTCAGGAAGGCCGGACTTGCCGAAAAAGAAGAAGGAATCAGAACTGCTGGGAGAATCATCAACGATCTTAAATACTCAGATGATTCAACATTGGTAGGAAGTCAAGATGGAACATGGACCTGCTAGTCTACACAAGACTAAGATATTGGCTTCTACCAGGTACGGTCTGGACACATTTGAGATGGACGGCGATGAACTGGAAGTTGTAGAAGACTTCAACCTACTTGGATCAATGATCACTCAAGATGCAGCGACGACAAAGGAAGTCAATAGGAGAATAGCTATGGGCAAATCAACAATGAAGTCACCGGATAAGGTCTTCATACCAAGGAACATTTCACTGGTGACGAAGACACGGCTCATACATAAATGGTCTTTTCTTTAGTAACTTATGGACATGAAACCTCAACGATAAAGAAACAAGACAGAAGAAGAATCAACGTCTTCGAAATGTGGTGCTGGAGAAGGAGGTTATCAATACCATGGATGGCAAGAAGAACAAACAAATCAATTTAGGAACAAATCAAGCCAGACATGTCACTGGAAGCAAGGATCACCAAGCTACGACTCGCCTACTTTGGACACACGAAGACAGCGATCACTGAAGAAGGACATCATGGTCGGAAGAACAGAAGGAACAATGCGAAAAAGAAGATCAGCAACACGATGGCTAGATACAATCAGGATAACGGAGGAGAAGACCCTATCTAGGCTTGTACAAGATCGATCTTCCTACAGAGCGTTCATCCATCAAGTCGCCATGACTCGATATCGATCTGAAGCCGTTAAATGAAATAACAAATATTAGTAACGACTGCTGACAACCGTGAATTTCTGCATGCAGCCACTAGATGGCAGCACCGCGCCTCTGTCCGTTCTCTGCGCTATACTGACCCGTTCATTTCTCCATAGCAGAAGACTGATGTAATGTCGGGAGGCGGACGGCACCAATGATACGACATGCGGACGGCACCAATGATACGACATGCGGACGGCACCAATGATACGACATGCGGACGGCACCAATGATACGACATGCGGACGGCACCAATGATACGACAGGCGGACGGCACCAATGATACGACACGCGGACGGCACCAATGATACGACACGCGGACGGCACCAATGATACAACACGCGGACGGCACCAATGATACGACATGCGGACGGCACCAATGATACGACATGCGGACGGCACCAATGATACGACACGCGGACGGCACCAATGATACGACACGCGGACGGCACCAATGATACGACACGCGGACGGCACCAATGATACGACATGCGGACGGCACCAATGATACGACATGCGGACGGCACCAATGATACGACATGCGGACGGCACCAATGATACGACATGCGGACGGCACCAATGATACGACATGCGGACGGCACCAGTGATACGACATGCGGATGGCACCAGTGATACGACACGCGGACGGCATCAATGATACGACACGCGGACGGCACCAATGATACGACATGCGGACGGCACCAATGATATGACATGCGGACGGCACCAATGATACGACAGGCGGACGGCACCAATGATACGACACGCGGACGGCACCAATGATACGACACGCGGACGGCACCAATGATACAACACGCGGACGGCACCAATGATACGACATGCGGACGGCACCAATGATACGACATGCGGACGGCACCAATGATACGACATGCGGACGGCACCAATGATACGACACGCGGACGGCACCAATGATACGACACGCGGACGGCACCAATGATACGACATGCGGACGGCACCAATGATACGACATGCGGACGGCACCAATGATACGACATGCGGACGGCACCAATGATACGACATGCGGACGGCACCAATGATACGACATGCGGACGGCACCAGTGATACGACATGCGGATGGCACCAGTGATACGACACGCGGACGGCATCAATGATACGACACGCGGACGGCACCAATGATACGACACGCGGACGGCACCAATGATATGACATGCGGACGGCACCAATGATACGACATGCGGACGGCACCAGTGATACGACATGCGGACGGCACCAGTGATACGACACGCGGACGGCACCAATGATACGACACGCGGACAGCACCAATGATAAGACACGCGGACGGCACCAATGATACGACATGCGGACGGCACCAATGATACGACATGCGGACGGCACCAGTGATACGACATGCGGACGGCACCAATGATACGACATGCGGATGGCACCAGTGATACGACACGCGGACGGCACCAGTGATACGACACGCGGACGGCACCAATGATACGACACGCGGACGGCACCAATGATACGACACGCGGACGGCACCAATGATACGACACGCGGACAGCACCAATGATACGACACGCGGACGGCACCAATGATACGACACGCGGATGGCACCAATGATACGACATGCGGACGGCACCAATGATACGACATGCGGACGGCACCAATGATACGACATGCGGACGGCACCAATGATACAACATGCGGACGGCACCAGTGATAGGACACGCGGACGGCACCAATGATACGACACGCGGACGGCACCAATGATACGACATGCGGACGGCACCAATGATACGACATGCGGACGGCACCAATGATACGACATGCGGACGGCACCAATGATACAACATGCGGACGGCACCAATGATACGACACGCGGACGGCACCAATGATACGACATGCGGCAGGTCTGTACAGGAGGTGAGCGAGGAGAGCGACACAAAGAAACTAAGAAAGTTCTAAATGATTCATAATTGGAGTTATAACTAAAGCTGCGTCCACATGTTGCAGCTCTGGTGCCGTACGGTAGAATCACAGTATTTTAGCCGCGATGTATAAAAAGTTGCGGTTACAACATGCGAACATGTCTTTAGGTAGAATTATGGTAGAATGATTGATAATGACCTGGGGAAAGGGGGCAATTACTCTCCAGCCGAGCAGCTCCGCCTGTTATCAAGAGTGGGAATTATCATATCAGGACATAAGAGGATGTGTGGATGAATAGATCTCTGTCTCCTGGGTCAGACGGGCGCTTCAGGAACTGCAAGGCACAGTTCACACCTGGCAGGTCCGATATCTCAGGCAATGGGGTCCAGCAAGGACTAAGGGTAGGATGGGTTCCTTTTCTCAGGCCGGGAGGCCTAAGGCAGGGACTAAGCTGAAGGAAGGATTTATTATCTCCGATAAGCGGGGCTTAAGCAAACAATTATCTATACTAGAAAAGGAAATAGAGCGTCACCACACTGGGACACGAGTTCTCCTACGTAGAGCTGAAGTTTATTTTTGGCCTTTAGTCTCCCTCACTTATCTCTATTTCATCTGGTCCTGGCCTGCCAAGTCAAGCGGCAGCATGGGGTCTGCAGAGGGGTACAGCCAAAGTAACAGCAACACCTACACCCAGCCAGGCCCTCATTTTCCTGTAGCATGGTGGGGCGCGGATGATGCTCCTCTCGCCCACGTTACAAATTGCTCCGTGAGATGTTAAGAGATGGGACAATTTTTTTTTTATAACCTAACCCTGCTTTACTCTTCTCTACAGCTTTATCTCTGACCTGTCTGGTGAGCTCCTTGGTTTTCCTTCACGGAACAGCTGTAGTTATACTGAGAAGAAATCACCCCCAGCAATGTACTAATTATGTGACTGCTGGAGGTGATTGGTCCCTCAGGATTTTATTTAGGGGTCTCAGACTACTGGGGGCTGAATACAAATGCACCTCACAATAATCAGATTTATATTTTTAAAATAATTTGAAAACCTCATAACATTTCCTTTACATGTCACAAATACTTGTTATTTTGTGTTGGCATATTACATACAATAAAAAAATACATTTAAGTTTTTTGGTGTAACGTAAAAATTTAGAAAAGTTCACTGGGTAGAAATACTTTTGCAAAGCACTGTATAGACTAAGCTTAAATTAACATTTATTTCTTGTACCTTTTGTGTCTTTTTTTTTCATCTCACGCCTCAGTGCATCCAGCCTCACAAAGTTAAATGAGTGGTTCTATTCTTATCTGCTAAAACTACATTTTTTACAGCACCTTGCTTTTCCCTTGTGCTGCAGACACAACCCTTTCTGTCCCCTCCATATAGAGCCCATCCTGCAGTAGATCTCTCCTTTCTGTTCCATCTATATACAACCCCTATTGACGTATATGTCTACTCTCAGCCCCTCTTTTTACAGCTTATCCTGCAGTACATCTTTCCTTTGTCTTCTCTAAGTACAGCCCCATCATGCAGTATATCATTGCTCTCAGATTCTGTATATAATGTCCATCCTGCACTATATTTCTCCTTTATGCCTCGTTTATGTACAGCCCATGCAGCAGTATATTTCTTCTTTCTGTCTATTCTATATGCAGTTCATTCTGAAGAACCTCTCACCCTTTTGTCCCCTCTATATACAGCCCCTCCTTTTTTTCTTAGCCCCATCTATATACAACCCATTCTACTTTACATCTCTCCTTTTTTCCTTTCTATATACAGTAGTCCTTCAGAATATTATTTTTTTTAGCCCCTGCATATACAGCCCTATCCTGCAGTACATTTTAGAATCTCTACATACAATCTTAACCTTGCAATATATCACTCCTCTTAGATCCTCTATATACAGTCATATTGTGCAGTATATCATTGCTCTTAGACCCTATATATACAGTCCTATCCTCCAGTAGATCACTTCTCTTAGACCCTCTATATACAGTCCTATCCTGCAGTATATCACTCCTCTTAGACTCTATATACAGTCCTATCCTGCAGTAGATCACCTCTTAGACCCTCTATATACAGTCCTATCCTGCAGTATATCACTCTTCTTATAGCCTCTATATACAGTCCTATCCTGCAGTATATCACTCCTCTTAGACCCTATATATACACAATACTGACCTGCAGTATATCACTCATCTTAGACCGTCTATATACAGTCCTATCCTGCAGTATATCACTCCTCTTAGACCCTATATATACAGTTCTATCCTGCAGTATATCACTCCTCTTAGACCCTCTATATACTATCCTATTGTGCAGTAGATCACTCTATATACAGTCCTATCCTACAGTAGATCACTTCTCTTAGACCCTCTATATACAGTCCTATCCTACAGTAGATCACTTCTCTTAGACCCTCTATATACAGTCCTATCCCGCAGTATATCACTCCTCTTAGAACCTATATATACAGTCCTATCCCGCAGTATATCACTCCTCTTAGAACCTATATATACAGTCCTATCCTGCAGTTTATCACTCCTCTTAGAACCTATATATACAGTCCTATCCTGCAGTATATCACTCCTTTTAGACCCACTATATACAACCCTATCCTGCAGTAGATCAATCTTTTCAGTCCTTCTATATACAGCCCCATCCTGCATTATATCTTTCGGACCCTTGTATATACAGCCCCTTCTGCAGTACAGTACACTTTTCTTAGTCATCAGAACACAGGTACCGCTGCTTCCTCCACCTTTTTCTATGCCCTATTTCCTCTCACTGATTGACCAGGATTACTGGAACTATGGGGTGGTTCCAATGGCAGATTAATGGGTTATATTGACACAAATTAATATATATATACACATTATTATAAGACCAAATTGAGATTTTGTGAATACCCCTTTAATCCTCTCCACATCTCCAACACCGTATGTAGAAATGCCACCCCAAATTTGCAAGGAGCCACCACCATGAACTTGTCATGGCCGCAATACTGTAATAATGTCCCCCATCCTGAGCCTTTCCTACAATAAAGTCCTCCGTCCTGGCTCCTATCCTGTAATAATGTCCCCCATCCTGGGCCTTTTCTATAATAATGTCCTCTGTCCTGGGCCTTTCCTATAATAATGTCACCCATCCTGGGCCTTTCCTGTAATAATACATGTAGAAAAGCCACGGAGACACCATCACGTGTTTCTCAACGCAATGCGTTGAGAAATGTAGCGCCCCCACTGCCGCAGGGCCGAGGTGTACCCGGTACCGGGCCTCTGAGTCTCTGCTCTGGGGTTGTCACGGTGGCTAGACCCGGTCCGTGACCCTGCTGAGGGGCGCACAATGAAAGGTGGTGGTATGGTGCTGATGTTATGGTGCGGTGTAGTGCCGGTCGCGGTCAATAACGAGGACACCAGGTTGCAGTCTCTTTACCTCTTTACTGAAGGCTTCTGAGTCCTCAATCCGGAATACGGTTAACCGGGCTGCGCAAGTCCGGCCGGTCTGATGGCACCTCCAGAGTTCCCTTTGCAGGTGGAAATCAGTTCCTACCTTCTAGCGCTTGTGTGTTGTGGTCCTTCCCTGCTGTTCTTACGGGATAGTCCCCACAACTGTTGTGTCTGTTTCTCGTGTTCCCTCACAACTCAATTCTGATGTTCTCCCTCTACGTCCCCCTGATCTTACGGTTAGGACGCACCCGTATGACGGGGAGGCTCGGAGCTCTTCCGGGACTCCAGCGTCGCCCCACTCCTGTTGTTACCCCCCTGTGTCTTCCTGGGTCTGGGTGAGACAGCCCGCCTGTAACTGACTGTCCTGCCGTAGGTTTGAAGTTAGGCCTGGAGCTCTATACTTCCTCGGCGTTCCGGCCACCGGTTATGCGCCTCAATAGGATGTTGCCTCGTCTTACAGCACGACTCCTACTGGTATTTCTCCTTGTTGCGTTGATCTCGTTTATCACTCAGCACAATATACCTCGCTTCTTGTCCTTTCTTGGGGTACCGCCGCTATATCGTGCAGGCGCGGTCCCGTAACGTTCTCTCTGGTTGCTAGGCCTCTGTCAGGATCCCACCCCTGACAGGGACCCCCCTGAATCTTCCTCTGCAACACCCTCTGCCACAAGGTGTTGCCTGGTTCCAACCCAGTCAGCTTTCTCCCTAACTTCCTGCCTAACCCCCAGTTTTACCAGTATGTGAGGAGTGGCCTAATGAATAGCACCCTTAGCTCCCCCTGGAGGCCAGACTGTGAAATGTATTGGTGTATGTGATACCTGGTCAGATGAACTCCTTCAGTGCCATCAGACGTACCATAGCCCCCCTTAGCGGCGGAGCCACAGTACTGCAACGACCAGGACTCTGGGGCGCTGCAGAAACACGTGATGGTGTCTCCGTGGCTTTTCTGCATGCATTTGCATATTTCCCATAAGGGATGGGGGCAGTGTTCTGGATCACTGCGTTGAGAAACACGTGATGGTGTCTCCGCGGTGTTGGATGTTTTGATCTCCCCGAGGTCATTCATCCTTATGTTCATATCCTTTCCTGTAATAATGTCCCCCATCCTGGGCCTTTCCTATAATAATGTCCTCCGATCTGACTCCATTCCTGTAATAATGTCCCCCATCCTGGGCCTTTCCTGTAATAATCTCCCCCATCCTGGGCCTTTCCTGTAATAATCTCCCCCATCCTGGGCCTTTCCTGTAATAATATCCCCCATCCTGGGCCTTTCCTGTAATAATATCCCCCGTCCTGGACCTTTCCTGTAATAATCTCCCCCATGCTGTGCCTTTCCTATAATAATCTCCCCCTTCCTGGGCCTTTCCTGTAATAATATCCCCCATCCTGGTCCTTTCCTATAATAATGTCCTTCATTCTGACCCCTATCCTGTAATAATCTCCCCCATCCTGGGCCTTTCCTGTAATAATATCCTGGGCCTTTCCTATAATAAATGTTTTCTGTTCTGACCCCATTCGTGTAATAATGTCCCCCATCCTGGGCCTTTCCTATAATAATGTCCTCCGTTCTGACCCTTATCCTGTAATAATGCCCCCTAGTCTGCCAATTTTTCCAAAACATTTTAACAAAAAAAAACAATTCTTCTTACCTTGCCTTGCTCCAACGATGTGTGGTGTCCTCTCTTCCATGACACCGGCATCGGCAGGCCGCAGTCCTGCATGATCGTTACACCCCTGTAGATAAATAATATTAGATCAGCTAAATAGATGAATAAATGATAGATGTTAGATAGATAAATAACACAGGTCAACAAAAAAAATTTTTTTTTCTGGTGTCCAAAATATTTTAATGAATTTGGGGTATTTTTGGGGTGCTGATTCTGAATATGTCATCAGTTTTGCCAGATTGGCTCAAGTTTTTGACATTTTTGGTATCTTATTTATAGCACTTGTTGGTAAATGCGACGCATCATCTCATTAATTTCTTTGGATTAGTACTTGAACTGAGCAGTTCTCAATATAGTTTTGTGTTAATTAGTGTTCTAAAAGTTTGTTCATAGCTTGATTTTTACACTAACTTTATGTTGTTGTCTGTTTTCCAGTGAAAAGCATGAACTCATCAAGAAGAAGTTGTCTTAACGATCCAGACTCATTCTGTTACATTTGTGGTGAATACACACTGTCAAAACATAGAAGAAACATAACAGACTTCGTAAAAAAAGTGTATTTTGCCTATTTTGGGGTTATGCTTGGGGACCAAGACAAGTTTTGGGCACCACACATAGTGTGCAAAGCATGTATCGAATTATTACGAAAATGGAGCAAAGGACAAAGAAAAAGCTTCAAATTTGGTGTTCCAATGGTGTGGAGAGAGCCAAAAAATCATCATGATGACTGTTATTTCTGTGCAGTGCAAGTGCAAGGATTCAATAAGCATAAGAAACGAAAATGGGAGTAACATGGAATCTGCAAGAAGGCCTGTCCCTCATTGTGAAGATGTGCCTGTACCTGTGTTTACCAGAAATAACAGTCATCATGATGATTTTTTGGCTCTCTCCACACCATTGGAACACCAAATTTGAAGCTTTTTCTTTGTCCTTTGCTCCATTTTCGTAATAATTCGATACATGCTTTGCACACTATGTGTGGTGCCCAAAACTTGTCTTGGTCCCCAAGCATAACCCCAAAATAGGCAAAATACACTTTTTTTACGAAGTCTGTTATGTTTCTTCTATGTTTTGGCAGTGTGTATTCACCACAAATGTAACAGAATGAGTCTGGATCGTTAAGACAACTTCTTCTTGATGAGTTCATGCTTTTCACTGGAAAACAGACAACAACATAAAGTTAGTGCAAAAATCAAGCTATGAACAAACTTTTAGAACACTAATTAACACAAAACTATATTGAGAACTGCTCAGTTCAAGTACTAATCCAAAGAAATTAATGAGATGATGCGTCGCATTTACCAACAAGTGCTATAAATAAGATACCAAAAATCTCAAAAACTTGAGCCAATCTGGCAAAACTGATGACATATTCAGAATCAGCACCCCAAAAATACCCCAAATTCGATGAAATATCTTTGGCACCAAAAATGCTGTTGACCAGTGTAATAGTAGACTAGATGACTCCGCAGGGATCTCCATTCTGGGCACAGATAATAATCAGACTTCTTTTGCTTTTCTCGATATCTCACCGTCAGATGTCATTATAATGTTTTTCAGCATATAATTTCCAGCTACAGCGACTGATCCCAGTTTAATTCCTGTCTGGTTACCAGTTTAATATTTGTAAGATGAAAGGATTAAAATGCATTGAAATGTCACATCCTTGTGGTAAATACAAGATGCTGCAGAGAGATCAATGTAGAATATTCTGTGCCGGATCCTCTACCTCTAAGGCCGGCGTCACACTAGGCGTATGAAAATATGGTCCGTTTTTTACGGCCGTAATACGCAGAAATTGTCCCAAAACACTGTTCCGTATTCAATGCGAGGATGCGATTTTTATGCACAAATTTATCTGTGTGTCATCCATATGGCTTCCGTACGGCGTTTTTTTCACGCAGGCTAGCAAAATGGACATATCATGGATCCATCGGCTCAAATATTCTTAAAAACATATATACAGTCTCTCTCTCTCTCTCTCTCTCTCTATATATATATATGTCAGTGAGACACATATATATTTATATTTAATTCAGCGCTAGATAGCAGAAAAGCCGGTAATTCAATTGCCTGCTTTTGCTATCTCCTTCACAAACCCGACATGATATGAGACATTGTTACATACAGTAAACCATCTCATATCCCTTCTTTTATTACATATTCCTCTTTACTAATGTTAGAAGTGTCTGTGTGTAAAATTTGGGGTCTCTAGCTATTAAATTAAAGGGTTAAATCCCGGAAAAAAAATGGCGTGGGCTCCCGCGCAATTTTCTTTACTAGAGTGGGAAAGCCAGTGACTGAGGGCAGATATTAATAGCCTAGAGAGGGTCCATGGTTATAGGACCCCCCCTGGCTAAAAACATCTGCCCCCAGCCACCCCAGAAAAGGCACATCTGTAAGATGCGTCTATTCTGGCACTTGGCCTCTCTCTTCCCACTCCCGTGTAGCGGTGGGACATGGGGTAATGAAGGGTTAATGTCACCTTGCTATTGTAAGGTGACATTAAGCCAGGTTAATAATGGAGAGGTGTCAATTATAACACCTATCCATTATTAATCCAATAGTACGAAATGGTTAATAAAACACACACACAATATGAAAAAGTATTTTAATGAAATAAAGACACATGGTGTTTTAATATTTTATTATACTCTTAATCCACCTGAAGACCCTTGTCACCTGAAATAAAGTTAAAAAAACCAAGCAACAATATCCCATACCTTCCGTTGTTCAGTCTTGTCCCACGCTGTAAATCCATCTGAAGGGGTTAAATCATTTTACACCCAGGACCTCTGCTAATGCAGTTGTGCTCCTGACTGTAAAATTTGGTGAATGAATGGAATGCAGGGGAATGTACTGTAGTTACCTCGAGTCTCGGTGATGCGCCCTCTGCTGGATGAACTCATATGAACTCGAGCCTTGGGAACTTTTCAGAATATTTTCCCACGCTTGAGTTCATATGAGTTCATCCAGCAGAGGGCGCCTCTCCACGACTCAAGGTAACTACAGGACATTCCCCTGCATTCCATTCATTCACCAAGTTTTACAGACAGGAGCACAGCTGCATTAGCAGAGCTCCTGGGTGTAAAATGATTTAACCCCTTCAGATGGATTTACAGCGTGGGACAAGACTGAACAACGGAAGGTATGGAATATTGTTGTTTGTTTTTTTAACTTTATTTCAGGTGACAAGGGTCTTCAGGTGGATTAAGAGTATAATAAAATATTAAAACACCATATGTCTTTATTTCATTAAAATACTTTTTAATAATGTGCGTGTGTTTAATTAACCATTTTGTACTATTGGATTAATAATGGATAGGTGTCACAATTGACACCTCTCCATTATTAACCTGGCTTAATGTCACCTTACAATAGCAAGGTGACATTAACCCTTCATTACCCCATATCCCACCACTACAGGGGAATGGGAAGAGAGTGGCCAAGTGCCAGAATAGGCGCATCTTCCAGATGTGCCTTTTCTGGGGTGGCTGGGGGCAGATGTTTGTAGCCACGGGGGGGCCAATAACCATGGACCCTCTCTAGGCTATTAATATCTGCCCTCAGTCACTGGCTTCCCCACTCTGGCAGAGAAAATTGCGCAGGAGCCCAAGCCGGGATTTAACCCTTTAATTTAATAACTAGAGACCCCAAATTTTACACACAGACACTTGTTACATTAGTAAAGAGGAATATGTAATAAAAGAAGGGATATGAGATGGTTTACTGTATGTAACAATGTCTCATATCCTGTCGCGTTTGTGAAGGAGAAAGCAAAAGCCGGCAATTGAATTACCGGTTTTTCTGCTATCTAGCGCTGAATTAAATATATATATATATATATATATATATATATATATATATATATATATATATATACTGTATATGTATATATATATATATACACAGTATATATATATGTCTCACTGACATATATATATATATATATATATATATATATCTATGTGTACACATTAACACCGCTGCGTATTTCTTGCAAGTCACACTGCTGGTCCGTGTGTAATCCGTAATTTTCTCGCCCCCATAGACTTTCATTGGCGACTTTTTTTGCGCAATACGGTGACAAAAGCAGCATGCTGGGATTTTCTACGGCCGTACAAGACCGTATAATACGGATCAGTAAAATACAGCAGATAGGAGCTGCCCCATAGAGAATCATTGTATCGTATGCAATCCGTATTTTCTGCACCTCTCATACGTCCGTAAAACACGCCAGTGTGACACCGGCCTAATACAGACTGATATCTGCACCCGTGATATTATAATGTACCAGCACTTGTGACATCATCATATAATACACCTGCACCCGTGACATCATCATATACAACACCTGCACATGTGACATCATCATATAATACACTTGCACATGTGACATCATCATATAATACAACTGCACCGGTGACATCATATAATACACCTGCACATGTTACATCATCATATTTAATACACCTGCACCCATGACATCATCATATAATACACCTGCACATGTGACATCATCATATAATACACCTGCACATGTGACATTATTATGTAATACACCTGCACATGTGATATCATCATATAATACACCTGAACATGTGACATCAGCAATCATGTAATATACCTGTACCTGTGATATTATCATATAATACACCTGCACATGTGACATCATTATATAATACAGAATTTCACTGCAAGCTCCAGTTAATGGTGCATTTTTTTACACTAAATATACCACAATGTTCTCCTGAAGGTGTTAGCAAAAGTACATTTTGGAGCCCCAGCGACAATATATGTACAGTATATATGCGATGTTTCGACCCTCCCGGGTCTTTATCCAGGAGTCGTTGAAATAAAACACAGTAGGATATTTAAGAAGTGATAAATCGTGGATATTTACAATGTATACATTATATACAGGCAAATTAATAATGAACCAATTCTTTTAGGCTACTTTCATATGTTCAGTATTTGTTCAGTATTTTACATCAGTGTTTATAAGCCAAAGCCAATAGTGGAACAATCAGAGGAAAAGATATATATCATAGAAACACGTCACCACTTCTGTATTTTTCACCCACTCCTGATTTTGGCTTCTAAATACCAATGTGAAATACTGACCAAATACTGAATGTGTGAACGTGGCCAAAGAGTAATTGAAATGTGGCGACAGCATGTATACAATATAATGTTACTCTAATCTAAGATCAGGGAGGGTAAATCCACACAATAGAGGAATCAAGGGGGATCATAGATCAGTTTGGCACCATAGAAACATATGAGAGCGATATGATAAGTCATACTATAAAGAAAGAGGACACAATATGAAAGTATATGGGTATAAATCAACATTGGGAAGATTGGCCGCAGACTAAAAATACTGTTGACATGCAGTCCTAAATGCAGCAGGAAAAAAATAGCAGTAAAGTAATAATATGCTCAGGGCATCCTTAGCGGACCTGCAATAACAGTTTAAATAGTGTACAGGGTTATCCCCATCAGTTGGTTTGCAGTAAAAATTGGTGCGGAGTAGTGATGAGCGAGTAGTGACGTTGCTCGGGTTTTCCCGAGCACGCTCGGGTGATCTCTGAGTATTTGTTCGAGTTCAGAGATTTAGTTTTCATCCCGGCAGCTGAATGATTTATAGCTATTAGCCAGCCTGAGTACATGTTGGGATTCCCTAGCAACCAGGCAACCCCCACATGTACTCAGGCTGGCTAATAGCTGTAAATCATTCAGCTGTGGCGATGAAAACTAAATCTCCGAGCACTAAAAAATACTCGGAAATCACCCGAGCGTGCTCTGGAAAACCCGAGCAACGAGTATATTCGCTCATCACTAGTGCTAAGTTTACTCTGTATGTTTTGTGTCAAGAAAACAAATTTGTGCGTGGTGATTGTTCAGAGTGAATTATAACTCAGCTCTGATATTGTTGACAGAAAATATAAAATCAACACCAATAAGGCTACGTTCACATTAGCGTTGCGTCAGGCGCAGCCACGGCGACGCATGCGTCATGCGCCCCTATATTTAACATGGGGGGCGCATGGACATGCGTTGCACTTGCGTTTTGTGACGCATGCGTCACTGTGGTGCATGCGTCAGGGCGCAGAGGAAGCTGCATGATGCAGTTTTTTATGCGCCAAAAATCATGCAAAAGTGGACGCATGCGTCACAAAACGCTGCGTTGTGCATGCGTTTACATTTGCGTTGTGCGTTGCGTCGCCGACGCTGCACCGCACAACGCAAATGTGAACGTAGCCTAAGTGAACCCAATAATAAATACCAACATAAGGCAAAAACTACAAATATTCACCAACTACCGCCCACAATGCTGGTTTAAATAATATAAACTGATTTGGATCGCCCCCAGGCGCAGGGCAGTGGGGTACTTGGTACCGGGTCCCCCTGTCTTGGTTCTAGGGGTGTCACGGTGGCCCGACGCGGTCCGTGGCCCTGCTAAGGGGCGCCCAATCAAAGGGTGAAGTTTGTCAAGTGTTCGTGACGCCACCTGTGGTGTTCGGTCAGGGTGACCGACGCTGCTTAGGGGTCCGCTGGGGTGATGTTATGGCAGCTAGATGGTATACCTTCCCACAGGTGAAGTGTGTCCCCAAGGCTTCCCAGTAAGGTAGATGGTGACGGTGTAGGTCGCAGTAAATAACGAGGACACAGGGTTGCAGTCTCTTTACCTCTTTACTGAAGGCTTCGGCATCCACAATCCAGAGTACAGTTAACAGGGCTGGCTGAGACCGGCCGGTCCGAAGGCACATCCAGAGTTCCCTTTGCAGGTGGAAATCAGTGTCCTTCCTACTAGCGCCTGTGTGTTGTAGTACTTCCCTGCTGAGCACCACGGGATAGGCCTCACAACTGTCGTGTATGTTTCTGTTCTTTCTCTCCGTCCCCCTGATGATATGGATAGGACACACCCGTATGACGGGGTAGGCCTGGAGCTATTTTATAGGGACCCTAGAGATGCCCCTCTCCCACAATTTCCCTCCGTTATCTTCATTAGGTTAAAGGTCGGGCAGCCAACTTGGAATTAACTGTCCTGCCGTTGGTTTGAAGTAATGTGTAGAGCCTATTACTCCCTCGGTGTTCCGGCCACCGGCTACGCGCCTCAGTAGGATGTTGCCGATCTTAAGGCAGGTCTCCTCCCGGTATTATCTCCTTGTGCTGTGATCTCGTTTCTCACTTCTCCACAATATACTTCGCTTCGTGTCCTTTCTTAGGATGCCGCCGCAACGGGTGCAGGCACGGCTCCGTAACGTTCTATCTCTTGCTATGTCTCTGTCAGGATCCCACGCCTGACAGGGACCCTCTGTCTGCAGCTCAGATGTTCCTCCTTCTCCCCCTGTCTGCCTGACAGGTCTTTCCTGGGTCGAACCCAGCAGCTTTCTCCTACTAACTTCCTATCCAACCCCCAGTTTTACCAGAGTGTGAGGAGTGGCCTAATACATAGAACCCTTTTGCTCCCCCTGGTGGTTGGAGTGTGAAGTGTAGTGTGTGACTGTGATACCTGGTCAGGTGAACTCCTTTAGTGCCATCAGACGTACCATAGCCCCCCTTGTAGAAGAGCAACATTACTGCAACGACCAGGACTCTGGGGCGCTGCACTATTATTATCAAATATATAACAATATAATAAAAACACACAAAAAAAATAAAAAACAGGAATCAAGTACAGAAAAAAGACCGGTGGGTATGGCTACAAAATGGCTTAATTTATATCAAATACATAACAGGACTAAACACTTAATTGTTCACACAATTATACATTAATATATATTGTATCAGTTCAAGCTGCGGGCAGCAGCAATCAAGCATCACATAATAAATATAAGCTGCATTACCATAGTATACGTAGTCAGACTACAATCTGTAGTATAAGAACATAAGTAAGAAAATGCCAGAATGCAACTGCCCGCAGTATTTAACAAATATCACCATGATCGAAGCTTTCCATAGCGAAACGCGCGTCGGGTGTGGTGGGTCCCTGGCTCCTGGCTTTTATTGGGTAAGCATATGCTATATATTTTACATATGGGCATTATTGGTGATATTTGTTAAATACTGCGGGCAGTTGCATTCTGGCATTTACTTACTTATGTTCTTATACTACAGATTGTAGTCTGACTACGTATACTATGGTAATGCACCTTATATTTATTATGTGATGCTTGACTGCTGCTGCCCGCAGCTTGAACTGATACAATATATATTAATGTATAATTATGTGAACAATTAAGTGTTTAGTCCCGTTATGTATTTGATATAAATTAAGCTATTCTGTAGCCATACCCACCGGTCATTTTCCTGTACTTGATTCCTGTTTTTTATTTTTTTGTGTGTGTTTTTATTATATTGTTATATATTTGATAATAATAAAGTTTATATTATTTAAACCAGCATTGTGGGCGGTAGTTGGTGAATATAGAAAATATAAAATTTGCAAGTGGAACCTGAGGACCATTCCATAATAAAAATACATTGTCAATATATCTATGCCAACAAATAGCATATTGGTTGTAAAGATCATTAGTGTACACATATTAGTTTTCAAAATAACTTGTATTACGGGGGACATTGTTACAGAGAGGGGGGAGGACGGGGGACATTGTTACAGAAAGGGCCGGGACAGGGGACATTGTTACAGAGAGGGGCGAGGATGAGGGACATTGTTATAGAAAGGGCCGGGACAGGGGACATTGTTACAGAGAGGGGCGAGGACGAGGGACATTGTTATAGAAAGGGCCGGGACAGGGGACATTGTTACAGGGAGGGGCGAGGATGGGAGACATTGTTACAGAGAGGGGCGAGGACAGGGGACATTGTTACAGAGAGGGGGGAGGACGGGGGACATTGTTATAGAAAGGGCCGGGACAGGGGACATTGTTACAGGGAGGGGTGAGGACGGGGGACATTGTTACAGAAAGGGCCAGGACAGGGGACATTGTTACAGAAAGGGCCAGGACAGGGGACATTGTTACAGAGAGGGGCGAGGACGGGGGACATTGTTACAGGGAGGGGCGAGGACGGGGGACATTGTTACAGGGAGGGGCGAGGACGGGGGACATTGTTACAGGGAGGGGCGAGGACAGGGGACATTGTTACAGAGAGGGGCGAGGACGGCGTCACTATTACACGTGTTTATAGGATCTATAACGCTACTAAGGCCCTGACCAACATGAAGGAGAGGACCAAGTCCAAATTTTGCATCGGGGCCCACAGGACTCTGTTATGCCGCTGCCTTTTTCTGATGGGATCCTATTAATTTCTAACAGACAAATGTCAGGTAGGATTCAGCGATAAATAAAAGCAGCCTTAGACTTATGGGAGGAAAGCGCAGGCGACTATAGAGGCAGTCACACCTCCAAATGTATGGCACTGAGAAACAAATCTGACCAGCACCTCCTAACAGAAAAGTGACCATTTTGTCATCTACATACCTTCATTTTATACCGTTAGTCTATATGGCAGTAATACAGTTTACCTGCCGCATATTCAATGCTTGGTGTATGTTAGTGCACTCGGAGGCTGCCGTGTACATTATACAGTCAGCAGCTTGCGCCTGTTCACATTTCATTCTATTAGGAAATGCTGGAAACACAACATTTCCCAAAAATCACTACGCCTATGGGATTGAAGAGACAGAGATGTGGATATTTATTGAAAAAACTGATATTTTATTGAAAATTATAAAAAACTTAAAAAGTTACATAGGGATTTCTATATGTAGCAGAAATATCTAATAGCTAAGTCTAGGACCAGTAATAGAATGTTGTGGCTTTACATCGACAAATATTATATTTTAAAGGTGTTTTATCATACAGTAGAGGATGTAATGAATAAGAAAAAATGTGCAGATTTCTTTCAAACAAGGTTATAATAAAGTGCATGTGCCTTATGTAATACTAAGATGTCAGTTTTAATAGCCAAATATATAGATGATTGGGAATAATAATGGTTAGAATGTGATATAAAGATAAATTACTATTCATGAAATTAGTATATCCCATTAATTAAGGATTACATTATTAATGAAATGACAGCTATAATCATTAAAGTACTTACATTAAAGTGCCGCAGCTTTATATACCTCGCCGCTACCACACCGACATACTAATCATTGTCAATAAAATATCAGTTTTTAATAAATGTCCACATTAATGGCTCTTCAATCCCATAAGCACATTGATTTTTGGGAAATGTGTTTCTAATGCCTTGGAGGTTTTTGTAACTACTATTGTGACTTATTTGTTGTGATTATATTAGGAAATACTGGTCAGATTATGTAGACTTTATATAATTATCTAAGACATCTGCACATGTGACATCATATAATACAGAGACAACTGCGACATCATCATATAATACAGCAAAATCTGTGACATCACCATATAATACAGCGACAACTGTGACATCATCATATAATACAGCGACAACTGTGACATCATCATATAATACAGCAAAATCTGTGACATCACCATATAATACAGCGACAACTGTGACATCATCATATAATACAGCGACAACTGTGACATCATCATCTAATACAGTGACAACTGTGACATCATCATATAATACAGCGACAACTGTGACATCATATAATACAGTGACAACTGTGTCATCATATAATATAGCGATAACTGTGACATCACCATATAATACGACAACTGTGACATCATCATATAATACAGCGACAACTGTGACAACATCATATAATACAGCGACAACTGTGACATCATCATATAATACAGCGACAACTGTGACATCATCATATAATATAGTGACAACTGTGACATCATCATATAATACAGCGATAACTGTGACATCATCATATAATACAGCGACAACTGTGACATCATCATATAATACAGCGACAACTGTGACATCATCATATAATATAGTGACAACTGTGACATCATCATATAATACAGCGATAACTGTGACATCATCATATAATACAGCGACAACTGTGACATCACCATATAATACAGTGACAACTGTGACATCACCATATAATACAGTGACAACTGTGACATCATCATATAATATAGTGACAACTGTGACATCATCATATAATACAGCGACAACTGTGACATCATATAATACAGTGACAACTGTGTCATCATATAATATAGCGATAACTGTGACATCACCATATAATACGACAACTGTGACATCATCATATAATACAGCGACAACTGTGACAACATCATATAATACAGCGACAACTGTGACATCATCATGTAATACAGCGACAACTGTGACATCATCATATAATACAGCGACAACTGTGACAACATCATATAATACAGCGACAACTGTGACATCATCATGTAATACATGAAAAAACAACAGAGGAAAGATCATGCCCACATATAAAGGAACACCTCCAAACATTTATGAATATCAAAATGTATGCTTTTATTGACAATAAACCTCAAAAACTGCATATACATGCATGCACAGAACGATACCACAAAACATTTAAAAACATCTAAAATTGCAATGATGCAAGAACAACATGCCTATGCTGGAATATTTGTCAAATCCTATGGTAGGAAAAATGACACCCCACAAAGATCTAACCACACAGCCAAAATGCAGGGGTTAATAACCACTCAATAATGTGGTGTTAATGTTGCAATACCATAACCACCAACATAAAATACATAATTCATGTGCAGAAAAATTGCAGCAATGTACAAATCATGTTATTCTTTCCCTGAGGAAGCCGCTATCTGGGCGGCGATACGCGTGGGAGCCTACCCACATGTTGCTTCCCCACTTCACACAGACTCTTATTCATGGTCATGGTTCTGGACTTTTGGTATGATGGTTTTTTTTTATGGGATTGAGGTTTGTGACATCATCATATAATACAGCGACAACTGTGACATCATCATATAATACAGCGAAAGCTGTGACATCATCATATAATACAGCGACAACTGTGACATCATCATATAATACAGCGATAACTGTGACATCATCATATAATAGAGACAACTGTGACATCATATAATACAGCGATAACTGTGACATCACCATATAATACGACAACTGTGACATTATCATATAATACAGAGACAACTGTGTCATCATCATAATATAGTGACAACTGTGACATCATCATATAATACAGCGACAACTGTGACATCACCATATAATACGACAACTGTGACATCACCATATAATACAGCGAGAACTGTAACATCATCATATAATACATCTACAACTGTGACATCACCATATAATACGACAACTGTGACATCACCATACAATACAGCGACAACTGTGACATCATCATGTAATACAGCGACAACTGTGACATGATCATATAATACGACAACTGTGACATCACCATATAATACAGCGACAACTGTGACATCACCATATAATACGACAACTGTGACATCACCATACAATACAGCAACAACTGTGACATCATCATGTAATACAGCGACAACTGTGACATCATCATATAATATGACAAATGTGACATCACCATATAATACATCGACAACTGTGACATCATCATATCATACAGCAACAACTGTGACATCATCATGTAATACAGCGACAACTGTGACATGATCATATAATACGACAACTGTGACATCACCATATAATACAGCGACAACTGTGACATCACCATATAATACAGCGACAACTGTGACATCATCATATAATACAGCGACAACTGTGATATCATCATATAATACAGCGACAACTGTGACATCACCATATAATACAGCGACAACTGTGACATCATCATATAATACAGCGACAACTGACATCATCATGTAATACAGCGACAACTGTGACATCATATAATATACCGAACACTGTGACATCACCATATAATACATCGACAACTGTGACATCATATAATACAGCGACAACTGTGACATCATCATATAATACAGCGACAACTGTGAGATCATCATTGAATGAAGGAGAGGGCAGAACCCGTCACTGGAGCCAGGACAGGTAACAGCCATGTCTACTGTTATACAGCGCGGTTGGTAGAAGACTAATTACTAAATCTCTGCAGTCAGTGGTTTCTATTGTTGGGGGTTCAGGTGCTCAGACCCCATTGATCACTAAAATAGAGGGGGGCAGAGACTCCAGCTGAGCACTTAGTTATATTCTTGTACATAAGAGCAGTATTATAGTAGTTATATTCTTGCACATAGGGGCAGTATTATAGTAGTTATATTCTTGTACATAGGGGGCAGTATTATAGTAGTTATATTCTTGTACATAGGAGCAGTATTATACTAGTTATATTCTTGTACATAGGGGGCAGTATTATAGTAGTTATATTCTTGTACATAGGGAGCAGTATTATAGTAGTTATATTCTTGTACATAGGAGCAGTATTATAGTAGTTATATTCTTGTACATAAGAGCAGTATTATAGTAGTTATATTCTTGCACATAGGGGCAGTATTATAGTAGTTATATTCTTGTACATAGGGGGCAGTATTATAGTAGTTATATTCTTGTACATAGGAGCAGTATTATACTAGTTATATTCTTGTACATAGGGGGCAGTATTATAGTAGTTATATTCTTGTACATAGGGGGCAGTATTATAGTAGTTATATTCTTGTACATAGGAGCAGTATTATAGTAGTTATATTCTTGTACATAGGAGCAGTATTATAGTAGTTATATTCTTGTACATAGGAGCAGTATTATAGTAGTTATATTCTTGTACATAGGGGCAGTATTATGGTAGTTATATTCTTGTACATAGGAGCAGTATTATAGTAGCTTTATTCTTGTACATAGGAGCAGTATTATAGTAGTTATATTCCTGTACATAGGAGCAGTATTATGGTAGTTATATTCTTGTACATAGGAGCAATATTATAGTAGTTCTATTCTTGTATATAGGAGCAGTATTATAGCAGTTATATTGCTGTACATAGGAGCAGTATTATAGTAGTTATATCCTTGTACATAGCGGCAGTAGTATAGTAATTATATTCTTGTACATAGGAGCAGTATTATAGTAGTTATATTCTTGTACATAGGAGCAGTATTATAGTAGTTATATTCTTGTACATAGGAGCAGTATTATAGTAGTTATATTCTTGTACATAGGAGCAGTATTATAGTAGTTATATTCTTGTACATAGGGGCAGTATTATGGTAGTTATATTCTTGTACATAGGAGCAGTATTATAGTAGCTTTATTCTTGTACATAGGAGCAGTATTATAGTAGCTTTATTCTTGTACATAGGAGCAGTATTATAGTAGCTTTATTCTTGTACATAGGAGCAGTATTATAGTAGTTCTATTCCTGTACATAGGAGCAGTATTATGGTAGTTATATTCTTGTACATAGGAGCAATATTATAGTAGTTCTATTCTTGTATATAGGAGCAGTATTATAGCAGTTATATTGCTGTACATAGGAGCAGTATTATAGTAGTTATATTCTTGTACATAGGAGCAGTATTATAGTAGGTATATTCTTGTACATAGGAGCAGTATTATAGTAGTTATATTCTTGTGCATAGGGGCAGTATTATAGTAGTTATATTCTTGTACATAGGGGCAGTATTATACTAGTTATATTCTTGTACATAGAAGCAGTATTATCGTAGTTATATTCTTGTACATAGGAGCAGTATTATAGTAGTTATATTCTTGTACATAGGGGCAGTATAATAGTAGTTATATTCTTGTACATAGAGGCAGTATTATAGTAGTTATATTCTTGTACATAGGAGGCAGTATTATAGTAGTTATATTCTTGTACATAGGGGCAGTATTATAGTAGTTATATTCTTGTACATAGGGGCAGTATTATAGTAGTTGTAGTCTTATACATGGGGCAGTATTATAGTAGTTATATTCTTGTACATAGGAGCAGTATTATAGTAGTTATATTCTTGTACATAGGAGCAGTATTATAGTAGTTATATTCTTGTACATAGGGGGCAATATTATAGTAGTTGTAGTCTTATACATAGGGGCAGTATTATAGTAGTTATATTCTTGTACATAGGGGCAGTATTATAGTAGTTGTAGTATTATACATAGGGGCAGTATTATAGTAGTTATATTCTTGTACCTAGTGGCAGTATTTTTGCAGGTATATAGCACCAGGTGATGGGTCGTTTATCTTATATTACTGTGCTGTTGCTGACAGATGATGATACTTTTCTGTGTAGACATTCTCCTGGTCATTACCACCTACCTCGTGTATTTTTCTTCATCTTCTCCATCAATTATTAGAAAAGTATTTTTTCCAAGTGCAAGAAAAGGTCATCTATGATAGATTTTGGCTTCTTCTCTCTTGTTTACTTCTTATTATCCTGCGCTGTTAAGCCTCTGTGACTTTTAAGACTTATCGTCCTAATTGTTAGAGAACTTTTCTCATTCTCAACATGCAGCAAAAATACAGAGAGGGATTCGCACAGTTTATTGTAGTCTCTTGTGCTTGATTTTACAGTTATAAATTTCTGTCATTCTGAGGAAGAGAAATATAAAGTTAGTATCTTATATTTTGTGTAGACATTTAATATTATAAACCTCCCCAGCAGTGGCCATATTAGATAACTAGCCCTTCTTGTTTTAAAGTACAGAGAAGTGTTTGAAAATAGTTATTATTGTTTTATAGAATTATCATCTATTCACGGTCCGAGTGAATAGTCTGACATGTGCGCGGCCCTATAGACTAGCATTGGCCCGAGTGTGATCCGATGTTTTGTCGGATCGCACTTACCCTAATTCTGAGAACGGGGTTATGAAATGCCCTCTTGGAATGGAGGCCGGCCAGCATTTTATAATGAGGATGACTCTGCTCTCCCCACCCAATAATGATAATAAGATTCATTTGCTGCCCTGTGTTTGGCAACTGTGATGATCGCGTCCTTTCATGATACTGAGATGACTCTGGTGAGCTTGATCCAATCTATACAGCAAAGTCGACAACATGGATAATTCATTTAATAAAACAAAACTGGAGTTGGTGAGAATTGATTTGCACAGCCCTGGTTATTGGCCGCGTCGGTCATTTGTGGCCGCTGGATGTGAGCCCTGTCTCTTACATGACGGCATCTGGTGCTCTTCTTTTGATTGTCTGGCTCTGTCGTGACATCATTCTTATGTAACAGCTCACAATTGATGTCATTCTAGACTGACAAATCAAAAGAAGAGCATCCATGTAGGACGGGGTTCTCAGGGCTCTCAGGGCTCCTGTCCAGTGTCCCTGAGTCCGTATAAGAAAAAAAATCACAGCTTTCATGATTTGCATCCGATTTTCAAATCGCACTCTGCCATTCATATCTATGGATCCATGGAAAAAAATCCAACTGTGCTTGGATGACAGAATGGAGAAGATGGAGAATATTTTTTTTATTTTTCCACATCTGAGAATATCGTATCAAACTCTGACCTGACTCTGACCTGACTCTGACCTGACTCTGGCCTGACTCTGGCCTGACTCTGGCCTGACTCTGATCTGACTCTCACCTGACTCTGACCTGACTCTGGCCTGACTCTGATCTGACTCTCACCTGACTCTGGCCTGACTCTGGCCTGACTCTGGCCTGACTCCCACCTGACTCTGGCCTGACTCTGATCTGACTCTCACCTGACTCTGGCCTGACTCTGATCTGACTCTCACCTGACTCTGGCCTGACTCTGGCCTGACTCTGGCCTGACTCCCACCTGACTCTGGCCTGACTCTGATCTGACTCTCACCTGACTCTGGCCTGACTCTGATCTGACTCTCACCTGACTCTGGCCTGACTCTGGCCTGACTCCCACCTGACTCTGGCCTGACTCTGGCCTGACTCTCACCTGACTCTCACCTGACTTTGGCCTGACTCTGGCCTGACTCTCACCTGACTCTCACCTGACTTTGGCCTGACTCTGGCCTGACTCTCACCTGACTTTGGCCTGACTCTGGCCTGACTCTCACCTGACTCTGGCCTGACTCTGACCTGATTCTGGCCTGACTCTGACCTGATTCTGACCTGAATCTCACCTGACTCTCACCTGACTCTGGCCTGACTCTCACCTGACTCTGGCCTGACTCTGACCTGATTCTGGCCTGACTCTGACCTGATTCTGACCTGACTCTCACCTGACTCTGGCCTGACTCTCACCTGATTCTGGCCTGACTCTGACCTGATTCTGACCTGACTCTCACCTGACTCTGGCCTGACTCTCACCTGACTCTGGCCTGACTCTGATCTGATCTGACACTGATCAGAGTGTGATTAGCATAATTGGACTGATTTTTTCGAATGATAGAAAATCAATCGTGTGACCCTAGCCTTAAAAAAATGTCCTTTTTTTGCATAAGGGTATGGTCACACATGACATTTTTTCAGCATATTTTTTAAAACATTTGTTGGGGGTGGAAAATAAGCTGCATTTTACAGCACCTAGCAAAAACAATGACATGTTGGAAATCTGATGCAAATGCAACTTTCTTTTCCTGACTGCATTTGAGCATTGCTGCATATTTGAAAAATCTGCAGCAGTCAGTTCTTTCAGAGTTTTTGCATCATTTTACCCACTATACTGCAAAAATGCTGAAAAAACACAGCATAAGATATGTTTTGTATGAGACAAGAAGCAAAAATATGACTGCACAGTTGCTGCTGGATCATGAACAGGTAACAGTCCCTTCAATGTAGAACAAGGATCCAGAGTCACGGTAGAGGTGCTCGCAGGAATGAGAATGAACCAGCAGGAATAAAAAGAGATATACGGCAACACTCACCGATCCAGATGAAATGCAAAATCTTTATTGAAGACTCTTAAACAGACATCTCAGACGCGGTCCGGGACGGTGAAACAGGAAGGAGGTGAGCAGGATGTGACGACGGCCGTTTCGCGCTTACGTCAGCGCTTCAACGGGTCTCCGCTGACGTAAGCGCGAAACGGCCGTCGTCACATCCTGCTCACCTCCTTCCTGTTTCACCATCCCGGACCGCGTCTGAGATATCTGTTTAAGAGTCTTCAATAAAGATTTTGCATTTCATCTGGATCGGTGAGTGTTGCCGCATATCTCTTAAGATATGTTTTGTGTTTTTGTTGCATTTTTTTTTTGCTGCATTTTTGCTGCATCGTAGAAAGATCCCAGCTAATCCGCCTGAAACATGCACCACATAACACAGCAAAAATGCTGCAAATAACTGTTTTATACTGAGCATTTTTGCTGCTAAGAGAGTAGGTTTTGGTTGCGGAAAAAAAAAACGTTGCAAAAACGCCATGTGTGGATATACCCTTTCTTTTTTAAGAAACGTAAACCATTGCTCAAACTTGTCATTTTGCAATAACAGGTTGGAGATCAGTGCTCTGGAGCGAAACGGCTATACGGTAACATTTGTCTCCTCACTGTCAATAGTTATTTTGCATCTATAATCTGTTTATCTATTGTATCTGTCTCACATGTAGATACAAAATTGCTGAGTGCACACTCTGCTCCGGGACGATCAATCTCACAATTTGCTGACTGTCTATTTTTTTATTTTTATTTTACTTCACTTTGGCCAATAATGCGATGATGAAGATTTTTGCTTACACACAAATTCAACGGCTCTGTGCATGAGACTGATTAAAAAAAAAATAACCGCGGTGCATAAAATATGGCTTCCCGACAGCAAGCGGCGGTTCTGATGGATGAAAACGATTACAGCAAATATTTCTATAGAATAAGCTGTGATGAATCTGCGCTCGCCGCCTCTGCACCGCGCACTCCTTATGCCAAGATCCGAAAAAAAAAATTCTGGCGTCCGTACAAGTCCCAGAGAAAACAAACATCATTCATTGCTGATTTTACACTCAGGTTCAAAGTTTCCTTCTAAACACAACGTATCCCCCAGAGCATTCGCCCTCATTTATCACCATCCATGTTCTTCCTACCTGCGGAGTTACTGATTAATGGCGGCTAACACTCAAAAAAGGCAACATTTCGGCTGATATTTTATTATCCGCCAACTCCTTTTGGTTCGGCAGTGAGAAAGGGCAGGGATAAATATGTTCAGACCCCTATGTTAATATATTCAGACCCCTTATATCAATATAAAAAAAATAAATACAAAATTTTAAAATTTTGAATCCTCATGAAGATATAAAAAAGCTAAAATAAAGCATATTTTGTTTCTTTCTGCATCTGTAAGAGTCAGATCAATCAAAATATTAAATTATTAAACCCATATGGTAAATGTTGTAAAGGAGAAAAAAAAAATTCTGAATTTTCTGTTTTTCCATCAAACCTCTGCAAAAAAAAAAAAAAAGGAAGAAAGAAAGTGATCAGAACATTGTGGTATAAATGAAAAATGTCCGCTCACCATGCAAAAAACAAGCCCTAACATAACTCCATCAATGGAAAAAGAAAGGTACAGATCTTAGAAAATAGAGAGCAAACCAATTTTTTTTTACTAATTTCTGAAGTTCTATTTTTTAGCATTGTTTATAAAAACTGATTCTTATGGTCAGTAAGAACTGTGAATGGGTGTTTGGCCCCCTCAAGGAGGTTCCTCCACTCCTCCAGAGACAACTTGACTGCAAGAAGTTCACGATTGTCGATGTCATAATAAAGTTCTGGGGAGAGAATTTTCGGGAAAAAAAAAAAACAAGGCCTCAAATACGTTAGAGTTGTGGAACCATGGGAGAGCACCGCTCCCATCCCTACGTCAGAGGCAGCCACTTCCACCACAAAAGGCTTATTGACCTCAGACTGGACCAAAACTGGAGCTGAGGGAAAGGCCTTCTGAAGTGTATCAAAAGCCTTAATGGCCGCCAATCTCCAATTAGACACGTCTGGGTTATGGGTAAGATCGGTGAGAGGTTTCACCACTTTAGAAAAACCCTTAATAATTGACAAATCCCCCCAAAACAGTTCAATGCCTTGAGGATAACAGGCTGTGCCCGCACTAACACCACCCTCAGCTTCTCAGGGTCCATCCAAGACTCCATGGGGGAAAAACAGCTCCCAGGAACCCCAACTCCTGCACTTTGAATGCACATTTTTGTCTTTTGACATAAAGATGATGATTCTCTAATCTTTTCAGGACAGTGCAGACATGGACCCTATGGGCAGCCAGGTCTCTGGAGAAGATGAGAATATCATCGATGTAAATTGTAAATACCCAAAAGATCACGGAAAACTACTATAATACTGCCCCCTATATACAAGAATATAACTACTACAATACTGCTCCTATGTACAAGAATATAGCTACTATAACACTGCCTCCTATGTACAAGAATATAACTACTATAATACTGCCCCCTATGTACAAGAATATAACTACTATAATACTGCCCCTATGTACAAGAATATAACTACTATAATACTGCCCCCTATGTACAAGAATATAACTACTATAATACTGCCCGTATGTACAAGAATATAACTACTATAATACTGCTCCTATGTACAAGAATATAACTACTATAATACTGCCCCCTATGTACAAGAATATAACTACTATAATACTGCCCCCTATGTACAAGATATAACTACTATAATACTGCTCCTATGTACAAGAATATAACTACTATAATACTGCCTCTATGTACAAGAATATAACTACTATAATACTGCCCCTATGTACAAGAATATAACTACTATAATACTGCTCCTATGTACAAGAATATAACTACTATAATACTGCCTCTATGTACAAGAATATAACTACTATAATACTGCTCCTATGTACAAGAATATAACTACTATAATACTGCTTCTATGTACAAGAATATAACTACTATAATACTGCTCCTATGTACAAGAATATAACTACTATAATACTGCCCCTATGTACAAGAATATAACTACTATAATACTGCTCCTATGTACAAGAATATAACTACTATAATACTGCCCCCTATGTACAAGATATAACTACTATAATACTGCTCCTATGTACAAGAATATAACTACTATAATACTGCTCCTATGTACAAGAATATAACTACTATAATACTGCCTCTATGTACAAGAATATAACTACTATAATACTGCTCCTATGTACAAGAATATAACTACTATAATACTGCTTCTATGTACAAGAATATAACTACTATAATACTGCTCCTATGTACAAGAATATAACTACTATAATACTGCTCCTATGTACAAGAATATAACTACTATAATACTGCCCCTATGTACAAGAATATAACTACTATAATACTGCCCCTATGTACAAGAATATAACTACTATAATACTGCTGCTATGTACAAGAATATAACTACTATAATACTGCTCCTATTTACAAGAATATAACTACTATAATACTGCCCCTATGTACAAGAATATAACTACTATAATACTGCTCCTATGTACAAGAATATAACTACTATAATACTGCCCCTATGTACAAGAATATAACTACTATAATACTGCCCCTATGTACAAGAATATAACTACTATAATACTGCCCCTATGTACAAGAATATAACTACTATAATACTGCTCCTATGTACAAGAATATAACTACTATAATACTGCCCCTGTGTACAAGAATATAACTACTATAATACTGCCCCTATGTACAAGAATATAACTACTATAATACTGCCCCTATGTACAAGAATATAACTACTATAATACTGCCCCTATGTACAAGAATATAACTACTATAATACTGCCCCCTATGTACAAGAATATAACTACTATAATACTGCCCCTATGTACAGGAATATAACTATTATAATACTGCCCCTGTGTACAAGAATATAACTACTATAATACTGCTCCTATGTACAGGAATATAACTACTATAATACTGCTCCTATGTACAAGAATATAACTACTATAATACTGCTCCTATGTACAAGAATATAACTACTATAATACTGCTCCTATGTACAAGAATATAACTACTATAATACTGGCCCTATGTACAAGAATATAACTACTATAATACTGCCCCTATGTACAAGAATATAACTACTATAATACTGCCCCCTATGTACAAGAATATAACTACTATAATACTGCTCCTATGTACAAGAATATAACTACTACTAGATGGTGGCCCGATTCTAACGCATCGGGTATTCTAGAGTATGCATGTCCATGTAGAATATTGCCCATTTACGTAGTATATTGCCCAGCGACGTAGTATATTGCCCAGCTACATAGTATACAGCACAGCGACGTAGGATATTGCGCAGCTACGTAGTATATTGCACAGAGCCACATAGTATATTGCACAGCTTTGTAGTATATTGCCCAGCCTTGTAGTATATTGCCCAGCCTTGTAGTATACAGCAGAGCCACGTAGGATATTGCCCAGTGACGTAGTATATTACCGAGGCACGTACAGGGCCAAAAAATAAAAAATAAACATACTCACCTAACGATCCGAGGGCCCCTTGTAGTGTATCATACTCACCATTCTTGTCGCTGCTCCTCTGCGTCCTGCCTCTTCTCTTCCTGGGATCCTGTGCAGATGGTAGTGCTCGGCTTCAGGAAAATGGCCGCTGGATGCTGCGCGTGCGCAGATCGAGATCGCGGCGGCCATTTTCCTGAAGCCGAGTTCCATTGCAAGTGCCAGGGCTGGTGGGAGCAGGACCTATAAAGACGTCGCGGTCACATGACCGTGACGTCGCGGCAGGTCCTTGCCGCACACCAGCCCTGGGACGGGACCGGACCGCAAGCTGACGCTTGTAATGGAGCGGTCCAGGGAGCGTGGCGAGGAGTGAGAAAGGCGGCGGAGGGTGAGTATAGCAGGTTTTTTTTTAAATTATTTTTAACATTACATTTTGTACTATTGATGCCGCATAGGCAGCGTCAATAGTACAAAGTTGGGGACACACAGGGTTAATAGCAGCGGTAACGGAGTGCGTTACCCGCGGCATAACGCGGTCCATTACCGCCGGCATTAACCCTGTGTGAGCGGTGTATGCGGGCGCCGGCAGTGAGTGCGGGGAGTAAGCGGCCATTTTTTTCTGGACTGTGCGCGTCGCTGATTGGTCGCGGCAGCCATGACAGGCAGCTGCCGAGACCAATCAGCGAACGAATAACGGTGACAGACAGAAGGACAGACGGAAGTACCCTTAGACAATTATATATATAGATAATACTGCTCCTATATACAAGAATATAACTACTATAATACTGCCCCTTTGTACAAGAATATAACTACTATAATACTGCCCCTATGTACAGGAATATAACTATTATAATACTGCCCTTGTGTACAAGAATATAACTACTATAATACTGCTCCTATGTACAGGAATATAACTACTATAATACTGCTGCTATGTACAAGAATATAACTACTATAATACTGCTCCTATGTACAAGAATATAACTACTATAATACTGCTCCTATGTACAGGAATATACTATAATACTGCTCCTATGTACAAGAATATAACTACTATAATACTGCTGCTATGTACAAGAATATAACTACTATAACTACTATAATACTGCTCCTATGTACAGGAATATAACTACTATAATACTGCTCCTATGTACAAGAATATAACTACTATAATACTGCTCCTATGTACAGGAATATAACTACTATAATACTGCTCCTATGTACAAGAATATAACTACTATAATACTGCTCCTATGTACAAGAATATAACTACTATAATACTGCTCCTATGTACAAGAATATAACTACTATAATACTGCTCCTATGTACAGGAATATAACTACTATAATACTGCTCCTATGTACAAGAATATAACTACTATAATACTGCTCCTATGTACAAGAATATAACTACTGTAATACTGCTCCTATGTACAAGAATATAACTACTATAATACTGCTCCTATGTACAAGAATATAACTACTATAATACTGCTCCTATGTACAGGAATATAACTACTATAATACTGCTCCTATGTACAAGAATATAACTACTATAATACTGCTCCTATGTACAAGAATATAACTACTGTAATACTGCTCCTATGTACAAGAATATAACTACTATAATACTGCTCCTATGTACAAGAATATAACTACTATAATACTGCTCCTATGTACAAGAATATAGCTAGTATAATACTGCTCCTATGTACAAGAATATAACTACTATAATACTGCCCCTATGTACAAGAATATAACTACTATAATACTGCCCCCTATGTACAAGAATATAACTACTATAATACTGCTCCTATGTACAAGAATATAACTACTACTAGATGGTGGCCCGATTCTAACGCATCGGGTATTCTAGAGTATGCATGTCCATGTAGAATATTGCCCATTTACGTAGTATATTGCCCAGCGACGTAGTATATTGCCCAGCTACATAGTATACAGCACAGCGACGTAGGATATTGCGCAGCTACGTAGTATATTGCACAGAGCCACATAGTATATTGCACAGCTTTGTAGTATATTGCCCAGCCTTGTAGTATATTGCCCAGCCTTGTAGTATACAGCAGAGCCACGTAGGATATTGCCCAGTGACGTAGTATATTACCGAGGCACGTACAGGGCCAAAAAATAAAAAATAAACATACTCACCTAACGATCCGAGGGCCCCTTGTAGTGTATCATACTCACCATTCTTGTCGCTGCTCCTCTGCGTCCTGCCTCTTCTCTTCCTGGGATCCTGTGCAGATGGTAGTGGTCGGCTTCAGGAAAATGGCCGCTGGATGCTGCGCGTGCGCAGATCGAGATCGCGGCGGCCATTTTCCTGAAGCCGAGTTCCATTGCAAGTGCCAGGGCTGGTGGGAGCAGGACCTATAAAGACGTCGCGGTCACATGACCGTGACGTCGCGGCAGGTCCTTGCCGCACACCAGCCCTGGGACGGGACCGGACCGCAAGCTGACGCTTGTAATGGAGCGGTCCGGGGAGCGTGGCGAGGAGTGAGAAAGGCGGCGGAGGGTGAGTATAGCAGGTTTTTTTTTAAATTATTTTTAACATTACATTTTGTACTATTGATGCCGCATAGGCAGCGTCAATAGTACAAAGTTGGGGACACACAGGGTTAATAGCAGCGGTAACGGAGTGCGTTACCCGCGGCATAACGCGGTCCATTACCGCCGGCATTAACCCTGTGTGAGCGGTGTATGCGGGCGCCGGCAGTGAGTGCGGGGAGTAAGCGGCCATTTTTTTCTGGACTGTGCGCGTCGCTGATTGGTCGCGGCAGCCATGACAGGCAGCTGCCGAGACCAATCAGCGAACGAATAACGGTGACAGACAGAAGGACAGACGGAAGTACCCTTAGACAATTATATATATAGATAATACTGCTCCTATATACAAGAATATAACTACTATAATACTGCCCCTTTGTACAAGAATATAACTACTATAATACTGCCCCTATGTACAGGAATATAACTATTATAATACTGCCCTTGTGTACAAGAATATAACTACTATAATACTGCTCCTATGTACAGGAATATAACTACTATAATACTGCTGCTATGTACAAGAATATAACTACTATAATACTGCTCCTATGTACAAGAATATAACTACTATAATACTGCTCCTATGTACAGGAATATAACTACTATAATACTGCTGCTATGTACAAGAATATAACTACTATAACTACTATAATACTGCTCCTATGTACAGGAATATAACTACTATAATACTGCTCCTATGTACAAGAATATAACTACTATAATACTGCTCCTATGTACAGGAATATAACTACTATAATACTGCTCCTATGTACAAGAATATAACTACTATAATACTGCTCCTATGTACAAGAATATAACTACTATAATACTGCTCCTATGTACAAGAATATAACTACTATAATACTGCTCCTATGTACAGGAATATAACTACTATAATACTGCTCCTATGTACAAGAATATAACTACTATAATACTGCCCCTATGTACAAGAATATAACTACCATAATACTGCCTCTATGTACAAGAATATAACTACTATAATACTGCTCCTATGTACAAGAATATAACTACTATAATACTGCCCCTATGTACAAGAATATAACTACTATAATACTGCTCCTATGTACAAGAATATAACTACTATAATACTGCCCCTATGTACAAGAATATAACTACTATAATACTGCCCCTATGTACAAGAATATAACTACTATAATACTGCCCCTATGTACAAGAATATAACTACTATAATACTGCCCCTATGTACAAGAATATAACTACTATAATACTGCCCCTATGTACAAGAATATAACTACTATAATACGGCCCCCTATGTACAAGAATATAACTACTATAATACTGCCCCTATGTACAAGAATATAACTACTATAATACTGCCCCTATGTACAAGAATATAACTACTATAATACTGCCCCTATGTACAAGAATATAACTACTATAATACTGCCCCTATGTACAAGAATATAACTACTATAATACTGCCCCTATGTACAAGAATATAACTACTATAATACTGCCCCTATGTACAAGAATATAACTACTATAATACTGCCCCTATGTACAAGAATATAACTACTATAATACTGCCCCTATGTACAAGAATATAACTACTATAATACTGCCCCTATGTACAAGAATATAACTACTATAATACTGCTCCTATGTACAAGAATATAACTACTATAATACTGCTCCTATGTACAAGAATATAACTACTATAATACTGCCCCTGTGTACAAGAATATAACTACTATAATACTGCTCCTATGTACAAGAATATAACTACTATAATACTGCTCCTATGTACAAGAATATAACTACTATAATACTGCCCCTATGTACAAGAATATAACTACTATAATACTGCTCCTATGTACAAGAATATAACTACTATAATACTGCTCCTATGTACAAGAATATAACTACTATAATACTGCCTCCTGCTGTTACTTTGTATTCTTATCTGAGTTACTCCGCTCTCCTCCCGGTAGTGCACATAGATTCCTATAATGGCATGTATCTAACATCTTTCTCTTTGTGGTTGTATTTTTTCCTCCATGTTTGACCTCCTATAATAGTCCATGAGCCGGGCCAGATATCGGTACCACCCGGAGTGACTAATTTTCTTTGGTATTTTTAGGTAGATGCATGTCTGTAGTTTATTTTTTGATATGATAGCCCTTACATATACGTAGCTTATTAACCCCTTCAGCCCTAGGCCTATTTGTACCCAAGTGCCTAAGCCAATCTGACCTGTGCCACTTCATGGGCTAATAACTTTGGAACGCTTTCACCTATCCAAGCCATTCTGAGATTGTTTTCTCGTGACATATTGTACTTCACGTCAGTGCTAAATGGGAGTCAATATATTTTACCTTTCTATATAAAAAAATGCTAAATATTCGGAAATTTTGGAAAAATCGGCAATTTTTTAACTTTGAAATTCTCTGCTTTTTACAAAAATACTGATACCCCCCATAATAGTTATTAATTTACACTCCCCACATGTTTACTTCATATTGGCATCATTTTGAAAATGAAACCTTATTGTTTTACGACGTAATAGGGCTTATAGTTTTATGCGCAATTTTTCACATTTACAGCAAAACCCACTTTTCAAAGGACCAAGTCACTTCTGAAGTCACTTTAAGGGGCTTACATAACAGAAACCACCCATAAATTACCCCATTTTGCAAACTACACCCCTCAAGCTGTTCAAAACTCATTTTTAAAAACTGTTAACCCTTTAGGTGTTCCACAGGAATTTTAGCAGAATGAAGGCGAAATTTCAAAATTTCATTTTTTTTCCAGATATTACATTGTAATCCAATTTTACCTGCAACCTAGCAAGGGTTAACGGCAAACCCAAACTTGGTTACCCTAATTCTGCAGTTTATAGAAACACCCCACATGTACTCGTAAACTAAAGTATGGGCACACAGCACAGCTCAACACGGAAGGAGCGCTATGTGGTTTTTGGGTGGCGGATTCACTGGAAGAAATCTAGGGGGCCATGTCACATTTGAAGGCTGCCTGAGGTACCCCCACAGTGGAAACCCCAAAAAGTGACCCTATTTTGGAAACTACACCCCCAAGGAATCTTTTAGGGGGTATAGTGACCACTTTGACCCAACCAGTGTTTCACAGTAGTTGGAAACACTTGGTTGAGAAAATGGAAAAAGTGCATTTTTTACATGAAGGTGTCATTTTAGGCTCATTTTTTTATTTTTAAGAGGTGTACCAGCAAAAAATGCACCCCACTATTTGTTCACCAATCTCTCCCGAACACAACAACACCCGATATGTTGTCGTACACTGCAGTATTGGGGAACGGCAGGCCTCGGAAGGGAAGGAGCGCCAAATGACTTTTGGAGTGCAAATTTTACTGGAAGAAATCTAGGGGGCTATGTCACATTTGAAGACACCCTGAGGTGCCCCAACACACGCACACACACTGAGCAATCCGACAGATGATACCATGGTGTTTTGCCTATGACAAGGTCAACTATGCCCGATACCTAACCTATTACTATGCCACAATGTCTCGGCTGCCCATAGAACACCCAGAGGTCCATGAATACTTCATGCAAGGTGGCTTTTCGGTCCAGATCGGTAGCAAGAATCCTTTTGGACGAATTCCTGTGGACCAGACCATTGAAGAGACAATCAACAAAGACACCCAGACACCAGGGGGCACAAAAGGCTTCAGCCTCAAAGTTGGAGCTGTTTCCAGGTTCTACCTGACATCAGAGTACCGCAGTATGTACTTGAGGCAGCTGAGGGCCCTGGTAGGCCAACAATATACTGACTTCAGCCATTCAGACCTACAGGTGTCTAGGATTAGAAGAGATGAAGCCGATGTCCAATCTTTCGTTCAACTGCTGGAGACAGGTTGGGTGAACCCCTTCAACAAAGAGCATAATGGTGAACTTATCAGTTTGTCAACAGCGACTGTAGCACCACCAGATGTAGCCAAAGACCTTCAAGGGGCATACAGTATAGGAGAGGATGCATATCAAACATTCAAGGATGAGCGTTTGGGTACCGATAAGCCAACTACATTGTTTCATGACAAGATGACGAAGAACAAACTTAAAACGTTCTCTAACATCCAAATGAAGACACGCAGACAAGGTCTTGGCAAGGAGGTAATTTTGAAGGCTGACAGAAACCTATTTGGCCAGATGATACTTGTAGCTGAGAACAGAAAGCTACAAATGAGTGATGTCTTGACTCATCCCCTGGGTCCATTGCCATGGGCACTTGCCAATGGTGATGGGTCTATCCGCAAGACCAACAAGGCTGCCCTCGCAAGGGAGTTGGAGAGGAATGCTCGTCCTGCAGAAGTGATCCCCGAGCCCTCTGCAACCATCATTGATGGGATGAGCCTGGTTCAGAAACTGAAGGGAAACAATGCAACATTTGGCCAGCTAGCAGGCACAGCAATGAGTCGCGCTATCCATGAGGGTGCTAAGAGCAAGCGCATTGATATTGTCTTTGACGTCTACAAGGAGACATCCATCAAAGATACAGAAAGAGTCAACAGATATGAAGGCACAGGGATCCATTTCAAGAACATTCAACATGGGCACAACATCCAGCAGTGGAAAAAGCTTCTAAGTAGTTCCTCCAACAAGGCAAGTCTCATAAAGTTTCTGGTAGAAGAATGGAAGGCGAAACACCACAGGGAGAAGCTTGAGGAGAAGGAGCTGTATGTCACATGTGAGCAGCTCTGCTTTAAGATCACCAAAGAACAGTGGGAAGAGGCTGCTGACCTTAAGTCAAATCAAGAAGAAGCAGACACACGCCTCCTTCTCCATGCTCTTCATGCAGCAGAATCTGGTTACAAGTCGGTCATCATCACTTCGGAGGATACTGATGTCATGGTCCTGTGTCTGGGCATGTGCCACAAAATCCCATCCCACCTGTTCCAGAAATGCGGTACACAGAACCGGACAAGATTCCTGGATATCACCACTCTGAGCCGAACATTGGGAGGCAGCGTATGTGATTCATTGATTGGTATGCATGCATTTACAGGCTGTGACACCGTCAGTGCATTCGCTGGCCGTGGGAAGATGACGACACTCAAGCAGTTGAAGATGAACAAGACATACCAGGATGCCTTTCAGGAAGTTGGTCGTTCATGGGAAGTGTCTACCGAACTTTTTGAGAAGTTACAGGAAATCACCTGCCACATGTACCTGCCAACTACCCAAACAACTGAGGTAAACAGGCTCCGTTATCAGCTGTTCTGTGCCAGACGTGGAGTGGTAGAGTCAAGTCAACTCCCTCCTTGCCAGGACTGCCTTTTCATGCATGCACTGCGTGCAAACTACCAGGCTGCGATCTGGAGGAGAAGTCTGCAGAGCCAGCCATGGGTTGCAAACCCAACAGACTGCGGTTGGATGATAGATAACGACGGAAAGCTTGTTGTCAAGTGGATGCAAGGGGCACCAGCACCAGAAGCTATTATACAGCTACTGTCCTGCAAGTGTGTGCGGTCATGTGAACTTCCTCAGTGTACTTGCCTCAGCAATGGCCTGAAGTGCACAGACATGTGCAGATTACAGACATGCCAGAACAAGGGTACTGAAGACGAGCCAGTAGAACAACAGTCAGATTCAGAGTCCGATGTTGAAGATATTATGGAGTAACATATATATATATATATATATATATATATATATATATATATATATATGCACATGACATGTTCAGTGTGTATTTACATAACTTGGATTAAATTTTGTTACAAATACTACATCTAGTCACTCCGGGTGGTCCCGATATCGTCATATTTGGTTCTTGGCTCATGCTAAAATTCCTGTGGAACACCTAAAGGGTTAACAGTTTTTAAAAATGAGTTTTGAACAGCTTGAGGGGTGTAGTTTGCAAAATGGGGTAATTTATGGGTGGTTTCTGTTATGTAAGCCCCTTAAAGTGACTTCAGAAGTGACTTGGTCCTTTGAAAAGTGGGTTTTGCTGTAAATGTGAAAAATTGCGCATAAAACTATAAGCCCTATTACGTCGTAAAACAATAAGGTTTCATTTTCAAAATGATGCCAATATGAAGTAAACATGTGGGGAGTGTAAATTAATAACTATTATGGGGGGTATCAGTATTTTTGTAAAAAGCAGAGAATTTCAAAGTTAAAAAATTGCCGATTTTTCCAAAATTTCCGAATATTTAGCATTTTTTTATATAGAAAGGTAAAATATATTGACTCCCATTTAGCACTGACGTGAAGTACAATATGTCACGAGAAAACAATCTCAGAATGGCTTGGATAGGTGAAAGCGTTCCAAAGTTATTAGCCCATGAAGTGGCACAGGTCAGATTGGCTTAGGCACTTGGGTACAAATAGGCCTAGGGCTGAAGGGGTTAATAAGCTACGTATATGTAAGGGCTATCATATCAAAAAATAAACTACAGACATGCATCTACCTAAAAATACCAAAGAGAATTAGTCACTCCGCTTGGTACCGATATCGTCAAATTTGGTTCTTGGCTCATGGACTATAACAATCTTTGTCCCCGGCTATGGTTTGGGCTCGGTGCGCATCGCTGCCCTGTTCTATTCTCTACACATTATTTGTATACACATACACCTATTCTCTACATACCAGTCACGCTTTGGTTCTGACTCGCACAGAGTTTTTCCTGGGGGCTTCTACAGAAACATAATTTTGCTTCCCAGTCTTGGGAACGTCTTTGACGCTTATTCTGGTGGACGCAGACCAAAACATAAAGAAGTTTTGGTCTAGCGTCTGAAACTACAATATAATTCTCAACAATAATTTATTGAAGAGAGGCAGACTCTTTCCTTCTTGTACTTCAGGCCGAAGTGTTATCAAAATGGAAGTCTTTCAAATAGGATTACACAGGCATTCTGACCTTTATTTCTAAGTAACTACATCAGCATCATCAGGTCTAAGAGATCTATTTAATTATGTACACTACCGTTCAAAAGTTTAGGGTCACCCAGACAATTCTGTGTTTTCCATGATAACTCATACTGTTATTAATCAAATGAATGTAAAATCTAGTCCAGACATTGATGAGGTTAAAAAAAAAGATTTTTATTTGAAATAATAATTTTCTCCTTCAATCTTTGTTCCCTCTGCAGTAATTCCAGCATTGCAGACCTTTGGCATTCTAGCAGTTAATTTGCTGAGGTAATCTGGAGAACTTTCCCCCCATGCTTCCAGAAGCCCCTCCACAAGTTGGTTTGGCTTGTTCTGCACTTTTTTGGCACCATACGGTCAAGCTGCTCCCACAACAGCTCAATGAGGCTGAGATCCGGTGACTGCGCTGGCCGCTCCATTACACATAGAATACCGGCTGCCGGCTTCTTCCCTAAATAGTTATTGCATAATTTGGAGGTGGCTTTGGGTCATTGTCCTGTTGTTGGATGAAATTGGCTCCAATCAAGCGCTGTCCACAGAGTATGGCATGGGGCTGCACAATGGAGTGATAGCCTTCCTTATTCAATATCCCTTTTACCTTGTACAAATCTCCCACTTTACCAGCACCAAAGCAACCCCAGACCATCACATTACCTCCACCATGCTTGACAGGTGGCGTCACACTCTTCCAGCGTCTTTTCAGTTGTTCTGCGTCTCACAAATGTTCTTCTGTGTGATCCGAACACCTCAAACTTGGCTTGGTCTGTCCATAACACTTTTTTCCAATCTTCCTCTGACCAATATCTGTGTTCTTTTGCCCATATTAATCTTTTCCTTTTATTAGCCAGTCGCAGATATGGCTTTTTCTTTGCCACTCTGCCCTGAAGGCCAGCTTCCCGGAGTTGCCTCTTCACTGTAGACGTTGACACTGGGGTTTTGCGTGTACTATTTAATGAAGCTGCCAGTTGAGGACCTGTGAGGCGTCGATTTCTCAAACTACAGACTCTAATGTACTTGTCTTGATGCTCAGTTGTGCAGCGCGGCCTCCCACTTCTCTTTCTACTCTGGTTAGAGCCGGTTTGTGCTCTCCTCTGAAGGGAGTTGGACACACCGTTGTAGGAAGATATTGCATTACAAACCAGACGTTTGCAGCTAGAATAGTCATTTACATTAACAATGTATAGAGTGTATTTCTGAATCATTTAATGTTAGCTTCATTGGAAAAAACTGTGCTGTTCTTTCAAAAATAAGTGACCCTAAACTTTTGAACGGTAGTGTATGCAATTTGTATTGTGAAATCTGTTCAGATTAAGAGGGAGATTTTGAGTATTTGTCACATTTATACTTTTCTCCATGTTCTAACATAGCCTGCCCTTGCCTCTAACAGCAGCAAACAGAGCAGGCCTAAACAACATACGGTACATGGGTCGCATGTGGCCCGCCTAAGCATGTTGTGTGGCCAGCACTGCTGTCCTGCAGATGGTTCTCTCTCTTTATTCAAATATATTTGCGTCTTTCAGATGTGAATGGGGGGACATTATGGAGTGGGGCAGTGTGAGGGAACATAATGAGGAAGGGCTAAGTGTGGGGGATATTATGAAAGGGGCTGTCAGGACTCTGAACATTTTTTATTACCTTTTGTGCATTACTGCCCTTTTCCAAGATGGCGTCTTTGGTCTCATGAGAGGACATGTGAGAGGACATTATGGAGAGGGGCAGTGTGGGGGGGATATTATGGAGGGGCAGTGTGGGGGGACATTATGGAGTGTAGTGTGAGATGGCATTATGGAGAGGGGCAGTGTGGATGGGACATTATGGAAAGGGGCAGTGTGAGGGAACAATGAAGAAGGGCTATGTGTGGGGGATATTATGAAAGGGGCTGAGTAGTGGATATATTATGAAGAGGGGCAGTATGGGGGGACATTACGGATAGGGGAAGTGTAAGAGGACTTTATGGAGAGGGGCAGTGTTTGGGGAACAATATGGAGAGGGGTAGTATGGGGAATACTATGGAGAGGGGCGTGAAGGGGATATTTTGTGTAGAAAGCTCAGTGAGTGGCAATAATAATTTATTCAGTGGTGCAGCATGGGAGATATTTTATTTACGGGGCAGTATATTCCTGTGTAGGGAGGTGCTGCTGAAAACGGAAAAGTGGTAAGTCTACAGAGACGAACTCTGGGCGTGAAATCTCATCATGGCATCTGTACTACATGGAGACAAAAGAGATGGGAACGACTTGAATCAGAGAAAATGTCACTTATAAGACACCTGATGTAAATATTAATTTTTTATACTGCCTGCATCTCATCAGTACTGTGGTTCCTGTATGGTCACCAGTCTGATGATGGCTGGTAACATCAACTCCCAGCATCTCCTTACCACAGTTAAGGACATAACTGGATTTATAGTTTCAAGTAATGCATATAGATATGGCGCTGGCCTGATATTACAGTTGTTCGCTGTACTAAGTTTGCTGCTGTATACATGTACTGACGATGGTTGTTGCGCTGTACTCATGTACTGACGGTGGTTCTGGCGTCGCATACATGTGCTGACAGTGGTTCTGATTTTGTACACATGTAGCAATCCATAATATACTTTTTTGGGTATGTTAAAAGTTAAAAATCCTGAAAACGTAGAGATTTGAGATTATAAGAAGGAACTGCCTAGTTTCTGCCGCAAACACTCAGCTTAACCCCTTCATGACCTTGGGATTTTCCGTTTTTCCGTGTTTCTTTTTTCGCTCCCCTCCTTCCCAGAGCCATAACTTATTTATTTTTCTGTCAATTTGGCCATGTGAGGGCTTATTTTTTGCGGGATGAGATGTCCTTTTGAAAGACATCATTGGTTTTACCATGTCATGTACTAGAAAACAGGAAAATAATTCCAAGTGAGGCGAAATTGCAAAAAAAGTGCAATCTCACACTTGTTTTTTGTTTGGCTTTTTTGCTAGGTTCACTAAATGCTAAAACTGACCTGCCATTATGATTCTCCAGGTCAGTACGAGTTCATAGACACCTAACATGACTAGGTTATTTTTTATCTAAGTGGTGAAAAAAAAAGCCAAACTTTGCTAAAAAAAATATATATATATTTGCGCCATTTTCCGATACTCGTAGCGTCTCCATTTTTCATGATCTGGGGTCGGTTTAGGGCTTATTTTTTGCGTGCCGAGCTGGCATTTTTAATGATACCATTTCGGTGCAGATACGTTCTTTTGATCGCCCATTATTGCATTTTAATGCAATGTCGCAGCGACCAAAAAAAGTAATTCTGGCGTTTCGAATTTTTTTTCTCGCTACGCCGTTTAGCGATCATATTAATGCTTTTTTTTATTGATCGGGCGATTCTGAACGCGGCGATACCAAATATGTGTAGGTTTGATTTTTTTTAATTGATTTATTTTGATTGGGGCGAAAGGGGGGTGATTTAAACTTTTATATTTTTTTTATTTTTTTCACATTTTTTTTTACTTTTTTTTAACTTTTGCCATGCTTCTATAGCCTCCATGGGAGGCTAGAAGCTGGCACAACACGATCGGCTCTGCTACATAGCAGCGATCTGCTGTTCGCAGCAGAAAATCAGGTGTGCTGTGAGCGCCGACCACAGGGTGGCGCTCACAGCTGCCGGGGATCAGTAACCATAGAGGTCTCAAAGACCTCTATGGTTACAATGTACAAGCATCGCCGACCTCCGATCATGTGACGAGGGTCGGCGATGCGCTCATTTCCGGCCGCCCGGCCGGAAGAGCAGGTTAAATGCCGCTGTCTGCGTTTGACACCGGCATTTAACTAGTTAATAGGCGTGGGTAGATTCTGCCCGCGCCTATTATGGGCACATGTCAGCTGTTCAAAACAGCTGACATGTCCCGGCTTTGATGCGGGCTCACCGCCGGAGCCCGCATCAAAAAGGGGCTTCTGACCTCGGACGTACTATCCTGTCCGAGGTCAGAAAGGGGTTAAATTAGCCTGTGTCCACACTAATTTTTGGGGGAGCATAAACCCTCCAAATCTTCCTCAAATACTGAAAACTTGGTTCTGGTGATGTATTAATGTACTGATGGTGGTTCTGGTGATGTATTCATGTAAGTACCCCTTTAAATTTTTTTTACAGCAATTGGGATTGATTCAATGTGACAATGGGGCACTTGGACAAAAAAAATAATGTGCACCCCTGAATCAGCGAATCAGAGCGAGCTTCTATTTCTACAGCTTAACCTTTCCGGTCATTCACTGACAGCAATATTAAGAGGTTAGATCCAGGATCTGGTCCTTACCATTACCCTTCACCCATGGCTGCCATATTGGTATTCCTATAAATTACAGGTGATAGGTAATTTTTGACAATATGTTGCAATGTAATGCAGTGTATTATACAAGTGCAAAAAAATCCCAAAGTTAATTTCCCTTTTTGACAGTTAAAATTTTTTATTGAATTGAATTAAAAATTTGGATGAACAAATAATTTGGATGAAGATTCTCCTTAATACGAATTTATTGCAACTCACTCTGGACGCTTTCAGCAATATGGCGGCCTACCGGCTGCTATTTTGCTGAAGTGTAGATGGCAGGGAAAGGAGTTAAAAAAATACTGACCTTGCTGCTCACCTGCACCGATACTACTACTACTACTACTACCGTCTGGCTTCTCCCTTCCTCCTTCCGCCATACGACATCCTCCTTCTACATTTTGCACGGGGTCTTCTAGTGCCAAGCAAACCCCTGATGACATCATGTCATGACATCTGAGGCCTAGTTAGCGCGTTGGACGGCAGACGTCATGATGTCACAGCAAGTCACATGATGTCAGAGGCCTACTCGGTGCTGGAAACCCCAGTGCAGAATGTAGATGCCTGAAGAGGACATTGTGTGCCGGAAGAGGGAAGCAAGTAAAGTCCATACAGAGCGGATGACCAGACAGTGAGTTGTGGGTAAGTGGGACCCATGAAAGACAAGGTGAGTAATATTTATATAATTTTTATTCCTTTCATTGCCCTCTAAAACGCAGAAAAATGGCAGCTTGCTGGCCACAAACAGCCAAATGGGGAATGGGAGGTGAGTATAAGCTTTTTTTATTTTATCGGGACAAAGCGTAGAGTTAATCCACTGGAGAATCTGTGGTCAGACTAGAAGATCGCTGTTTACCAGAGAAAACATCTAACGTGAAGGAGCTGGAGCAGTTTTTCCTTGAGTAATAGGCAAAAATCCCAGTGTCCAGATGTGGAAAGTGTCACAGTTTCATTACTGAGTGTGGCCTAGGAATGTGTGAGTGACAGCTCAGCCGCCCTATGGGGTCTGGAGTGTGCTGGACTGTTGGTTGTATGAGTGACAGTCCAGTCATTCAATCTGATCCTGTGGTATGCTGTGCTATCAGCATTTTGAATGACAGCCCTGCTGCTCTATCTGGTTTAGTCTGTGGGCTTTTCCTCCTGTCGTTAATTATTTGTTAGGTATTTAGCTGGCTAGCTGTTAGTAGTCAGTGTCAGTTGTGGCTTTGCCTAAGCTGGATGTGTTTTCTTAGCTCTGTGTCCTCTGACCCTGTTGCCAGACATTGGATTTGACTTATCTTGTGGATTCCCCCTTCTGCTTTTTACGTTCTCTGACTTTGGGTTATCCGTTTGTTTTATTCCCTGGTTTTGGTGTACTCTCCAGGCATTTGACCCCAGACTGTTTCGTGACCATGCCGTTGATTTACCCTTCTGTACTTCGAGCCCTCCTGGTATCTGACCTCAGACCTCCTGACTACCCCGTCTCACGGCTTGCCTGTGAGTAGTGACTCAGCATCACAGAAAGCTCATAGAGACTTATCCAAAGCTACTTGCAGCTGGAATTGCCCCAAAAGGAGGCTCTACAAAGTACTGACTTTAGGGGCTGAATAGTTATGCACACTGATGTTTTCAGTTATTTTGTGATATTTTTGTGTTTTGCTTCGCAATAAAAAGAAATCCAAATGTTCCCAGGTTTAGGCATGGTATTCACAGGAACTGATGAAAATCCTCAAAAAAAGACAAAGAAAAGAACACAGTACCTACATGATGTTTTGTGCCAAGTGTCAGAAAGCTGGTTTGTGTCCTGGGTCATGGGTTTCCATCAGGACAATTACCCAAAATGTATTTCAAGAAGCCCCCAGAAATGGATGGAAACAAAGCGCTGGAGAGTTGTGAAGTGGCAGCAATCAGTCCGGATCTAAATCCAATTGATCACCTGTCGAGAGATCTTAAAATTGCTGTTGGTTATAGGAAGCGATTGATTTGTTATTTATTCCAAAGGGGGTGCACTCAAATATTAAGTTGAGGGTGCCAACAATTATGTCCGGCTCATTTTGGTGGTTTTGTGTGAAATTATGGTGTACGGCTGCATAGGCCCCTGATAAAAATGGATTTTTTTTTGTAGGGTTCTAATGTGCCAGTCATGAGAAATCTTTTGCTGAAGGAGTGTGGAAATTGAGATGGAAGTGCACTGGGGGTGTGGCAATGCACCTGGGTGGCATATTTTTTCTGTATTTATTTTTCAATTTTGAATTAATTAATATTTTTCACTTTAATCTGTATTTTATTAGAATATGTAATTTATTGTAATTTATACAGAGTATATATATATATATATATATATATATATATATATATATATATATATATATTATATGCAGCGCCCCAGAGTCCTGGTCGTTGCAGTACTGTGGCTCCGCCACTATGGGGAGCCATGGTGCGTCCGATGGCACTGAAGGAGTTCATCTGATCAGGTATCACAGACACCAATACATTTCACAGCCGGGCCTCCGGGGGGAGCTAAGGGTTCTATTCATTAGGCCACTCCCCACCATAGTGGGTAAACTGGGGGTCAGGCAGGAAGTTAGATCAGAAAGCTGACTGGATTGAACGAAGCAACACCTTGTGGCAGAGGGTGTTGTGGAGGAAGAGACAGTAGGGTCTCTGTCAGGGGTGGGATCCTGACAGAGGCTTGGCATTGAAAAGAACGTAACGGGTCCGCGCCAGCTCCGGGAAGCGGCGGGACCCAAGAAAGGACTAGAAGCGAGATAGATTGTGCTGAGTGAGAAACGAGATCAAGCAATAGGAGAATTCCAGTAGGGGTCGTGCTGTAAGACCGGAGCAACACCCTACTGAGGCGCATTACCGGTGGCCGGAACGCCGAGGGAGTATTATAACATTCAGCTTCAAGCAATACTCTAAACAGCGGCAGGACAGTCAGTTTAAGGCGGGCTGTCTAACACATATCACCTATGAAGTCTTGGGAGGCAATTGCGGGAGAGGGGCGTCTCTAGGGTCCCGGAAGAACTCCAGGCCTATCCGACAAACGGGTGCCGTTCCAACTGTAACATCAGGAAGGGACGGAAGATTAGAAGAACATCATTTAATCGAGTTGTGAGGGAACTTAAGAAACAGACACAACGGTTGTGGGGTACTTTCCGTAAGCACAGCAGGGAAGGACTACAACACATAGCGCTAAGAAGGAAGGCACCGATTTCCACCTGTGAAGTGAACTCTGGAGGTGCCATTGGACCGGCCGGACTTGCGCAGCCTGGTGAACCGTATTCTGGACTGAGGACTCAGAGATCTCCAGTAAAGAGGTAAAGAGACTGCAACCTGGTGTCCTCGTTATTTACCGTGACCTGCACCCCACAACTGCACCGTTACAACACCACTTATTGCACTGGACGTCCCCCACTGACAGACAGGGCCACGGACCGGGTCTAGCCACCGTGACAACCCCAGAGCAGAGACCCAGAGGCCCGGCTCCGGGTACCCCTCGGCCCTGCGGTGGTGTGGGGGCGCTCCAAACTTGGCGTCACGAACAGGATCTACTTAAGCCTGAGGAATCAGGTCATGTGTGCCTTGGAACTGTGATTTATTGTGCTTGGACTGTACTTTATTGCAAAGACTGTGCTGTGTCACTTGCCGCCAAAAGTTCGCGCCAAAACCGCCGCCATTACAGCGCTAAGGAGAGCGCAGGAGAAGAAGAAGGGCGTGGAAGTGGGCGTGAACAAGCTGAAGAGCGCGAAAGACAATGGCCGCCCAGTCTAAATATCTCGGCCCCTTGAGGACGTGTCCGTCAGCAGCCGAGATCCGCCTCCTGATCCTCAATGGTGGGCAGAGACAGAGAAAACGAAACCGCCCACGAAGGAGAGAGCGGGAAAAGGACCAGGAAGAAGAAGTGAGCGACATGGAGGACGCCATGGCGAGCCGCCCGGAGCCGGAGCGTGGGGTCGGAGCAGAGGACTCCCCCAGCCACCCGGAGGGGCACCGCAACCAGGCCTCCACCGCTGATGCTGAATTCCTGCAGGCCGGAGTGGACGAGCTCAGCGACCGACCCCGGCGGACGCAGCTGAGCACTGAGGCCGGGTGGAAGAAGGCCATCATCAGGAGCCTCACCAGACATCCGTCGGCAGCCTCATCTGGTCCGGAGCAGGGAAGAAGTTCCAGCGCTTTGAAGCCGGAAAGCGGGACACTGCAAGCAGAGATGACAACGCCGCAGCGCGAGGCCCTGCAGCCAGCGTTCCAGACCCCAGCGGAGGCAGAGCAGACCAGCACCGGAGGAACCGCATCTGAAGCAGGTATGAAGGACGACCCTGCCCTGACAACTGACACCCCTCCCGCGACTGCTAGTGCCACAGCTGCTGACCCCGTTCCAGTGACTGATCTTGCAGCAGCCTCTACCTCTGCTGCAACAAATGCCCCTACTCAAGCTGCGCAGACCTCCATCGCTGCGCATGATTTAACCATACATGAAAGACGGATTAACGGCGTTTGTCCAGCACTGGGTGTAACCCTGGACCTCACTTTTCCCAGGCCGAGAAGGGTTAAGTGCCAGGTGCAGCCCTGGAAGCCGTCCAACTAAACCTCGGAAACCTGAATCTGTAAATAGTTACTGTTTTCTGTTGGGCTGCTAAACCCGTTCAGGGTAAACTCTTAAAGGGATCCCTTTGTTGACCCGGGATCCCTATTGTTTGTCTTTGTTACCAAAAGTTTTGCACAAGTTTAAAAAAAAAACAAAAAAAAAAACCTGCTGAATCATGAACAGTGCATGATCCGAACTCTTTTGTATATAGTTTGCACCTTATTAAAGGTGCTCCCTACTGGTTTTACTTAAACAAGGACTCTTTGCGAAGATACCGCACTGGAACCTTTGATGAGTATGGACTGGTAGCTTGAGAAGATGTGCTACCTCTCAGAGATTTGGTCCCCTCTTAAAGGGGATGTTCATTTGTTGCACGTAAATGGTGATATTGCTTTAAGACCGGTAGCAATAATGTCAATGGAAGAAAATGCTGATAATATTTACATGTAAAAGTTATATGTATGCCATTAGTTAATTGTAAAGGAATGCTGATAATGTTCTCTGAAAGAAAAAGTCAAAGGAAGTAATGAGAAAGTTTAATGTTGTGAAAAGAAGATAGTTGATAATGTTGATAAGAAAAGGGGGGGGGGATAGAAGGTAAACCCTGCGTTCCCCATCGAAAGTTAGTAATGTGTTACTAAGGACAGAAAGTGAACCTGTAGGGGTTAGTGGGTGAGTCCTTATAGGAGCCAAGTAGAGCCGGCTCAGTGTTCTCAAACTGAAAGAAAAGTTATGTTCTATACTGTGTATAGTAGTTGAAAAGGCAGTAGGCCCTGGCTGAACGGGGCGGTCCTGTAACAGAAAGGAGAGGCAGTAGGTCTGGTGCCGATAGGACAGGCGGTCCTGCAGATCCAAAGTAGGAGAATGAAAAAGTTAAAGTGCCTTATAATGTGATTATAGAAAGGTCTTTAGTGGATTTAGAGTGTGAGTCCTTAAAGGCAATGTTAAATTATTGTTCAACAATTTTGCACTTAAGTAGAATGCCCGGTTGGGTAACAGAAGTAAATTATAGCATGTTGCTATGATATTTTTTGCCATGTTTGTAACGTTCAAGTGTCCTTACCTCCCATAAAGGGAAGCCTGTTCAAGTATACTTATTGTCATTGCACTCAACAAAATTGTATGTCTTTTTGCTAACTTGTATTGTTGTTTTCTTCCCAGTCCCGGAGTACTGTGTTTAACCAGGGGGGAGTGCAGCGTCCTGGTCGTTGCAGTACTGTGGCTCCGCCACTATGGGGAGCCATGGTGTGTCCGATGGCACTGAAGGAGTTCATCTGATCAGGTATCACAGACACCAATACATTTCACAGCCGGGCCTCCGGGGGGAGCTAAGGGTTCTATTCATTAGGCCACTCCCCACCATAGTGGGTAAACTGGGGGTCAGGCAGGAAGTTAGATCAGAAAGCTGACTGGATTGGACGAAGCAACACCCAGTGGCAGAGGGTGTTGCGGAGGAAGAGACAGTAGGGTCTCTGTCAGGGGTGGGATCCTGACAGAGGCTTGGCATTGAAAAGAACGTAACGGGTCCGCGCCAGCTCCGGGAAGCGGCGGGACCCAAGAAAGGACTAGAAGCGAGATAGATTGTGCTGAGTGAGAAACGAGATCAAGCAATAGGAGAATTCCAGTAGGGGTCGTGCTGTAAGACCGGAGCAACACCCTACTGAGGCGCATTACCGGTGGCCGGAACGCCGAGGGAGTATTATAACATTCAGCTTCAAGCAATACTCTAAACAGCGGCAGGACAGTCAGTTTAAGGCGGGCTGTCTAACACATATCACCTATGAAGTCTTGGGAGGCAATTGCGGGAGAGGGGCGTCTCTAGGGTCCCGGAAGAACTCCAGGCCTATCCGACAAACGGGTGCCGTTCTAACTGTAACATCAGGAAGGGACGGACGATTAGAAGAACATCATTTAATCGAGTTGTGAGGGAACTTAAGAAACAGACACAACAGTTGTGGGGACTTTCCGTAAGCACAGCAGGGAAGGACTACAACACATAGCGCTAGAAGGAAGGCACCGATTTCCACCTGTGAAGTGAACTCTGGAAGTGCCATTGGACCGGCCGGACTTGCGCAGCCTGGTGAACCGT